>NC_060148.1:149131801-149443906 GCF_021461385.2 Schistocerca piceifrons
GTATTAACTTGACACTGTATTATTATACAATGTTACTAGTAACATTGGCATGACCTAACGACAGCATTCATGTAGGTAGACATAACAAAGACATGTCAGTTAGTATAGAGATGCAAACAAGAACATGAAGAGAATAACAGAGAATAGTTACAGCCTACTTGCTTCGCTACGAAGTATAACTGGAGAATAAGGGAGTTTTGTGAAAGAGGGATATTTCGTACTTTTGCTTCTATTGCGGTCTTGCCACCATGTGTGTCACTGCAATGGGTTTCCAATTACTTATGTCTATATACTATTTCAAGTATTCATTTTGTCTATGATTTGTTATCAGTTATTTACCATGCCACCCCCACTCCGCCCCCTGGAGTTTTGCCAGCACCAGTAATTTAGCATTTGTGTCAATGAGCCTAATGTTTCCATGTGTTAATTTGTTGCCAGAATTATGAGGGTAGTTATTTATTTTGTGGGATTTCAATTATGCTATAGTAAGTTCCCAAGTATTTCCCATTATTTAAGTGTTTATTAATAATGCTCTAGACAAGAAACTATTTTGGAAGGATAACTTAAGATTTAATCATGTTTTATTTCATTTGTGTTTGAATGTTTATTTGGAGGGACATGCCGCATGCCTCCCCACTATAGATAATGTAAATGGGGTGAATAACCTCCACAGGTCAAGGGATTTTGGCTGAATGTCTTGTTAGATGAACCAGGGGGCATCCAATCCTCTCCGGCTCATTTTCATGCCACAGCCCATTCCACGTACTTTAATCTTTCGTGTCGAAGAAGAATTCACGAGAACAGTGTTCTGTGCTCTCTGATGATTGTTTGAGCACTATCAGATGTGAACCACATCTAGCTCACAGCTTAACCACCAGTAAGTGGAAATCTCAGTTCAAAACCTGTGCATGCTTTGACAGTGTTCTTCCATTACATTTTATGAAGGATTACAGACTACTAAAGCAGTAGTATGTAACTGTATGACGTGTCTCAGGGCACTGCAATATATCCAAAGATAGATGTGAGTTTTAAGCAATTAGTTGGGCCCAATGAGACCAGTACTAAGGAGTTATAGACACAGTGAATGTAGTCGTAAAATGGTGAGAGAATGAAGTTGCCGAATTTGGTTGCACCACAAAAGTTTTTTGGAGAGAGATCGAGTTTTAAGAACTAGTACATAGCAGCTATCTTGGAATCTCAGTATTGTCATAAACTGTTAAGTAGGTGATACCATCGTGTCAATGTGTTGTACACCATTCGTTCATACAGGAAAAGTGTTTGCTCGAGGCCATGTACCTTACACATTGCGGTTAGCGCCCACAGAGTGCCCAGCTGATCGGTTTATTCTATTCTATTCTATTCTTTTCTTCTATCAGGGAAAGGTAGCTTGGCTATGCCTCCTGGCAAGACCATGAGAAATGATATAACCCTGTATATTAGACACACTTTTCCAGCCATTTTATAGAGGTATTGCTCCTCCCTTGATTGCAGTGGCCCATTAACTGCTTTCTGAGGTATTACCGCTAGGAAAAATCTGCATTTCAGCTAGTTATCCAAGCAAGTATCTGAACACCCAGTAGATGTGTGTATTTGATTAGTATCTTTGCCCCTTGCAACTGAATCAGTCTTCTCATTCTGAATCACATAAATACATTCATCGGGTACAGCAGCCCAAAAACGTGGAGTTTCCGTTCTGCAAGTAATAGAGTGTGCAAAGTACAGTTAGCACAGTAAACAGCATCAGTATGCTGTGTTGCCCTCTTTTCTTAGACCCACCGCTTACTTCCTGTGTAGAGCAGTGACGTAGCGCAAGAAGTGGACTTGAAGTCATCTGCCGCGTGCTTCTCTGATGTAGCTGCTGCGCTGGCCACCACGCGCATTGATTCAAACAAAATCCCACTTATTTATGACCCACCTGTCATGACGTAACATGGCAGCATACAGTGAACTTCTGACTGAAATGCTAATTCTACCCTCATTAGAGAATTTTGAGTGTTTGATCATACTGACTTGTGCACAGGACGCAACCTGGTGTAAATGAGCAGTACACTGGTTTGCTCATCCGTCGCACTCTCCGATACGCCGCATACCACATACTATTTATTATACCTGTCTAGGAATCCCCCAGGCTAGGGCTGAGCCTCAACAGATTGCAGTGTAGCAACTAATCTTCTGAGTATTCTATCAGTATGGTTACAAAGACATGTACAATTTTGCCGGAGGTGCCATACATAAAATTATCTTTGGAGTGTGAACACGAAGGTTCCCAACATTGGAATAAAATCAGACAAATCAGCACGTTTACTCAACAGAACCATGAGATGTCATTACACCAACAAGTATGATTAATGCACCTTGAAGACAATCTGTTATCAGCCACCAAGCAAATACGCAGTGTTGCAGCTATGATACTTCACCAATACGAATCTTTTAAGAACTCTGTACAGTGAGACTTCGCGACTATACAAGCCGAGATTAACAACCTTAAGTGAAACTTTGAAGCATGTGATGCCATACAAATGCTATCACATAACGTTCAGACTACCCAGCTGCTTTTCGTCAATTTGTGTGTACAGCTAGGATTGCGAGGAATTCTGAGTTCAGAATTTTTACCTCCCAAACAATTTATTCAAGTACTGCAGAATGTTACCATCAGTTTGCCGCTGTCAATGTGTTTAATGTTGCCCATACATGAAACTATGTTACCCGATTACTATGCTATGGTTAGGATGCAGTTATTAAAGTGCACAAACACCCTAGAGTCCGGTATAGTTATAACCTCTGTCTGTCCATATTGTCAATTTGAGTGTTACAAGATACATGTGTTCCCTGTTGCATGGTCAGCCACCAGACAGTATATACGCTGGAATACAGCAGACATTCTGGTCATTAGTCTGGATTGCCAAAAATATACTACCATGTACCAAAATCAGTTGAATGAATGCATACATGTTCATGATCTCATGTCGTGAAATCGCCCTTCGAAACAATCCTACGGATACCATCTATACGCATTTCACCAACCCACGATAGTAACACTTCGTTGCTATCAACATAATTTCAACTTCCAAACATATGAAAGTGAAATCTCGAGCAGCAGATATTTAGCAAACAGTTCCTATTGTGATGTTATTACGCCACTTGTAACCTTTCATGCCAGTATGGCTTATTCTCAGTATTCACGCCCATTAACCTATGTTTTTTCTATCTGAAAGTACATTTGTGGTTCCTTTGTTAACTGTGTTACCTGCTTAAACCAATATATTGAATGATCACCTTTTGATATCAATCGATGACCTTTTAAAACATGAGGACAAATTTCTTATTATTGCCTGTTAGCACATTTAAGTGAATGGCAGACAGCCACTACTCTTCATCCAATCCAACTATTATACTCAGCATCACAGTAACCCCAGTCACTGCTGGTTTTTTTTTATTTTTTTTATTGATATGGATTTTTTATAAAAAGGGATTTTGCAAATGGTTATGACCGTCCCCTCCAATAGTCCTAGTATTCCAGCCTCATGGCGAATATCCCCCATGATTTGAAAGAAAAAAAACCTATAAAGGCATGTGCCCTCCCTTAGTTTTAAGAGTTCAACTGTGTAATTAACTAATGTGAAAACTGGTGCAGCATAGTGAAGTGCTCCCCTAGTGCTAACCCCCCCCCCCCCCCCGTCACTTTTAAATAGGTGTTTAAGTGTTTAACATGTGAACCTCCCCTCGTACCCCACTTTGCCAAGTTCCAGTGGACGGGCCTGGCCATCGCCATGGCCCCCTTCTAGCAGGCAGCTTGTACGCTGCCTTCTGAGGAAAACACAACGTGCCGCGTTGTGCCACTCAGCCTTCTGTGTGACATCAGTGGTGATATGTATATGTTTTTAAATTCATTTTAGAGACAAAGATGCTTGGGGTGTACTCCTAGTTAAAAATATTACTTTCCGCTGTGTTTTATTCACACTGTAATTTTTTCATGTTTTATATTTATTCCTTGTACTTGTGTAAACATAATATTGTTGAAATGTGTACACACCTTTGTGACCCCAAGGTGGTCTCCAAAGTCTCTACTCCCACCCTTAGTTTCAGGCCCCTGCCATCTTCCGTGGGAACAATCAAATAATGTCTATTTCATCTTTTCAAACTAAAATTGTCAACATTTAAGGAACAATCTCCCATGGAAGTTGGAGGAGTGTAAAGTTGAGCCAGATAGTAGGGGTTTCCATCATTATTTTATTTTGAAAGGCTTATTTCATTCTCTTGCTACAGCCAAGCATTAGCTGGTAGCTTCAGCTCCCTGTAATTTTCTCATCCTAAGGTCTGGTAGCAGCAAGTCAGCACTGAGGTGGGCAGTCTCGATCATGCGCCTACCTCCTGTGCTGATGAAGTAATGCCACTTAGGTGAAGCTGACCAGGCCACACTTCAGAACTTTCCACACCACCCCCATGGTTTTCTCGGCTACTGACCAATAATGGGCCGAGGTAGCTCCTGAAAGAATTTTTTAAAAATAGTGACAGTTTATAGGTACCAAAACTGTATCCCAAAGTCCAGGACAGGGCCAAGCATGTGTGACTTCAGAAGAGAGGACTGTTATTTGGGTACAAGGGCACAAGAGTACCACCTTAGTGCTGCAATGCAACTGGCATGTGAGCTTGCAGCATCCATTTGACATATTGTATCGAAGCAAACAGTGTGGATAAGACTTCGGCAAAGTGGGCTTTGTCTGAGACCTACTGTATGTGTACCTCTGATCTGTTTTCACGTAGATTGGAGTCATCAACATGCCACCTGTATGGTCGAAAAGTGGGTCAATGTTGTTTTCACAGATGAGTCCTAATTTAGTCCAGGGAGTGGTTTTCAATGCATTGAGATCTGGAGAGAGTGTGGAATATGATTTCAGAATCCAAACATTGTGGAAAGAGACCAATATTGAGGAGAATCCCTAATCATGTGGGCAGGATTATGTTTACCATGTGAACCCCTCTTCATGAAATTGAAATTGTACGCATGAATCAGCAAGGTTTAATGGCTGTCAGGTATCTTGACAAGATCTTGGGACCTCATTTGTGGTTATTGTGAGGTGGTGTGGGCCTAGACTTCGTACTAATGGACAATAAACTCATAGAGCAAGGGTGGGTGGTTAATGTTTTCTTGGAAATGGAAGATACTGTGTGCATGGCACTGCCTGGTTGCTCTCCTGATTTGAATCCCTTAGAGCGTGTCTGGGATGCACTAAGGAGATGGCTTGCATCATGTCAGTGTTCACCAACTGCTCTCCAAGACAGAGCAAGAATCGGTGTTACTGCCTCTACATGAGACTTTTGACATTCACAACATGCTCTGTCATTGCCAGGCCTGTGTTGCTGCCAAAGGTGGTCATACCACATACTGAGCACATTAACCAGCTGTCGGAATGTGTGTGTGGCCGGCCGGAGTGGCCGTGCAGTTCTAGGCACTACAGTCTGGAACCGAGCGACCGCTACAGTCGCAAGTTCGAATCCTGCCTTGGGTATGGATGTGTGTGATGTTATTAGGTTAGTTAGGTTTAATTAGTTCTAAGTTCTAGGCAACTGATGACCTCAGAAGTTAAGTCGCATAGTGCTCAGAGCCATTTGAACCAGTGTGTGCGCGTGTGTGCGCGTGTGTGTGCGCGTGTGTGCAAAACTCTGTTAAGTTGGCAAAAAAAAAAAAACGTCTTTGTCTACCATTATGTATGTTGCAGTTGTTTACAATCTGTATTCTTCAGTTGTTTCTACTTTGCTATCACCTGTTCTGCTGTTTTGTGGCAAAATAAATGCAACTTTCTAAAATTTCCGTTAATTGCTTTAATTGTGGACACCAGTGTGGAAGAGGGGTATGTGGTGTAGGACATGTCAGGCAGATAATGGGAACACATCTGCGTAACCTAAAAACCAAGCTGGGTAACACAAAACTGTCTGATGGCAAGACAATAAAATGTACTGGAAGACTAACGGACAAAGTAATTGATGAATTACAGGAATATTATGGGAAGGCCATTGGAGATAACTGTGATAATTTAGAGAAGATGAAAAGAGCTGTGTAGAGCACTTCCTTTCATCGAATGTCAACCGATAAAAAGCCATGTCATGCTTTGTGTCCACCTCCAACAAACACTTGGTGAAAATATAGGCAAGCTGAATTTTCTGGCACCCTTCATAAATTTTCACACATATATTCTCTTCCTTTGGCAGTAATGGAGGCAGTCAAACCTATTTACAGAGATTTGACAAATCCTGAGCTACTAAATAAGTGTTTACATGGGAAGTTCTGGAATGTGAATGAGTCCTTCAATAATTTTGTATGGTGACATGTGCCTAAAAATGTATTTGTTGGCCTTATGACTCTAAAGTTAGCAGTGTCTGATGCTGTAATAACTTTTAATGGTGGTAACTATGAATGACATAAGGTTCTGGAGACATTAGGGGTAAGATTTGGACAGAACACAGCTAAAGGACTGTGGAAATTGGATGAGCTGCATGTACATGAAGCAGAGTTAACTGCTCAGCAAATGACAAAAGAAGCAAGAAAGAAAAGGAAGCAGCAAGCACTGGACTGTTGTGACACTGAAGACGACACAGATATGGGCCAGGACAATTCTAGTGCATAAAAGATGCAGAACTGTAAGTCTGTATGAGAATTTGTAATTAAAAATTGTAACTTCAGTACCTCTGAACTACATTTTTGCAATAAATGACCCGTTTTCTAAAATAGTACTGATGGTAGAGGCAGGAAATTCTCACAGCATGACAAGTGTGTGTGTCAACAAATATGGAACTAGAATAATTAAAATATCTTGAGTTGGTTTGGTTTTATGTTCATTTATTTACAAAATTCTGTCAAAAAAATTGAGTGTTTGAAAGAAAAGCGGATAACATGCCCCACAGTACGATTTAGAAATAATTCTAGTTCAGTGTATCTAGAAAGTGGCATTTAATAATTGTGGAAAGTTGTAAGTTGGCGTCTTAAAAAGTGTCCAAGGTAATGGGTCACAAAACTCGATAATTTAACATTGGTGGCATAGGACATACAATGCCCCCTTAAGGCTTGTATTATAAACACTTCTCTGGTGCCAAGTGAGGAAAGGCTTCCATCCTTCTGCTACCATATTGTAGCATTGACCATTGCTATACTATGCTTTGCAGTGAAAGTTGGCCATGTTTTGCTTTGCAGTGCACAACATTCTAACCCACCTGCAGCTGGCTCTGTTGCAGCTCATTTCTGCTCTGGCATATTTTTTTGACCAATTATGGTCGATATGCTACATTCACCTTCTCTTTATCAAGACTCAGTCCCTTGGGTTGACCAAACTATACTACCAATTGCACTAGAGTTACTGTTGACAAGCATATCTGACCTTGTTTCAACTCTTACGTGTCATTATAACAATTAGTTACCTTAACCCTATCACTTAATCCTACACTTTTCCCTTGCCCTGTACCTTAACTCAAACACCATGGACTTATTTAATTACTAGGCTTCTTCCACGGTCATTTGTCTCTACTCCCAACTTGAAAGCTAAAATAAATCAATTATTCTTCATACTATGTCATTGTGCATTCAGCTCTCTACTGCTGCTTTTATGGTTGGTTATCCAACCCAGTGTTATCTGAACTATGGCTGCATTTGAAACCAGTCTTCTGCTGTATCTTTTATGTACCAAAAGAAGCACTAGGCTTAGCAGAACAATGGCCACTGCGGTGGTGTTGGTATGACAATAGTCAGTGTTGTCTCTTTCTGGTACTGATTTTCCCAGTATGAATTTACATAATGCAACGAGGCTTCCATGAGGACAGGTCCCTCCTGCTGGTCCAGAAGAGTGTTTGTAAACTGCATTAATTCTGGTTGTAGAATTTAAGCTGGTTAGATTCACAGCAGGTAGCACTTCCGTGGTCTCCTCTGGCCAATACAAATGTGACTGGGAAATATTCAGGCAAGTTATCCCTGTAATCATGATGGATAGACAGAAAGTAGACCCCATTATCTTGTATGCTGTTCCATTTAATAAGAAAGCATTACCCTTTAATTCTAGCCTCTATGCTGATGTAACCTTCCCCTACTCGAAACAATTAGCCACTACCGCCATCTTGTCAAAGCTAGAGTACAACCAATGTGTCTCATTCTGCTGAAAGTAAAATTCTGGCTCAATCAGTACTACATTGCATTATCTTACCTCCTTTGTCTCATTAGCAATTTCACTGCACAGGAATCATGCCCCACTCTTATTAGCATATTCAGACTGACTGTGATATCCTCTTTATGACATTTTTGTAACTTTGTTTCCTCCATTTCTACATATCTTCCTTTGTCTTTTGCAGGTAACAACAGACACTGAGCTTCTACTCTTACAAGTTTCTTCAATATTCCCTATGTGACAAGATATGCATGAGTTATGTAGCACTGATGATGTGCTTTTTTCCCTGCTACTGTTATGGAAATAGAAATGTGAACTTGTTCTCACTGATACTGAGGCTACTCCAAATTAAAGGGTAAGCCTTTGTGTTCAGGTTCTGAAGCCAACCTCAACTTCAGTGGTAGTTCCTTCTGTACTTTCCGTGGACCCTTTAAATGCTGCTCTGCCTACAATGAATTAACCCCTGGCTGATCTCTTACAGCCAGCTGCTTAGCCCCCTGTAGCTCCATTACTTCTCCTCATGTTTCCCAAACACTATCGTTTATGAACTGCAACCATTTTGTCATTATTTCTTCCCTATCTATTGGGTTTGTAATTCCCTGATATTCTGACTAATATGTAATACTGCTACTTTTCTACTTCAGCTATCTACATTTCTATGCTTCTTCCCAGGTTTATGCATAAGTTCAAAATCAAATTCACTTAGTCCTAGTGCCCATCATGTCAACCTATTGGAATGACTCTTTAACCTAACAACCATTTTAATGCTGCATGATCAGTTATTACTCTAAATGTTTTACTGTTCAGATAAAAATTGAAATATGGGATTCCATAAATCAGGTTTAACATCTCTTTCTCTGTTGTGGAATAATTTCCTTCTGCATAATTTAGTTGCCTTGATGAGTAAGCTGCCTTATGTTCTACACCTTCCACCTCTTGTGACAACACACAGCCATGTGCACGGTTTGATGCATTACATGATGAAACAAATTCTCTATTAAAATTTGGAAATAGGACTATTGGACTCGACATTAAAGCTTCTTTTTGCTATCAAAAGCATGGTGGCACTGTTCTGACCACATAAATTTAGTCCCCCTTTTTTTAAACAGTTGTGTCAACCAGCTGTCAATATCCACAAATCCTTTTACAAAGTGGTGGTAGTAGTGTGCGAGTCCCAAGAATGATTGCAACCCTTTTACAGATTCTGGTACAGGAGTTTCACATACATCTATAATGAATCTTGGGTCTGTAATAACCCCCATCTTTACTTGTGACATGACCTAGGTGGTCCATCTATTCCATCACAAAATCACACTTTTATGTATTCAGTGTTAACTTCACTGCTTTTAACCTCAGGAATATTCACCTTAATCACTGCATATGCTGTCTGATATCACTTCCATAGATAATTATGTCATTGAGATGCACAAAGCATTGCGTCCAACAATCTCTGGATGTTAAAGGTGCATTTATTAATGAGAATGGCATCCTTCTGATTTGGTAGTGTCCCCAGGTTGCTGAAAACACTTCTTTGTGTCAATCTTCTGGTGCAACCTCTATCTGATGATGATTGCTCTTCAAATCCATTGTCGAAAAATATTTGCGTTTCTCCAGTTGATCCGTTTTCTGTGATGTTTGGCAAAGGGTGGGCATACATTGAGGTTTTTGTATTTAGATGTCTGTAATCAAAGCAAAATCTATATTTTTGTGTTGCATCCATTGATTTTTGGCATGATGATTATTCCTGCTGCCCATGGTCTTTATGTTCTCCAATTATTCCATCTTTCAGCTGTTGATTGATAAATACCTCCAAAATTGGCTGCAGGTACCTAGTTATTCTGTATTGTTTGTGGTAGACTGGTGATTCATTTCTTATTGGCATATAGTCTGTGTAATATGCGTAGCTGGTAGGGGCCCTTTTGGAAAAAATAAATTCTTGAATTCCAGAAATCATTTTTTCACCAGTTCCCAGTTGTTTCCCTGTAGGTGCTTCACTTTTTCTCCTTATGCAGTTTCAGTTATATCTGGCAATTGTCCATGGTTGACATCCCTTGTGTCCCTCTCTTATTCCTCCACGATATCCATATTAGCATTTAATGACTGCTTTTTTAATCCTGTGCCCTCTGTGCTAAAATGGTACGTAGAAACTGGGTACCTTCTTTTCACCCTTTTTCTTGTATGGTTACAATACCTCTGTTAACTAAGCAACCCACCTAGTCTAATACTTCATTCTCTTCTAATGGTGTCCGCAGCTCATGGTCGCATTCTCGCTTCCCGAGCACAGAGTCCCGGGTTCGATTCCCAGTGGGGTCAGGGATTTTCATCTGCCTCGAGATGACTGGGTGTTTGTGTTATCCTCATCATTCGTGAAAGTGGCGAGACTGGACTGAGCAAAGGTTGGGAATTTGTACGGGCACTGATAACTCCGCAGTTGAGCGCCTCACAAACCAGACATCACCACCACCACCACCACCACCACCACCACCTTCATCTTCTTCTAATGGTTCCACCACCGGCAAGCTAGACTGTCACTGACCCAAAGTGATTCCCCAGTACTCTTAGGTACATAATCATGTGAATCAAGTCTTAGCATAGTTGTTCAAGGTTTAATTGCTTCATCTTCCACAACAGACTCCGCTTCCACATCCCCACACTGGCAATGGCTTGACCTCACTGAAATATTTTTCTGTGAAGTTCCACCCATATGTAGCTAGAAGTTGATTATGGCACAATGTGGATACAAGAAATCTAATCCAAGAATCATCTCATAGCCCTCAATTATGCAAGGCACAATCTCTACACATTGTTTAAATCAAGCCATATCCAGGTGGATGTCTTATGTCCACCGATCTTAATAATGTGACATCTTTATTCCCTCTCCACACAATCTGTACTCTAGTGGGTTCCACTGCTTACATATCATCAGATCACTACTGGTGACAGACACATGCTCCCCGGTGTCCAATAATAACATGCAACCCTTTTTTCCTACTGTTATTCTTAATTGCCCAATAAACTTCTGTGTACAGTTTTATAGCATGAAATCTTACTAGGAAGGACCATAGGGTAGACCAGGGGTTCCCTTTGGTGCTTAATACCTTATTCCTCCCTGGTCCTCATCACATCACCCTGAGGCTGGTGACACTTCGTCCTTACCTGGCCTGTTTGTCCGCACTTGAAGTGTTCTATATTAGCTGCAAAAACTGTCAATTTGCCCTGCATTCCATTTAACAAAGCGATCTCCTCACACAGAATAGTTAACTGCACTGCTGTTGCAAATCCATTGAAAACCCTATCTGCACACATTTTCTGCATTCAACCTTCTTAAAGAAGCATTGAACACCCTTACAAGAACCAAGTACAGCTTTTAAAAATGCACGTACACAAGTTGTTTCACTCCACCCTATTGGAGCCACATAATGCCTGAGCAATAAGTACTGTACTGCTGAGCGAGTAAAGGGTTAGTGAAATACTGTTTTGGTTGGCTTTGCTTTTATGTTTTGTTCATTGTGTGAAAGTGTGTGGTTTCTAACCTGTAGCTAGTGGCAGAGATCTCTTTCCTTCAAATATTCTTATGTTGCAATTCACAGATGCAGTGTAAATGAAGGCATCTGATGTTGTACTTGTACAGCACTATTTAATGATAAAATTTGCTGTTGGGTCTGTTTCTTTAGAATTTACAGTTGGCACTGTTAAAGTGAAGTGCATTTTGCAGGACGTGCACTGTTATTAACATGATTGGCATGATCAACATGCAGATTAAAAGTATGTAGGTTCATTTCATAATTATTCTGAAGTTGGTTAGGTGATTCATTTTGATATTGAGGTGTGTGTGTATATATAGCTCCAGGATATGGATGCAGTAATATACTTAAAATAATACACTGCTGTTTCTAAAAAGTAAAAACACTCAGAAGCAATGGTCTGCAGCATGCCAAGATAAGAGGAGTGTAGAACAATAGAAACATAATAAGTTATTTAAACGGTGGAGAGGTGGTGTTCACACAGGCCCAGTATCACCCTCTTTCATGTGATCAGACATCCAGTGTTACACAACACTCAGTTTGTGCAGAGCTGTCATACGAAATAGAAACGTGCAATCAAGTGCCACTATTACTCGCCAGTTTCACAGGATGGAATATCGGAATGTGTGTGTGTTAAAATGGGGCAGAATGATTGGTCTCTGGAAGGTGGCCTTGGTATTCTGTGAGGTTGCAGCTCATACAAGGCACACTGCATCAACAGTGAGGCAGATGTGGAACCAGTGGAGACAGGGCACTGGAAGACACGATGTGACCGCAGTGTGAGATGACCACCATCTTGTGTGCTTGCTGTGTGTTACAAGAATGGCAGAGTGTAGCAAGTTGACACAGCAAGTGGTTTGAAATGTCCAAGTAATGCACAGAAAAGGAAAATTAAGTTGGGTAATTGACAGGATATTAAGAGAAAATGATTTCATGACATTGGATTGGAACATAAATCATGAAATGAAAGGTAATTCTGCAAAACAGCCACCAATGCAGGAGAGTGGAATAATGGTGAATTGTTTTTGTAAAAGGACACATGTATAAAGTAATGTGTCCTGAACGGCAGCGTATGTGCCCTGTAGAGTACATAGCTCTAATGACCTACATTATGCACATCTTCTGGCAATATTACAGTAAAAATAAGTAACATCAATAAAACTAACTACAGCTCTCTCTTAATCATTGATGAAAAAATAGAACACACACAGCTGTATTGTTAAAAGAGAATGTGGAATATCATAACTCAGTTGATTATTGGTTAGTAATATTGACAGCATGATCTAGAATTGTGTACGCAGTACAGTAGTGTGTCCAAAAGAAGGATGCAAGAACATAAATCTGGAAATTAAGTGGTATGAAGAATATTGTGTCTTGATGCGCAATGAAAAGTAATTTACTTGATCATCTCCATGTAAATAAGTGTACCAGCCAGACCAAAGGAAGGTAAGACAGGCAGTACTTCATGGAAACAAGCTATTTTCAAATGTGAATTGCAGTCAAAAAAAGTGTGTCAAAAAAGTTGCTTGACATATTCTGCATCACCCAGCAATGAATACCCTCTCATCAACGTAAACTGAAAAGTGGACTGACCACTCCAGAAGACGGTTGAGGAAAACATTTCAGTGGGCCACACGCAATATCAAACGACGACAGGGCTGTGGGTCAGGAACATATTTAAAGCTTCTCAAAGCAGGAATAAACCCTCAAAAGAATGTCTGTACCCAAATCTCAAACTCTGTAGAATGTATTGATTGCTTATGATTGCAGATTCAGATAAAATAGAAATGAACAACATGGAACTCAAAAGTCAGTTGCATCATGCTAAAGTAGACCAAGTATGTAAACTACTAAGAAGTTTTACAGAAATGCCTAAAAAGAAACAATAACACACATGTTACATGTGTTGACCTACAATAGGTTTTACTTTGTCATACATTGGCGCATACCATGATGTGTCAGAGATAGCTGCCGTCGTACAATTTCATGGTTCATGACTTTGGTACTTAACCAACACAGTAAATTTGTGGGATGGATCTGGTGCAAGGTGAGGTTCAACCAAAATAGTTTCCTGTCTGATTAAATTTGTGATGCTTGAAGAAGGTATGGAATGCAAACTAATGTTATGGTCTGGCCACCATATTGGGCAGAACAATAACTGGAGAGTTTTAGCACTTTATTTTCATCTGGTCAGCTGCAAGTACTGTGCAAAAACACATAAAAAGTTTTCATGTTTGAGTCATAGTTTCCTACCTTGTGACAGGAACTTCTCAGTGATTGATAAAAGTGTGTCAAAAGTTATGGCTCCTGTATAATGGAAGCATGTCATTGCTTAGGCCTTTACAGAAACTCCAAAACTGACCATTCAGGAGATGATGGAAGACTTAAAGGGCATATTATCCATTGAGTTGGTTTTTAAAATGCCACCTGCTTTGAAAATTACTGGTGTACTCTGGTTGAAGCTATCTAGTGACGGTCCTTAAGGCATAAGCGTGTATTGGAATCAAAACATGCTTTGGCCATGGGAAAGATGTATTGTGAAATATGAAGTAAAAGAAATTCTGTTGCCATCTGGTTTTTGGTTACTCTAAATTGAGCTACTGAAATATCGTAAGTAGAAGAAAAGCAATTATTGGGCATGATGAAATACATGGAATCAAAATACAGGCATTTTATGAAAACCTGCAATGTGACAACTGAGTGTAATGTACCAGCTTTGTGTCTCGACTTGATAACAAACTCGTATTCTATTACTTTCTTAAGACCAAAGTAATCAGTTTACAATAAATATTAATTTGTATCTTGTTATAATTTTCTTTTGTACAAGTTTTGGGTTCTACGCAATCTCATAATTACAGCAGAATACAGAGTGATCTGTAGTAATGCTCTATATCTGTTGCTATACAGTGTTTTCCATTTTAATTATTACGTATTTTCAAAAACCTATGCTTAGTGTAATTTTAAAAAGCACAACTGACTATTTTCAACAGTCTGCATGTGCAAATGATACATATGTGCTACTTGATTGTTATTAACAGTTTTTGTCAATTTCCTAAAAACTGAAAAATGTGCCATGCACTATTATTTGTGCACACACTTCCTTTTGCTATAATTATGTGCATATATCAAGTGAATATAATTGAGAATATGATTGATTGGTGCCTGCTTCCAATCACTAGGAATCTTTCATGGCATGAGAGGTGTTTGATAAGCTGCTGTTAGAGGAGTAACAAGTTTAATATAATATGTATGGTATTGTATATGGCCCAGGGGCCTTTTTTTCTGTTAAGTGGTTACACAGTAGAAAATCAACAGAAACTGATGGTCTAAAAATCTGTCATTTTGATGTTGATACTGGTATTGAAAGCGGAAACTCCAGTAGAAGGTTCCATGATGAAACAGATTTAGAAGAGCAAACTGAATATTTTGGCTCATGTCTGTTATCTTCAGGCTGTGAGCCACTAGACTCATGACTCTGTCCACCTACTGACACTGAAAACTGACCCTTACTGAGAAAATTCACTCAAGATGTGTAATGTTAATGTTTTGTAATAGGTCATGTGATGTATTCAGTTTTGGGCTAGTGAACTAAGTTGATGCCAGAATCTAGCTGTACAGTCCAATGCTTGGTTCAGGACCTTCCTGCACTGACTATCTACCCTGAAAACAGCACCAGTTGTCTACGCTAGATTTCGTCAATCAAGTAACATTTAGAAGTATGAAGTTAGGCATATATTGCATAGTTATTGGATAATTTAACAAGTTATTTAAACTGAATTTAAATGCACCGGAAAAAAATAAGTCATCTTAACACATTGGCAAAGTCAAGCTGACTGCTGTGTACTATCAATGTAATACACGAAAATACTTAAATTCATTAAATTGAATTATATAAGTTTACATAGAAAAGTTAAATACTAAATGCAGTTAAATTGTCTGACTAATGAAGAATATTGGGCAGATTCCCCAGTTACATAAGCTACTGCAAAATAAGAACCAAAATCTATGTCCCAACTATGCGTTAAATCTAAGTTAATCAGTGATGCTGTGTCACTGTCAAAATTCATCACAAAACGGAACTATCAATAGCGCAACATTAAAGTCTGCCAGTCACAAAAAGTAAAACAATTGAAAGTAGTGTGAAAACACTAAAATCTTCACATCGTGCTCAAAATTTGGTCATCCGTACAATTTCAAAGAGTTGAAATGGCACAACTGGTTGAATGCCCAAGAGACTTCTGTTCAACAACTCTCAAATCTACCCAGACTTACCGTCAACTGTTCACTGGCCCAGACCATGAGAGAAACACAAATATATTACCAAAGACTATGAGGCGCAGCAGCACTATTAATTTAAAACCTGAAGAAATGATACCATGCTAGTCATTTTCAATATATGTTACAAAAGTTTACTAAAATGGCAATGATTGAAAGTGCATTGTTTTTATTGAAACTAAACAACTTGGGAAATGAGCACCTCCCCATGGTGGTCACTTCAAAACCATATGAAACCTATTGAAATAAATATTACAGTACATATAATTGAAAACCTGATCGTCTTCCGTAGTACACAACACTTAAAATAAGCAAATACAAGGAAATATTTCCATATACACAAGTGTGTTCTATCAGGTAATACCATAATTTCCTGCTCAATTATGTGGTGCTTTAGGCTATTACGTAGGACATACCGAGTTTGAATTACAGCCAATTTAATTGGTCACATGTCTTGATAACACTGCATAATACTTAATTTATCAACCAAATAGCTACACGAATTAATTGAGTAGTTTTAGTCAAATTGTAAATACGCTTGATCCAATTGATTTCCAGACAAACTTTATGTATTCGCTGTACAGTATGATGTATTGTTTGTACTTGTGGCAGTTGTGGCTTACCAGTAGTACAATTTAGTGTTATTTTAATCAGTATTTATAAAAATTATTTAATGAAAAACTATTCAGTGTTATATGTAACTCCTGAAGTTTTGATGCACAATTTGATATAGTACTGTTGAATTCAGTTTTAGTGTTTTTCTATGTAATATTTGTGAGTAATACTTTGTAACCGGAAAAATGACACATTGGCAGTTGGCTATGCGTCTCATTTTTTGAGACATCAGTCAGCGGAATTACAATGCTTTATTCATTGAATGCTTATTTTATTGCTGTTCCTCACATATTTTGGCTGCATTCTCCTGTTGTTTGTCAGTGAGTTGATGAGTATGTTTAAATGTGGGACAAAAATTCTATTTGTCAACATAGCATTGACCTTGAACAAGTCCTGAAAGTCCTCAAACATATGAATGCAAAAGTTGTAGGGATGTGAATTTAAATGCTGCCTCACAGTTGCTGTTGGCCTTTTGTCACAGGAAAGTATTCCCAGTGGATAGCGGGTAATGGGCATTTTTCTTAACTTAGGAGGAACAGAGTCTGCCACAGCAAAATATTAATTGCAGTGGTTTGAATGCACAATGAATTTTCAGTTACTTTAATAATTTTTCCAAATTAATTTCCAGCCCTGCTTTCAAGGACTTGGTACCATATATTATGGACTATAAAATGCACTTGCTTCTTCAAAACATTGCCTCCAAAATTTAGGTCTGCCTTAAACTCAAATTTAATGTAACAAGTCCAGTATTTGAGTCAAAATTCCTGGTTGCCTTATAAATGGCCATATATTCAGGAAATATACTTCTATCTAGCAACATTGGATTCAGTTGGCAGCAGCAGTGCACCAATGTGACAAACATTAGTTGTGGGGATTCACAAGCTTGCTAATAGTGTCTCCCTCCTGCACCACTATCACAAACCCCTACCGAGTGAGGTGGCGCAGTGGTTAACACACTGGACTCGCATTCGGGAGGACTACAGTTCAATCCCATCTCCGGCCATCCTGATTTAAGTTTTCCGTGGTTTCCCTAAATCACTTCAGGCAAATGCTGGGATGGTTCCTTTGAAAGGGCACGGCTGATTTCCTTCCCCATCCTTCCTTCATCCGAGCTTGCGCTCCGTCTCTAATGACCTCGTTGTCGGGACATTAAACAATAATCTCCTCCTCCTCACAAACCCAGAACACTGTCAATCAATTACGCATCATTTCAGTCTACAGTGCCAGTGAAGTTTAATTGAAGGTGACAGAAGAATATTTTCTTTAGTAGCTAGTTTCATAATGGAGAAAAGAATTCATCTGATGCAGGCTATAAATTGACAATAATAGTAAATGCAGAAGAACTTCGAAACAGAGCAGCTGAGCAGCATTTCAGCCATCCACCAACAGAGAAAACAATTTGTGATTGGTGGGCTAGTAAAGAATAACTGAAAAACAGAAGCAAGAGTAAATGTGCAAATAGAGGACTAAATATAAAATGGCCAAAACTAGAAAATGATGAATTGAAATGGATTCAAGCACACTATATAAATGGCATTGGAATTACTACAAAAATGATTTAAAGAAATGCTCGTAAGCTAGTGCTATACTGGAACTTAACAGAAATTAAGGGTGGAGTTGTTTGGTGGTACAGATTTATAAAGTGTCACGGACTCAGCATGCAAACCGAAACCAAATTATCTCAGAAAATACCACAAGAATATGAAGAGAGAAATTATCTTGCCATTGCTTTATTATTCATTATCAAAAGAAAACCAGTGTGTAACTAAGCCAAATAGTGAACATAGACTTGATGTGCCAAGTAACAAAACTGTTGCCATAAAAGGTGCTAAAACAGTAACTAAAATAAAGTGAACATGAAAAAATGCACTACACTGTTTTCCTTTAGTGTTGTGCTGACACTACTAAACTTAATGCAATGACCATTTTCAAGTGCTAAACCTTCTGAAATACGACCAGGTGGTGTTCACATAGGTGACTAGGGTTGCATGGACAAGGCTGGTACGAAATGATGGATTAACAGTGTTGAAGCCAAGGAATGGCACTTCATTGAGGAAGAGTTCCCGTCTTGTGCTAGATCATTTTAGTAATCATTTGGAAAATTCTGTGGAAGAGGAATTGTGACAGGGAAATACAGAGTTTCCTGTTATTTTGGGAGGACCTACTTCACAATTGCAAGTTATTGATGTCTTGACAAATAAACTATTTAATGTGTATGGGTAAAGAATGCAACAAATGGATGAGTGATTAAACAAACATGAATTCATGCTAAAGGGGGCTCTAAAATGACCTACAATAGAACAAGTATGTCAGTGAATAGAGGTGGTCTGGTCTAGAGTGAGAGAAAATATCTTTGTTCAGTCTTTCAAGATTGCTCTTGATGGCAGTGAAGATCTTATATACAAAGAAGACAATGATTCTGAGGAAGACGTTTTATAAACTAAGAAATTTTCGAGTCTGACTTTGCAGTCGTAACAATAAAAATGGTAAAAATGTATTTTAAAAAATTGCTTAAAAATTAAGGAGCAATTTACAGTCCATAGCATCTTTCAGTCTGTTAAATATGGTGGTTGTTTTCTTTGAATGTATTTTGATTTGTTCTGATGAGCTCACATCACTCGCTGTACTTAAGGATTTACCAGATTTCCGATAGTGACCTGCAGAACAAAACAGTAGTTCTATTTGGCCACTCTTATTTATTATCTGTTCCTTTCATCTCACCATGGGTCAAATGCAGTCCTATTACAGTAGTACACAAAAGTATTTTGTAGAAAGCATAAATTATAATTACAAAAACATAAATGTGTAATAGAAAAAACTGCCATTGGATATTTGAAAAGTATGTACATTTGATCTATTTAGTACAAGTCTACACATAGTTTAAACAAGATTACCTTCCATCAAAAGAGAAGTAATTCTTTCTACTCAGAACTAAGTTGTAGGTCAAAGCATGTAAGCATTTTGGAATCTGAAGAATAACTCAGTATTTCGTTGCGTAACCAAGGCTTCAATCACAACTGCATGTCAATTTGGCATTGAATCCACAAGCTTTTGTAATGGGTAAAATGGGGTTTCTGACCATGGATCCAATAAGATACCAGCAAATTGATCATTGTTTGAGTAACTTCTGCCATGAACATGCCAATTCAGTGCATACCAGAGGTGTTCAGTTGGATTTAGATCCAGGCTCTGGGTTAGGCACTCCAAAAGTTTCCTTTTTTGGTCTCAAAAGGATTTTTTTTAAGTACAAAGAGGTGTGTTTCAAATAATTGACCTGCTGGAATATCCAATTATTTGCCATACTCTTTCTCTTACATGGAATCATATTCTTTTCTAAAATGTGGCGGTACAGGAAACATACCCACTCCATGACACCCCGACTGTAGTTAATGCTGAGTGCTTGATGCTTTTTGTGCCTTTTGAATTTTTGTTATGGTTATACTGCACACCATCAGGAAAAAAAACGTTAAGTTTACTTTCGTCACTCCTTAAAAAAAACATTAGACCGATCTGTGGCATTCCAAGTTTGGTGTTTCCTTGTGAATTCTATCATGTCCTTATTTTTTAAATTCATATGCAGGGTTTATGTGATGCTTATTAATCATGTAAATCACCTGCCACTAAGTGATATTTTACAGTAGACATGTCAGCTCAGTCCGTGATGTTGCTTCGGATCATCCCTAATTTGTTGTGATGTTTCTCTTGGAACAGCAGCTGATTGCTTACAAACCGTTCTGTCCTTTCTCTTTTTCAAGGATGACTTGACCATGGCTTATTGGCTACTGTTATTTCCTGTTTTTGCCATTGACTGTGTGCACATGTTAGTTGTTATGATTATGCTGTAGTCTCTAGCAGTGTTAGACTGCTACCTCCCAATCTTCAAGATATGCAAAACAACTTGTCTCACATCAAAAAAGTGTCATTTCTGTTTTGGTATAGTTCCAATTCTCTACAAGTAAACAATTACCTAGTGAGTGCCTGAGTAACAGTAGTTAATTAATACCATACCATCAAGACAAGTTACATACTTTTGAGTTAAAGGAATATATACTTACATCATTGTTGTATGATCTTGCTCGTTCACTAAATATGTGACTGCATGCAAGCAGTACTGATAGCATAACAACACAACACCAAAATACTTCTGAGCATTGCTGTAGCCTAGCAAAACACTCAAATGGGATTATTTTTTGGGGTAATTCATCAAGCCAATCTAAAGTTTTCTGGGCACAAAAATGTGCAATAAAGAGATATGTGGTGTGAACTCAAGAACATCCTGCAGAAGCCTGTTTAGGGAACTGGGGGATACTAACAATTGCTTCCAAATATATTTATTGTTTGATGAAATTTGTCATTAAAAATGTACCACTTTTTCAAACCAATAGCTAAATTCATGGAATCAGTACTAGAAATAAGTATAAACCTCACAAGGATTTAACATCACTTACTCTTGTACGAAAAAGAATGCATTATTCAGGAACACATTTTCCCTTATAAATAAACAGACATTTTGTTAAATTTTAAATTCAGTGCATTAATGCAATCTTAGTAAATGAGTTTTCTAAAATTATTCTTTCATGTAGTGTTCATTAAAAAACAAAATGACGATCATTCCACTTGGGACGTGTGGAAGGTACATTAGCTTATTTGTTTCTGTTGTAAATATTTGTCATGTATTATTGTTTTTCTGATATGTTCTACATCCTGGAGGACCTCCTCACTATAGATCAATTGGAATGAAAGTACATCTAATCCAATCCAAATACTGTCATCTGCATATTTGCATAGACTCTTTGACTTCCTTGCTGTAATTTGTTTGCAGTACATATACCATCACTATGCTTTACTGAGAAGGTATTACAGATGTGGAACAAATTTTTTTTGTCATCCACAATTACAGGGCAGCTAAGGTTTAACGTTTCTTTTTTCTTTCCACTCACCTGTTGTCCAATTTCTACCTTGTAGATTTAGAACTATTTTGTTGTGGAGAATTTATCATTTCAATTCTGTTTCTGTATTTAGTTTGATTTCAAATTTCTTGCTTATTTATATCAGTTGGTAGGTCTATGTGCGCTTCCATAAGCCAGTGAGTTTTTTTTTAAGGTTTACTACTGCTGCATAGTTTTTCTTCTCAGAATGCTAAGACTCATTTGTCTTCTTTTCCAAATTTTGTCTGCAGTTTTTTCCTACATGCTTTTGTATTCTTATGTATTGTTTCTTAATTTAAATGTTTGTGCTGTTGTCCTATTTCCCAATAGCTTTCTTTTTTGGGAATTTTCACTATCTTTTAATGGTTCTAAAATTAGTGTTTGTGATACAAATGTGTATTCTTACCAAATGAGTGCCTTGCAAGTCAGAGGTTCTCCAGTTTTGGAGAATGAATTTGTACTATAAACATCTTTTGTTAAGTGAAATGTGAAATCCATCTTTCATAGTCTTGATCTTGTGGCTTCTTTTTCCCCACCATTTGGCTATGTGACTTCTCATTTGTCCTTCAGTTTGTCTTCCTGTGATACTCCCATACTTCATTTTTGGTTTGGATGTAGCAGCTCTGTTTAACAGGAGAGACATGTAGTCATGCTTTTCCAACTGTTTTTCTTTCTCTCTGTTTTTGTGCTTCTTCTGCATTCAGTATTGCTAAATTATCTACAAAAGTCAAACAGTTGATATTGACATTATGCATTTTCTAACCAAGTGGTATTCAACTTCTGATATTAGATTCTGACAGCTGCTCCATCTATTCAAAGATAACTTTTCTAGTATTGTCTGAAAGAAGAATGCAGTTCGTCCATTGCCATGGCTATCATCTTTTCTTATCTCAAATGAGGCTGATGTTCTTTCAACAGAGCTTACAGAGCTTCTGTACTTCAGCTTCCTTAAGAATTTGGAATAAAAACAGTCTTGCTTTTTAGTCATAAGCCTTTCAAAATTTTACAAATGTAATCCTATAGTATTTTGCTCTTTAGTCCCTTCTTATCAATTTGGCCTTCACTAGACCTACCTTTTGTAAGCCATCCCTAATATCTCTAGTAATATATAATGTTTGCTATTGTTTTGTCCTTGGACTTTCATGGAATTTCTTTGAATCCTATGAGTATATGATTATCATTTACCATAGGCCAGGAATCTTACTTTTATTATTCAGTGGTAATGGTAAATACCAACAGGTATCTTTTTGGAATTGTGCTTTGTTTTTGGCACATGAGCTATCTGATATTCTCAGATCATATTATTGTTGATCTTGTGCCTTTTTAGTGCTGTGTGTGTAAGGGGTGGGGGGGAGGATGTGGGTTGTTCGCTGCCAACAATTTTTGTAAATGTCTTTTTCTTACCATTTTTCATTTTTTCTTACATCCACAGTCGGGCATAAATTTAATAATTAAAACATTTTCTCCCTGGAGTGCTACGGAGTGTATTTACTAAAAATTGTTAATTTGACAGTTGTACTATTCTCAAATGATAGCTCACTGTGATGTCTGAATGCTTTATAATTCCTTTCGAGACAACACTTTACTAGTGTTAACCATGTTTACAAATTCTATATTCATTACAAGTCTTTGTGATCTGTATGCCTACACAATGGTAGTACTTCATGTAATAATTGTCAGTCATGTCATACTGCACATCTTAATTTCCACTCCAAATGCACCAGGTGTGACACTTAATAACTTCAAATTACTTCATAGTAAGCTGTCACTTGAGAATGGCATAACAGTTATGAATAAATACGGTTAACAGCAGTTCAGGCAGAAAATGTTTTAATCTCCAGTCTGCATCAGTTTGAGGATAAAAATGTAATAACATTTTTATGGTTTTCTCAGGCACTTCATCAGATGTTTCTCAACATTGTTCTCAGGACAGTTTTACCTTGCCTGCATTGCTCTTGTTGCCCTGATTTATTGGTGCATGTGCATTAATTACTGTGTACCTCTCATTTATGCATTGAATTATTGCAGGGAGAGTGTCTTTCTGAATGTAATGAAAACTTTGGTACCAACTGCAATATAGATTTGCCATTTATGAATGCAGAGCCTACTTCTGTAGTAGTATGAGAATTTCTTCCCTGAGCTGTGAAGAATCTACAGTTCTCTGAATGTGGTATTTCTTCATCTGTGAATCTGCTCTTTTGTGATGCCAATTTTGTTGTCAGTTTACAATGTCTGACAGTATTTTGAGTTTTCAAATATTTATTAATGTTTGTATATTGAATGTTCCAAGCCTTGACTTAATTTTGGATGCGAATTTTACAGTTGGGTTTAGAGGACGCTCCTCGCCTCTGCAAATTAGTTTGGGCTTCCGGTGCATAAAGGCCCAAATGTGTCACTAGTGATGGGTTCATCTCTCAGTGAGTGGCATTTTTCATAATAATAAAAGTCATAGAAAATTTTACATGATGCATAAGTGCATGACAGATGAAAGATGTTTTTGGTCACTTTTCTTTGTGTCTAGTAGGAAGTGTGGTTACAACCAAATCAATGGCTTGTATAGTTATTTACAGTACTGAAGACAAAGTGTGGATTCTTACTAACATTCTGCTTCAGTAACTGCAACAGTTTATCATGTCCTATTTAATGATATTTTCAAGCCTCACATACAGTATTTTATAGACCAATTAGATGTTGGTGGGTGTTAATAGAATTTTATTTACTGTGTCATCAGTTGTAAATCATTGACCATTTCTTGAAATATTTCAGATGGCAACCTCAACAAGATATGCATGCAATAGTGGAAGGTAAGTTTTCATAATTCACTGCAGAACTTTTTGTGAAATATAAATTTTTATTTACTAAATGATAAAGTACTTCAGATATAAAATGCACTTAGTTAATTATTCAGTATTACCAATAAGAAACAACGTTACAAGGCATTATGGTCAGTAATGCTATTCTCTACAACAGCCATTATGTGACTGTTCCAAAATAAATAGTGAACTTCTAATATCCATACAGTAAAATAAAAGTTTAGGTAGAATGTCAGCATCTGTATCGTGCTTAATGCAGAATGTCACATGAAAATCACTGAAATTCAACAGGTCCATTTTGATGGGCACAAGCTAATGTCATACTGCAGTAGAACAGTTAAGAAGAAAGGGTGGGTGGCTATATATCCAAAACTTGGAACCAATTCCCAGGATTTCAGATTAATGAATATAGTGTTGAACAGCTCTTTCAAAGCTGTGCCACAGCAGTGCTCAGGAAACACACAAGCTTATAGTGGTGACAGTTAATAGGCCACCATCATGAAGGATCTTAAGTAGCTGGTGCCAGTTTCAGTAAGGTTGGGAAGGCTTAACTAGAGAATCTTCATTGATTGTAGAGACAATATTATGTTTCTGTCACATAGTCCTAACTGAGGACACCTGGAAACCATGATGTCTGCTTTTAAAAATCTGCAACAGAAAAATTGTCTAAAAGGACTTAGTGCAAGAGCAATTGCCTATTTATTTTGAGACCCAGTGATCATCAGCATAGCATTACCAAAACGAAAGCCCAGTGTTTCACTTGACCATGCTAATCAAATTTATACTAACCCATAGGGCTCACAACTCTTTGTGCTCTGCTACCACAGGACCTCAGCCTTTGCAGCATGCAGCACGTCTTTCCTTACTGTGTGCGTGTCTATCATCCTCCTATTCTTTCTCCCCTTCCTTAAGGAACATGTTTTTGATAGTTTTGGGAATGCATTCTGAAGTTTCGATAGGCTGGCATTGGAACAGTTCATCATTTGTTTTTTTTTTCTTTCTTTCTTTGTTCTCTATCTCCTCCTCTTCCTCTGCTTTGGCATTTTAGGTCTCTTTGTTTGTTCTTCCTCCCAGTGTGTTGCTGAAGGCTGGCCCATGCATTATACACATAACACGTGACTATGTAACACACAATTCTGAGCCCCAGGTCAAGGGATAGGGTTCACACACACCGT
Organism: Schistocerca piceifrons; assembly: GCF_021461385.2. NCBI lineage: Eukaryota > Metazoa > Arthropoda > Insecta > Orthoptera > Acrididae > Schistocerca > Schistocerca piceifrons. The sequence continues at coordinate 149,157,282 of NC_060148.1, forward strand.
CTGGTACAGGGCAGGCCCAGAGAGGGGTGACTGCCAGAGTTTTTACCTTCCCAAATGCTAATTGGGTCCTCTGTCAGGAGTTCTGGAGGTGTGACCCGAGATCTGAACAGTCACTTATGGTGGGCGAGGACCCCCCCAGTAGCACGGAGCATGCCATTGGAAATGTTGGCAATCTTGTGGTTTTTTTTTCTTTTCTTTTTTTTTAATGAGCCAATCACCATCCTAGTCTATGTCTACTAAACATAAATGGAACAAGGCTAAAGATTTTATGACTTATTCCAGCCACACCTCAGTTCCTCATCACATCACATACTGGAGATGGTCAGTCCTTTGCTACATTTAATGAGTGCATTATTCAGGAGGGTGTTGTTACAATTGCAGGCCCAGTGAAATCCTGATCTCATTTATGTAATGCAACTTTGCTTCTGAAGACCAATTGTGATCTTCAATCCCAACAACTGCTTATAGCATCACTCCTCCATAGCCACCCTGTTCATGTTGAGGACCATTGTACACTTGAGTTCTGCACATGGTGCTCCTTACATTCGGCTGCTTAATGGTCTCACTGAGGGAGAAATACACAATCATCTCTCTGATAAGGGCTTCACTACAGTCCATTGGGTATTGAAAAACGTTGCTTCACTACAGTCCATTGGGTATTGAAAAACATTGCTTCACTGCAGTCCTTTGCGTATTGAAAAATGTTGATGCAAACTTAGTGCAAACACGCTTTCTATTTCTATCATTTGCTTGTGCACTGTTTCCCTCAAAGATTAAGGCAGGCTATGAACTCATCACGGTCCAACTGTAAGTTCCAAATCACATGAGGTCCTACCAGTGTCAACACTGTAACAACACTCATGTGTCTTATCAAAACATGGCCAAATGCGTTACTTGTGGCAGATATGTTCAACAGGACAGTTGCCTGCCTCCTCCTCTCTACTGTATCTGTTGTAATGCCATGAATGTCCCATGTATCTTGATGAGCGAGCCATTCAGGAGATTTGGATGAAGGGAAAAGTACTCCATCTTGTCACTCACAAGTTGTTGGCTAGTCAAAAGCCCTGAATTTTACCATCTGGCATTTACAGTACCATTCTTGCTGTGCCTTGCTTCACAAAGGACATGCCCACGCAGACTTGCAACATCCAGTTCAGTGCTGCAGTAGTGAAATTGCCCAGTATCTCAGTATCATCCTCATCTCCCACAGTTGTGCAACAGGCAACCAAATCTTTGCTCTGGCTGTGAAATGACCTGCTACACGAAGACTTTCTATGTCCCTCCAACCAACAAACATAGGTGTTGTTGTCAGCCAGCTGCAAAGCTCTTAAGAAATGAAACAAAAGTAAATGATCTCCTCTTTCCCTGACTAGTAGATGCTCTTCAGTGGTGTTGCCACATGATAACCTCACCTGGCTGACCCCATTTCGCCAATGTGCACTGCTTGCCATTTTTTTTCTTTTCTTTTTTTTTGCCTTGGAATCCACAGGTTTACCCAGGGAGAATGTCAGTGCCTCTGTAGATCTCATGGAACAGGGTTGTCCAGCCTCAGCCCCCCTGTAGCAGTGAGTCTTGGAAGACAGGCACTCGGCATCCACCAAGATGACAAACCTTAATTTGTTTCCTCCTCCCTCCTCCCCAAACCCTGTTATGACACTTCTCCGATGGAACATTCATGGTGTTACATCCACTAAGGAGGAATTACAGCTGCTCTTGGCATCGCAGTGCCTGCTTGTTTACTGCCTCCAAGGAAAAAGAAAAGACCTTGTAACAGCTTCAACGGCTCATGTTTCCTTCTGGTCCACCAAAACCTTCTCCCAGAGTACAGCATTCCATATCATGGGGGGAGCCATGCTGGTCATCTATCTCATTGGACACTTGGGTGCAAACTGTTACATTATACATATTCCTTCCTCATTTCGTGTTTTCTCTTTGTAACGTCTACATCCCTCCGTCATTTGCTGCCACCTGGGCAGCCTAATTCGACCTCATTGGTTAGCTCCCTCATCCTTTTTTTGCTGCTTGGCCACTTTAATGCCCACCATCCACTTTGAAGCTCTTCGAGAACCTGTCAAAGAGGTTCCCTCGTAGCTGACCTTCTCATCTTTATTAACACTGGAGCACCCAGATTCATTTTAGACTCAATGCACATTTGTTACTATTTGAACCTCTTGTTCTGCAATGCCCACCTTGCCCAGCGTCTCAAATGGCCTGTTCCCTCCGACATGTACTCAAGTGAACATTTCCTGTGTGCTATCCATTCACTTACTTCTACCCCACCTGAGTGCATACATATTTGGCAGCTTTCTAAAGGCAACTGGAGGCCTCACTCCTCCCTGGCGACCTTCAACAGACATCAGTTCCACAGTTGTGATGACCAGCTAAAGTATCTTCCAAATGTTATCCTTACTGATGCAGAATGTTACATACCATGCACTTCATGTTTGCTGTGGCATGTTGCAATCCCTGGTAGATTGAGACGTGCAACGATGCAATTTGCTTATGGAGGTGTGCTGTTCACATTTTTAACCATCATCCTACAATGATACAATGTATACGTTGTGCACAGTCATGTGTGCAGTGTTGTCACATTATTTGGGATACCAAAAAAAGCAAGATGGATTTAATTTATTAGTTCTTTTAAAAGTTTCACTCCCACTTCCATTGTGTGGGGCAGTACTCTTCGTTTCTCTGGTACTAAGCTTGAATCCTCAGTTTCTGGTATGGTCGTAATGTCACTGTGGACCCTACTGCTATCTCCAACACCTTGGGCCAATATTTTGCAGACATTTCAAGCTCCACTTACTATCACCTTGCCTTCCTCCCTTGGAAACAAGTGGAGGCGGCAGGCGGCATGGATGATATCCTCAGAATAATGAATATTACAATGTCGCTGTTACCATCAGGGAGCTAGAGCATGTTCTCATTTCATCCAAATCATCTGCCCAAGAGCCAAATGATGTTACATTCAGATGTTGCAGGGTTCTCTTGCAGGTAAGCACCTTCTCCTTTGTAAGTACAATCATATTTGGGCAGGTGGCATGTTTCATAGATCCTGGCATGAAGCTACTGTTATACTCGTAGCTAAGCCCAGTAAGGACAAATACCTTCCTTCTAGTTACTGCCCCATTTCTCTTACCAGCTGTGTTTGCAGAGTGATTGAATGTGTGATTCATAAGTGGTTGGTTTGGTGCCTTGAGTCTCACAAACTACTAAGGACTGCACAAAGTGGATTTCGAGCACACTCTTCTGCATTTGAATGTCTTGTCACTTTGTCAACCATATCATGAATTTTTCATGTGAAAATGCAAGACTGACCATGTTTTCTGATTTCAGGAAAGCCTGAGACACCTGCTGGCGGTCTGGTATCCCCTGTATTCTATACGTCTGGGGCTACAAGTCCATCTACCCCATTTACTAGAGAAGTTTTGAAAGACAAAGTTTTCTCAAGGTATAAGTAGGTTCAGCCTTGTGAGACACCTTTATCCAGGAAAATGGGGTGCCTGAAGGCTCTGTCCTGATTGTAGTCCTCTTTATCCTATTAGGGGATGTCTCCCACCAGGCATTTCTATCTCCCTTTTCGTCAATGATTTTACAATCTGTTGCAGTTCCATAAACTTGTCTCCTTGAGTGGCATCTCCAAAACCGTCTCTATTGTCTTTACTTGTGGAGTATGGACAGTGGATTTCACTTTTCCACTGACAAATCCTTTTGTATAAATATTTGGCAGTGCAATGAGTTTGTTACATTATCTTTACACATTATGCCTGTTGCTATTATGTTCGTTGAAACAATGAAATTCTTGGGGCTCATGCTTGGTAGGAACCTTCCTTGGTCCTCTGATGTGACTTACCTGCCTGTACATTGTGCCTAGTTTCTCAGTGTTCTATGTGCCCTAAGCAGTACTTCCTGGGGAACAGATCAGACAACCACCCTCTGTTTGTTGTGATCCCTTAGCCATTCAAGACTTTACTGTGGGTGTTGCGTTTATTCCTCTGCACCTCTGTTCATTATATGCTGTCTAACACTATCCACCATCATGAAATATTGGCGTGATGTCCCCATCCGTGGATAGGGATGCCATTTCTCCATCATGCCCATCGACTTGTCCTATTTCCTCTTTTTCGATGACTCCCTTGCCTGGCAGTATGGGACATGCCCTTCTTCTCTGTTACCTTCTGGAGTTCACATTTGGCTGCTGCTTCGGCAGCTTAATTTCATGGTACCTGCTACTTTGCTCATGGGTGTCAACCCTTCACCACCTGCTACTTTGCTCATGGGTGCCAACCCTTCACCACCTTGGTTTTATGTGGCAGCCCATGTTCATCATGGATTTCATTTCCTTCAATTTTATAAGCAGGACCCACTGTAGGAAAGAATGCGTAAATAGTATGGACTAATTGTTATCAAGGTACAAATTTCGTCACAAAATTACACTCTACACAAACTATATTGGCTGGCAGTATATCCACTGGTTGATTACTCAAAAATTTTATCAGTGTTGTGTGCCATCATTTGTCCCTTCAAGAAACCTAGTAGCCATGCTATTGAATATTTATGACTGATGTCCACAGTGTCTTTTGTTTTTTATCTCTGATTTAAACATATTTGTATATACCTGAGATCCTTTTTCAAATTGTTTTAAGTATACATATCAGTCGTCAATGTCACAAAAGCCAGGAGGTATTCCCACAACTTCCCCATTCCATAGATAGAATTCTTTATTCATTCAGTGATGTTAGCTGTGCTTATGTGTGTTTCCAGACCACTCAGTTCTGTACACCACTATCCCCTGCTCATGTATTGAAGGGAAGTAGTTCGCTGTTAATTTAGACCAACTTTCTTTTAGGACTAGTGTGAATGTCATTACATCGCAACTTCAAGTGATGCAGAGACTTGCATACTGCTTGTTTTTATGCAATTCTCAGAAAAAATATCAGGCAGAAATATCGTCAGAGGTATGAATTGAAGTTTTGGTAGCATCAAAAATTGTACAACACCTCTTTCCTATTAGTAAAGTGACAACACAGTTCTTCATGTGGCCTCAAATCACCAAGAGCTCTATACCCCCGACAATATCTAAATTGACAGTTCCACGTTTCTTGGATTTCCACATTGTCTCGGGTAATGTATGGTAAATAAACACATTGTAACATCACATGATTTTAAGTTTTCTGATGAGTTTAAGCAGATCTACGTTTGTAATCCCTCTCTCCTGTGCCATTGCTATGGGCCTAATTTTAATGTACAACCCAAGCCCTTTCCTGTATTTCAGATATAGGCCTTTTCTGATAGCAAAGGCCTCCACGATCATATTATGCATTTTAGCTGCTTCTAATTGCTCTTCGCTTTTTTGAGCATTCTGTACTGCTTGAAATATGATAGCAGCTCCCCTAGCTAATGAAACCAGTGGCTGACTGCCCAGCAAGCAGAGGTACTAGAAACAGAATATTCCACCAGATGTCTTTGTTATTGTTAGTACCCTGAGCACTTTACCACATAGTTTTCTTCCTTCTTTCCACTTTTGCCACTGTCACCACTGATTTGATGCAATTTTTTAAACATAGGTTTTTCTTCTTTGGTGTGTGCTGAGCTGCATTCATTATTGCTTGAAGGTTAGTCCAGTACCCAATATTTGTTTGGGTACACATTGCGTTATCTACCACAAGTACAGCAATAGGTTGTCCTACATGAATGTCCATTCTTTGACATCCCCGTGCAGCCGTATTAATGAATATTTTGTGTGCAGTATGGTGATATAAATTGTAGACTGGCAGTGGCAAGGAGAGCGTTTTTGAAGAAGAGAAATTTGTTAACATCTAGTATAGATTTAAGTGCCAGGAAGTCGTTTCTGAAAGTATTTGTATGGAGTATAGCCATGTATTGAAGTGAAACATGGATGATATATAGTTTGGACAAGAAGAGAATAGAAGCTTTCGAAATGTGGTGGTACAGAAGAATGCTGAAGATTAGATGGGTAGATCACATAACTAATGAGGAGGTATTGAATAGAATAGGGGAGAAGAGGAGTTTGTGGCACAACTTGACAAGAAGGCATCAAGGGATCACAAATTTAGCATTGGAGGGCAGCGTGGAGGGTAAGAATCGTAGAGGGAGACCAAGAGATGAATACACTAAGCAGATTCAGAAGGATGTAGGTTGCAGTGAGTACTGGGAGATGAAGAGGCTTGCACAGGATAGAGTAGCATGGAGAGCTGCATCAAACCAGTCTCAGGACTGAAGACCACAACTACAACAACATGGTGATCTTTATTTGTAATGTAGATGATGAGCTCTTTGCATACACTGTCCAATACATTAAAGCCCTTATCACCATAAGCTATGTGCTATTTCAATTTTGTTCCAGATCCACAGAAATTTTATCCAGGGATACAATGTTCTAATGGCAGATTCTTCAGAATACCACCTCCAACGTTGTTGATGTGTTTCCTAGCTCTCATGACACACTAATGCATAGTTTGAGATTTGCTTTTCATATTACATAGCAAATTGCGAATTTTCACGCAACTGTTGAGCTTTGATGAGAAACTGATCCATTTCACCAATGCCCTATTCCCTCAATGTCTCATGACCTGCTCTATGAGAACATACTCAGTTCAGAGACTTTCTGTAATTCCTTTGTGTTCCTCCGTGACATCAGTAGGTTTGTTCTTAATTGTATGGTGAGTACTGTGATGATAATTGTCAATGATTTGTCGTATGTTCAGATATTTGTACATATTTTGAATATCAAATTGCCTCCATATTTGGATTTTGATTGTCTAGCTCAACCATTTGACAAAAGTAGTTTTCAAATGGGACAATGTTGAATAGTGATTTATCCCGTATCATTCCATTTCTGCTTTGAAATGCCTCTTCTAAAATTCACTTCCTTGACCAGCCTCAAGGTTTTTGGGCAATCAGTTTGTTCCAATCTGCAACAATTGTTCAAAAACCTTTGAAACCTCATTCTCTGTCTTTACCTTCAAAGGTAAGGCCCAACTGAATTTGGAATGAGTATCTCACCATTAGAATGTCTATGAAACCATTATTTGATTGTAATTAGTCTTGCATATCTAAGAGATCAGCCTGTCATTCCATGTATTATCACATCTGCACGGAAATATTCTGCATGCAGGTCTGTAAAGCTCATGAACAACGCTCTCCATAATTATTCAATGATGCATTTTTTTTAAGCTCAGATATGTTTGATAATATTTTGTTCATGTGACTGGCTGAAGCCATAAGCAGTTGTAATTGATCTATGATTTCATTCAGTTATCATAATATATATACTGTAGAGGTAGATTGTTCAGTCTTTTATGTCGAACTTCACCCCTTTTATGTGTACTATGTGGTGCTGCTAATGCTGGTTTAGTTACAATCTTGTATTTATCACTCCAAGACTTTTTTGTACTTTTGAGGTCTTAAGTTCATTGGTCATTCATAATATTTGACCATATGTTTTTATATTTTCAGTGTATATTTTTGACGTTTGATATTTTCGAGAACATTAACTGTAATAGCGCAGGCAGTCTTTCAGATTTCTTGCACCCAATTGTTATTGGATTCTCGGTTAAACATATTGAGTGCTTACCTAACAAATATGATTTTGTCATGTTGGCCCCATATGTTCTGTCTTAACTCAGTATTACTGTAAGTAATACCCTTTACTACTCCTCCTCCTCCTCCTCCTCCTCCTCCTCATTCTCCTTCATTTCTGCTCCTATTCATTGTGCATGACAGCTCTTTTAGCCTGTCAGTTACTGGTTTAAATTTTTCCAAGAGATGTTGTTCTCGATACAATTGCTCTAACTTTAACAAAAGTAACTTCTGTCAAATAGCCTTCCACACCTCAGTAACATTACACATTTTGGCAACATGCTGCTGTATACTAAGCCATTTTTGAGACAGTTTACAGCTTAGATGTGCCTTGAGACTACTGGTGGTGATGGGAGTGAAGTGCCTTAGCTATCACAGTGATGTTCCACACGTATGTTAGTTTTACATTGACGTCTTCAATTTTCTCGTTGACACACAGTTCGCATTGCTGCATTCAAGAATTCAACACCTCAACATTAATAAATGTGCATGTTTTGCGTCCTCTGAATATGTAGCACATGTGCAAATTTTTGTGTAGTGTTCAATATACTGATACAGTTAACTTTTGGTACATTGCGTTTTTGAAGAATCTTGTTGAAGTTTGATTTCTATTGACCCTCATTCAATTTGCTAGTTTTATCATTAACCAGTAAGCCATACTGTTAGTTTGCTTCAGCAATCCTCACATCTAACAAATTCATTGAGTAACATGTCGGTTCCTACATGTGCTTGGTAAATATGCTTTAAATTCAGATTACCCTGTTTGAAAGTGATAATGTTTCTGTTGTCCTAGGCCATATGCTGTGGGATCCTGAATCTCACTGAAATAAAATATATTGACTTGCATATGGTGAGCAAAGCTGAAATATTTGCTGATATTCTGATTTTCCACTGAGATGGTAAATATGAATATGCTATTTGGCTTTACTTTTTTAAATGTTAGAATATCACTGCTTTTGCTGACTGTCTGGTATGTTACTCCTTTAATTCCATGCAAAATCTCTTGCAGTAGCTGATATTCTGACTGACAAAATTTTCAAAAGTAGGTACACATGTACGAAGTGGACTCTCTCAGGATATCTCAACAGTGTGAAATCTGGACTATTTTCCCCCAGCACAAAGCCAAAATAACCAAAGCACCTGTAATATCAGGAAGTAATCACTCATTCATCTTGTTCTTCTGGTTTCCACCATCATTGCAGGAACAATCACTTACAAGACAATTGTGGTGAGACTTTCGCTCTCTTGGTTATGGTGGTAACTGTTCATTTACATTGAAGTTGAGGGTGTTTTACTAACTGTTACTTATAACTGGGTATATAAACAAACTTAAGAAGATCATAATTCAGTGCCCACATCTGGTAATGTTGAATCATACACTTCCACTTCCATCAATGCACAGAACGCATCATGGTGTTGAGCTACAGTGGTTTCCAGTGGGTGGAGAGTTCAGTGAGCTATCGACAGTAGATTACTGCACAGTGTGTCATAATTTCAGTGGATATGTGACTGCCACATTTGCCAACACTTTAGCTCATTCTGTATTGCATTTCATTAAACTCTTCAAAAGTCTGCTCATGTAGATCAGAACTCTCTCCATTGTTAAATATTTTAACTGTACCACCTAAGTCCCCTACAGAGAAGATATGGTCACCAGGTAACATTGTGGGAGAGCAAACATTTCTGTGGAACAAGGCTGAAATCTGCATTGACACTTTGTATGGTCAATGTCATTCATCCAAGGATAATATCATCTTGTCATATTAATGGTTTACAAATAGTGCCATGTAGTAGAACTCCCTGTTTGATATTACACTTACATGCTTACACCCACTGGTATTCAATTAATAGATTTGTTTAAACACGATCATGTTGACACCAGATTCCTGCTGCTGCAGTGACTTCACCTTTCTTGCAAGGAAAGGGAAAGCACACAGTGTTAATTAAGTTTATTTCCTTTTTTCCTCTGTTGATGAGCATCATCATTAATACTGGAACTGTCTCGCAGCAGGGATCATTGATATATGGCTTGACATCTTTACCAGTTGATGTTTTTTTCACAAGTGAGTGAACTATTCATCAGTTGCTGTAAATATATTTTCATAACATCTACTATTATGATTACAATTTTAACAGTAATAACATTATTTAGCTTCTAACCCCATATTTTGTGCACATTTGCGTATTTATTAGGTACATTTCTACACTTTATTCACTGTTTAGTGCATAGAAACAGCGTTTGCATTGTGCTACGCATTTTTTTTTCCCCCTTGTGTTCCAAGAGCCACTTGTAGTAGTTACATTCTCCAGTCAAGCGGTAACTCTCATAGCAACAGCAGTAGCACATCAGAGTACTGTGAGCTGACATGTTTTCATAATAAGCAACATACTTTAAATTTTGTCAATGTTCCTTACCTGCAACTCCTATATTGTGTGTGTGTGTGTGTGTGTATTTACCATACCAACTCTGGTATGGACAGAAATAATAATTGCTGTGTTCAGATGTGAACCAAGTTGGTGATTCTTCACTTGTGGCTCCAGGTAGTGTTTTCCACCAATTTGTCCACTGCTGCAGATACCTTGGGTACTGTTGACACTGAGATTGATCCCTCACTTGTTGTTGATTGGAAAGTTATTCCCGTTTGTGAGTGGCAGTGCATAACTTTCTGAGGGGCCAGTTGGAGAACCTGAACATTCATCTGAGGAACAGGTTTTTGGGTGCTGTCTAGGGCTCACAAAGTCCATGAGCCAGATGAAGTCACTTGCCATGTTCCAGAGGAAGTGTCCCTGCATGCAAGACTGGGCATTCACAGAGGGTAGTTTTACTGGTAATTGGGAGCCCCAATGTTACTTGTGTAATATTACCCCTTAGAGATATGACTGCATAGGACAGGAAAGAATCCAATGTGCATTCTGTGTGGTTACTAGGAGGGGTCTTCACAGATGAGGAATGGGTGCTTCTCGATGCCATGAAGAGCATGGTGTAGCCAGCTGCAGGTGGTGGCTCACATAGGTGCTAACAATATGTGCCACATTGAATCAGAAGAGATTCTCTCTGGTTTCAGGTGACTGCCAGAAATAGTGTGTCCCACTCTTTCTTGCAGAGATGGAGGTGGATCTCACCATATGCAGCATCATGGGCAGAACAGACAATGGTCCTTCAGTACTGAGTGGAGTGAAGGTCTGAATTAGAGTCCCAGACAGTTTTGCAGCTGTGTAGATTGCAGATTCCTTGATTAGCACCAAAGGTGGTGGGTTTATGGGTTCTGCTAAATAGTTCAGGTGAAACTTTTTCAGAAGACCTAACCATGTTCACAGAGTATAGATGAAATACAGTTCATGGTGTAGTGTTCGTTGCTGTTAGAAGTGCTTTACCTTGTAGTGAAATTTAAGTAGATGCTTCCTGCGACTTAGTATGGGTAGAGGTTGGACCTGACAACCAGAATAAATTAATAATCAGTTCCTTTTACCGATGCTCTGATTCAGATGATATGGTTGCTAAACAGTTCAAGGAAAACTTGAGTGTCATTTCAAATAGGTATGCCACTCATATTATTATAGTTGTTGGGGACTTCAATCTATCCTTTATATATTAGGGAAAATACATGTTTAATGTCAGTGGTAGGCATAAAACATCGTCTGAAACTGTACTGAATGCTGTCTCAGAAAATTATTTTGAGCAATGAGTTCAGATTCCGACTCAAAGTAAATGGTAGCAAAAACGTATTTGATGTCTCAATAATCTTGACCAAACAGAGAGCATAATAACAGACAGAGAGATTAGTGACCACAAGATTGCTGAGCCATCAAGAGTCCACAAGACTGAATACTGTAACATCCAAACTCTGCAAAATAAATGCAACAATGCACTTAAAAAACATATAAAAATTCGCTTGACATCTTGCTAAGAGACAGTCTCCACTCCTTCATGTACGTCTTTCTAAATGTAGATCATATGTAGTTTAAAGTCAAAGATATAATATCAAGGGTAACTGAAAGACATGTGTCAATTAATAAGAGGTGCTATTAATCCTCCATGGTATACTAAACTGGTCAGAAGCAATGAAAACCACATGCCAAATTTAAAAGAATGCAAAATCCACAAGATTGGGGAAGGTTTACAGAAGCTCGAAATTAATCGCAAACTTCAATGAGAGATGCTTTTAATGGTTTCCAGAACTATACACTGTCTCAAAATCCGGTAGAAAACCCAAAGAAATTCTGGTTGTGTGTAAAGTATACCATTGAGAAGATGCATTATTACCTTCACTGTGCGATAACAATAGTAATGTTATTGACGACAGTACTATTAAAGCAGAGTTACTGAAGACGGTTTTCCTAAATTCCTTCACAAAAAATGAAAAGTAAGTATTCCAGGATTCTAATCAAGAATAACTGCCTGCACTAGTAATTTAGAAGTGTATATCCTAAATGTAGAGGTGCACACTTAAGAAAGGCAGTGTCTCTGGTCCAGACTGTACACCATTCAGATTACACCATTCAGATTCCTTTCAGAATATGCTGATGCAATAGCTTCATACTTAGCAGCTATTTACAATTCTTCAGCTGTAGAACGATTCATACCCAAAGACTGGAAAGTTGCACAAGTCACACCAGCACCCAAGAAAGGAAATGGGAGTAATTCATTGAAATACTGACCCATTCCACTAACGTCGCTTTCCAATAGGATTTTGGAAAATATAATCTGTTTGAACATTATGAATTACCTTGAAGACATGATTTATTGACAAATATCAAACACACATTCACAAATTCTTGTGAAGCACAACAAGCTCTTTATTCTCACAAAGTAATGAGTCATATGGACAGATGACATTACATTGATCCGATATTTTTAGATTTTCAGAAGGCTTTCGACTCCACTTCCGATTACATTGTGTGCCCATGGAGTATCATCAGAGTTGTGCTAATTGATTCGTGATTTTCTACCAGAAAGGTCACAGTTGCTAATAACCGACAGAAAGTCATCGAGCAAAACTGAAGTAATATCTGACATTTCCCGAGGAAGTGTTATAGGTCTTCTGTTGTTTCTGATCTACATACACGATTTACGAGACTCTCTGAGCAGCTCTTTTCGATTGTTTGCCGGTTATGCTGTCATTTACCTTATTGTAAAGTCATCAGGTGGTCAAAACGAATTGGGAAGTGATAGACAAGATATCTGTATGGTCTGAAAATTAGCAATTGACTGTAAGTAGTGGAAAGTGTGAAGTCATCCACATCAGTAGTAAAAGAAATGCGCTTAATTTTGTTTACATGGTAAAGCACACAAACCTAAAAGCTGTAAACTCAGTTAAATACATAGGGATTACACTTATGAATAAATGAAACTATAACGTTCATATAGATAATGCTCTGCAAAGAAAGACAGCTCGTTTTTTATTATTGCGAAATAAGGGAGAGAGTGGTATGGATAAGATATATGAACTGGGATGGTGGTAATTAAAACAAACGCCTTGTTCACTACGGCAAGACTTTCTTGTTAAATTTCAGTTACGAATTTTATCGTCAGTATGAAAATATTTTTTGGCGCTCATCTATGTAGGGAGATATTATCATCATAATAAAAGACGAGAAATTAGAGATGTGTTTGTTTTCCACATACAGACACACACACGCACAGTTAGAGTGGAATGGTAGGGAAATCCACTAAAGATAGTTGTGTGATGACCCTCTGCCAGGTCCTTAGTTGCAAATTACCAAGTAATCATGTAGATAAAGGTCGTAGTCGTTGGCGGCGGCGGCGTCGTCGTCGTCGTCGTCGTCATCGTCGTCACCATCACCATCATCTTACAAATGTCTGTGCTAGTTGGCTTAGGACGTTTAGATGGGGTGACTGATAATTATCTCAGAGCCAGAGGTGGCAGGACAGTTGCTGTTTATATAATTGCCAACAGTATTCTCATTAAATTGCTTCAATATCTTCATCAGCACTCCCATTATATCGTGGTGTGGACAAAGAGTTGATTCATTATAGAAATCTAATGTTTAGCAGTGACATAAAAGTACGCAGATATTTCCTTTCTGTGTCTGATACTTACAGCCCATGTCATCATGAGTCATTGTCAACGCGCAAATGCTTTGAGTGTGCTGTGCATACATAAAAAACACTACTTCTGATGTAATAGTAACAAGCGTCTTTTACACCATACCAGTTGACAGCCGGTATGCTGAAGCTGCTGAGCTACCACTGTCCTAATGCCATGACTTTCTCCTCAGCAGGTATGCATGCCGTTTGTCTGCCATGCGTGCCCGCCCCTCCTATGCTTCCTTCTTCGATGATTCCTTTGATCGTCAGTATGGGGCTCGTCCCTCTTCTCTTTTACCTCCTGGAGTTTGTAACCTCCCCCTCACTTATCGACCTTAATGACAGTGAAAAATTAAACCGCGTGCACCTAATGGAAATTTGGGAAAAGCAATCGTCACCGAAGTTAATTTGTTGGTAAACAGGGAGGAAGCGGTTACATCTAAATGAAAGGAAAAATGCAAATGAAATTGGTGGAAATTAATTTTGAGAAACGGGTAAAATTAATAAAGAAAGTAAATGTGCAGTCGTTACATTAACAAATAATTGGCGTTAATTACATACTTGAGACATGGGGAAAGTTACGGTCGCCAGTCCTATGCACAACTACTATAATAACTGAAAATGAAAAATTAATGCACATATAATTAGCACTAAAAGCGTGGCAACTGAAGGTTGACACGTGTTGTGTGAAAACTGAATGTTTGTCACTCTGACTTAATTTAGCAAAAGAATTAATAAAACCCGAAAATTGAAAGTTAATTTAGTGACTGAAATTAATAGTGAGCTTTGTTTCTGAAGCACTATGAAATTCAGTAAAATAAGGTTAGTCTTGGGCTACCTCAACAATCATTTCAAAAGCTACTTGAATCTACACAATTTAGAAACAAGAGATTTAACATTAGTAAAATTTAGTATGTACCAAGCTGAGCTGCAGGCACAGGTAAGCTAAAATATGGTAACGAAACTTGCACTCTTAATTTGTGCTTGTGTAATCTAAATATTGTAGCCAGCTATGAATGCCTTAACTGAACTTTGAAATTAAAGCAGTGATATCGAATGATATTACTTTAATGCTGGCGTTTGAATTTCAATGTCACTCGGGTTCATTCCGGAAAAGGAAGGGACCCTGCTTGGTAATGCAATTGGGACAATGAGTACCAAAGGTTCAAGCTAAGTTGCTGTAAGTTTGTGAGGAAAATGGAACAATGGACTGCCATACAGTTCTAAAACTTTATGTGCTTCCAGTCTTCCTTGTTGGTTGATTGAAGGTTTGATGTCGTCGATCGAGGAGGTGGCGACAGTCACTCTTTGTCGGCCATCGCTGTTGCAGAAGCTGGATGTTGGCGCGCCTTCTTCTCGACACGGGCACCAGGCGAAACGGGCCCTTGATGTGCACCAGCTAATGCTTCCCGTCTGCGACATCGTGTCAGAAACTATCGTAACAAGTCGAGCGCAATTTCATGCTGCCAAATCCCTAAAGCACGGCAACTCGCGGGAGCGTCACACAACACACCTGCTCCACCGCCCTACTCCAGCCAGACTCTCTGCCTGCGCTCCATGCGGCAGAGTTAACACTACCAAAGATCCTAAACACTTTGGCTCTCCACATGACCTATCGAAGTAATCGTTCGATAGCATAGTTTTCCGTAGTCAAGACCCAGCGAAAAAATACAAATAATAATTACAAAACAAACTAGTTATACATCGACATAAATGCATAAATATACATATATACAAATTGTAAAACAATTACAATATATAAAGACACAGAAATGTCATATCTTCAGGTAACAAAATAAGGAGAAAATATTATAGTACGATAGATGGAAATAGGAGGATATGCATTTCCGGCATTACACGTGCCCCACATTGTCTGAGGATGTTTGTGTAACCTAAACAGACTCAGAAAATTACCCAAAAAAGGAAAAAAAAAAACAGCGGAAATGCATATGCTCAAAACATCACGGAAATTTAGCATTAGGCTAATTAACCATAAACCAATTTTTAGACCATAATAGTTGAGTGGAGACACTCCTAACCTTATTCCACTCTGTCATCTTACACAAAAGAAAACAGATTGACATATTAAAATTCATAGAAAACATAGAAAATGGTTTAGCTATTCTAAACTCAGCAAAATTCCTAACAGTATCAAGAAATGGAATACTATTCACAAAATTAATCAGAGTACATGGTCATAAAAACAGGTAGATCAAAATACACAAATTAATAATTAATTACATAGAATACACATTTTTATATAACCTTTTCATAATTAATATTCTTGTCATGAGAGTCCACTTAACGCTAAGCAAGAAAATGATACACAGCAGATCGAAAAAAACATAAATATTGACAGCAGAATTCTTTCACTACAGCTGTCCGGGAAGAAAAACAACTCCGCCTTCCCTACCCGCCAGTACAAAGAATGCCGAGAGCGGCACAAGAGCCGACAGCGGCTCCGCCTCGCCAGTATTGTTGCGCCCGCCTGTGCGGCACGCTTGTTCTCACTCACCTGAAACTTAAAACAGTGTCTAAGTACAGCAATGACTAGTAAATCATATATTTATGAAATCTTACAGCTAGTTACAAAATCATATTTACATTCCTTAATCTACTGTGACTCAGCTGAAAACTTAAACTAGCAGCTTGGATTTTTCAATTGATTAATAATCAGTTACTCTTAAATCATTTAGTCAAAATTAATTACTTATTAATTGCAGCTTCTTTAATGTCCTCTTGGTCAGGCAAAAGCATGGCAATCTAGCAAATCGTTAAATCTTACACCCAATATTTACATACTGTACAAATTACCCATTCTGTGGTATTAATCAATCCTAGGTTGGTACAATTTTAAGTGTACAATGTTCTGTATACCTAATAGTTTTACAGAGTTTGGATACTCTAAACAATGAGCATTCGTGTGAGGTATACCAATGACTTTATTTGGTCCATTATAAACAAACTTAAATTTAGAGATTTCATTGTCTATCTCGCTCGATTTCTCATGAGCTTTTACAAGTACTAAGTCTCCGATTGCAAACTTAGCAAAACGCGCTTTAGCGTCATGACGACCTATGCGAGCATCGGCTTTTAGCTTCATTATTTCTCGCAAACGATCTTTTTTCACACCAATACTAAAGTCAATCCGTGGAGGGAATTTGATTATCTCTTCCACAATCCCGGTTTGTCTGAAAACACACCCATATTCCTCATTATTGCTTCATACAAGCCTCGTCTTTGTTCGTGTGTTACGTTTGACACACCGTCTACAATACTTTCCAATTCACTTTCTACACTATTGTCAATTCCGAGATTCCTCAGGTTACAGTAGTACAAATTCATACCTACGTCAATGGCATCCGGCCAGTTAACAATGTGTATAGGCTGGTATTGCCTGTGCACACCGTCTCCTCCCTCGTCTAAACTAACTACTATTGTTTTATCTTGTGACGTACATGTCAAAGTTTTGTTTTCGCAGTTAATCACTGCACGGTACTTTAATAGCCAATCTAACCCGATAATTACTTCCGTAGTTAAGTCTGGCACGACGACAAACTCATGTTCAAATCGTGCCCCACATATCTCGAAGTTGACAAAAATCTGTTGTGTGACCGGTTTACTGGCCTTCACAATAGCACCGATAATTTTCACTCCCGCTACTGGCATAGCTATGATACCAGGTCTGCCCTTCAGTAACTCAAAAATTTTCCCAGATACAGCACTCAATTCTACACCGGTTTCAATCAACACGTTTAGTTATAGGTCGTGCATATTAACAGACACTACTATCTGTCTACACTTATCCTTGACTGTTTGTATATTTTCCCACAATAAATCCTCGTCTATATCCAGGTCATTCCAGAAAAAACCATCCAGCTTTGACCCTAAATCCGGCTTATCTGGCGGCTTTTTCAGCCTCTGTTCACATACAATTTTAATTTCAACACGTTTGTCCTGAGGCTTAGTCTGTAGCTTCGCCTCCAATACCGAAACCTTTTCCTGTAACTCGTCAACTAGTGAGTGTTTGCTTTGCTATCAGTTCACTAATTATCATCTTCGTTGATTCCTCTTTGGTCAGATTGATCTCATCTGCCAATCTACCTGGAGGAATGTGCCCAGTAGTATCTGCAATTACTTCCTCTGGATATGCGCAACCCACACTGCTACCGTCTGACCGTATAATGTCAGCTCTAACCTCATACACGCCCTAATCTACGTGCTTTTCTACCAATCATGTCCGGCTATCACTAAAATTCTCGTTATCTTTCTCCTTAATACTTTCGCAATGTTTAAACTGGAGTTTTGCGTCGGATTGGTCGGCTACTTCTACCACTATAACTTTCGGTAAGGTCTGCCTGTTAGAGCCAGGACTGTCCGTTACTACTTCAACATCCGACTACTGCGGCGCGAAACACGACGAATCTTGCTCACGCTCCCCATTAACATCAACTATTTCTGGTAAAGTCTGCCGGTTAGGGCCAGAACTTTCTATCACTTCACAAACACTATCTTCCTGCGGGACGAGACGCGGCAAATCCTGCCCGCGCTCCCCGTAAACACTTCTCCCGTACAGGCCCCTATAATCTCTTAGTTCGTCGTATAAGCGACCGAACTGCCTTAACCAGACCTCATCGCTCTGCATCCCCTCGCTCAATGACGGACGTGTTATCTGACATCTGATCTCTCAACAATTGCTAATCATTCTTACACTCACTCCAGTTCCGCTGTGGGTGTTACAGCTGCCACTTTATAATCGATTTCCGGAACACTTTTTGAATTGTTCTCACTGGCAGTGAATGTATTTTCTACTGCCGTGTCTACAGCTGATCTACTACTTGTGGGCGCACTCCTTTCTCTTAACACTGACACACACTCCCGCCGTTGATTATTCCATACGGAATTTTCATAACGACGACACCTGGGTTTTCTCCTGTTATTGGGCCGCCAAAATTTCTCCGGCGCAGCTAATGGTTTCCCTGTCTCGTCCCAGCAGATCTGCTCCCCGGATGCTGCTGAGGCGGCTTATCACACCCTCTGGCGTTATTACTATTCTGTGAAGCCCGTATCACGTTAGTATGATACTGGTTTCCGTCATTCCTGTTATTATTTGCACTGTACGAATTGTTATTACGGTCCGAACCATTATTGTTATTGCTGCCATGGTTGCGGTATGCATTATTCCCATGGTTATCGTTGTTGTGGTACCCATTGTTGTTACCACGGCATCTACCACTGACGCGATTATTGCGCCAATTGTCCTCGTCCTCAACTCTTTCCAGGAAATCATTGACTGTCTTGTAATTGCTTCCTACGTAGCGTTTTGTATCATCTGGAAGCTTCTTGTAGAGTTCCCAGACTATTTCAGATTCCGTGCGGCGATCACGCAAATATTCCAACTTGCGGATCCAGCCCTCACAAAACTCCTTCATCGAGCCACGCGAAATCGCATCGAAAGGCCTCGATACGACAATTTCGCGCCAGACACTTTGTTGTTTTTGCTCTGACCAGTATTCAACCAGAAACAAATTTTTAAACTCGTCAAAAGTCAGGTTCGTGATGTTGAGGTTTAAGCCCCAACGCTTGGCATTACCAGCCAACACGTCAATAACCGCATTAATTTTTCTCTCATTAGTCCATGTTCTGGGCAAAACTCTTTCACAATTTTTAATGAAATCCGTCACGTGTATAATGCCTTTTTTCAATGGGTCGAACCGCTCCTCTTTCGTCAACAATTCCGAACTATGTGCACAGATTGGCATATAGCTCTGTTTTTCGTCAAGTTTCTTTTCTAATTCCGACACTCACGTAATTACTTGGCAAGTGGTTGTCGCAAGCGTTTCCACTTCCCTCTTTTTCTCTTCGCAGGTATTAGCCTGCTTCCTCACTTTAGTATCTACTTCGGACACTAAAGCCTTTAAAGTTTCCACCTTCTGTTGATCCTCTTTTTTCATTAATTGAATTTGTTCCGTCACCTTATTCTCGATGATCGGAGCAACTGCTTCTTCTACACTTTTCTCGATTCTGCTAATTTCGGAATCAAAACGAGTATTTATGCTCGCAATTTCAGCCTGAACGCCTATCATTTCCTGTTTAAGATTACCGATTTCGGTATTAATTATAACAATATCTTCTTTGATTTTATCAGTTTTTGTGTTAACAACTCCAACATTGTTGTTAACAACATTAATAGCTTTGTTCTGATTGTCTAGCTTCCTGTCAATTTTTTCAGACTGGGCTTCTTGCTTTGCAGACTGAGCTTTAATTTCTGCCGATTGAGTTTCTATCTTGCTAGACTGAGCCTTGATTTCGTTAATCAAAACATTCAATAAATCAGTTAAATTCCCGGAAACCAGCGGTTTTACATCCGTAGCGGGTGCTTCTTTAATTGTTCCCCCGTATTCGTCATCAAGGGGTTCAGATTTGATTTTCACTTCCGATTCCGAAACATTTTCTAAAGTTTGGAATTCCATTTCTGCTCTTTGTTGCATTTCGGTGGTCGCGTCTTTCACGCTAGCCGCCTGCCCTTGAACAATTGGTTCCGCGGAGCGCTTTTCCCACTATTCGACCGATTGTTCCGTACCCAAGTCTACCAAATTTTGGTAATTGTTGCCTTCACTAATTATACAAATTTTCAATATAAATGACAAATCTCAAATCTAATTATGATTCCTCCCACTACTTATTCTCGCTGACATAATGACCTGTTCGTAACCAGTACTTTGTTACGAGATTTGCACAATGCAAAATTCGTGTCGAGAACAACCTCAAATCCGAAGATTGTCCTGTCACGGTCGCCACGTGTAGCCTCCCCCTCACTTATCGACCTTAATGACAGTGAAAAATTAAACCATGTGCACCTAATGGAAATTTGGGAAAAGCAATCGTCACCGAAGTTAATCTGTCGGTAAAGAGCTTGTGCTTGTGCTTGTGCTTGTGTAATCTAAATATTGTAGCCAGCTGTGAATACCTTAACTGAACTTTGAAATTAAAGCAGTGAAATCGAATGATATTACTTTAATGGTGGAAATGAATTTTCAGAAAAGGGTAAAATTAATAAAGAAAGTAAATGTGCAGTCATTACGTTAACAAATAATTGGCGTTAATTAGATATTTGAGATTTGGGGAAAATTACGGTTGCCAGTCCTATGGACAACTACTATAATAACTGGAAATGAAAGATTAATACACATATAATTAGCACTAAAAGCGTGGCAACTGAAGGTTGACACGTGTTGTGTCAAAACTGAATGTTTGTCAGAAGTAATAAATTTCGCTACACTCTGACTTAATTTAGCAAAAGAATTAATAAAACTGGAAAATTGAAAGTCAATTTAGTGACTGAAATTAATAGTGAGCTTTCTTTCTGCAGCACTACGAAATTCAGTAAAATAAGGTTAGTCTTGGGCTACCTCAACAATCATTTCAAAAGTTACTTGAATCTATGCAATTTAGAAATAAGAGCTTAAACTTTGAACTTGAATTTAATGATTCTGAACAATTGACAATAGTAAAATTTAGTATGTACCAAGCTGAGCTGCAGTCACAGGTAAGCTAAAATATGGTAACAAAACTCGCACTCTTAATTTGTGCTTGTGTAATCTAAATATTGTAGCCAGCTATGAATACCTTAACTGAACTTTGAAATTAAAGCAGTGAAATCGAATGATATTACTTTAATGCTGGCGTTTGAATTTGAATGTCACTCGGGTTCATTCCGGAAAAGGAAAGGACCCTGCTTGGTAATGCAATTGGGACAATGAGTAACAAAGGTTCATGCTAAGTTGCTGTAAGTTTGTGAGGAAAATGGAACAATGGACTGCCATACAGTTCTAAAACTTTATGTGCTTCCAGTCTTCCTTGTTGGTTGATTGAAGGTTTGAAGTCATCAATCGAGGAGGTGGCGACAGTCATTCTTTGTCGGCCATCGCTGTTGCAGAAGCTGGATGTTGGCGCTCCTTCTTCTCGACACGGTCACCAGGCGAAACGGGCTCTTGTTGTGCACCAGCTAATGCTTCCCGTCCGCGACATCGTGTCAGTAACTATTGTAGCAAGTCGAGCACAATTACATGCTGCCAAACCCCGAAAGCTCGTCAACTCGCGGGAGCGTCACACAACACACCTGCTCCTCCGCCCTACCCCAGCCAGACTCTCTCTGCCCGCACTCCATGCGGCAGAGTTAACTCTACCAAAGATCGTAAACACTTTGGTTCTCCACATGACCTATCGAAGTAATCGTTCGATAGCATAGTTTTTCGTAGGCAAGACACAGCGAAAAAATACAGATAATAGTTACAAAACAAACTAATTATACATCGACATAATTGCATAAATATACATATATACAAATTCTAAAACAATTACAATATACTGTATAAAGACACAGAAATGTCATATGTTCAGGTAACAAAATAAGGAAAAACATTTATAGTACAATAGATGGAAATAGGAGGATGTGCATTTCCGGCGTTACGTGGTCTCTTTCGCTACTTGCTATGGTGACTTAACTTCACGCCACCTGCACCTTTCCAAGTTTGTGTGAACCCTTCATCAGTTTGGCTTCGTGGAGTGGCCCATGTTAACCTTGGCTTTCATTTGCTTTGTAAGGACACTACTCCAGCCTCGGTCTATCATCTTCAGTTTCACAAACTTTGCATGGAACTTCGCGCTAGTACCTTTGTAGGCACTGATGGCTCTCAGACTGACCGTGGCGTCGGGTGTGCCATTGTCATTAGCACCCTTGTCTTTCGATATCGTTCGATATAGGCTTCTGGCACATTTCTCAGTATTGACAGCTGAGCTTTTCGCCTTGTATCAGGCCACAGAGTACATCTGGCTACACAGACTCCCCAATTGTGAGCTCTGCTCACATGCACTCAGCACCCTCCATAGTCTCTGTGTGCTGTACAGCCGTTTTAGCAAATGATGCACGGGTGGTCGATCATGGTTTACTTTTTGTCTGCCAAAGCAATATGACAAAGGCCATTTAATTTTTAATTTTCGCCCTCCATTTTGGTATGCTGTTTTGTAGCCCTTTTTCCATGTGCCTTGTTTCAACTATTTCCCATTGTCCATTGGGACTGACATATAGTCGTTTCCCTTGGCTATGTGTTTGTGTGCTGTAGTTTTGACTTGGGCGTGTATGACCCCAGTTGCTTTTTGCTCCCTGAAACAAAACAAATCAGACAGTGCTGTCTGACACATGATGCTCTAAGCATTACATGGCGCTCATTTGAAAGCTGTAATACCGAAAACTGGCAGATAGCATGTTACGAGAAGGATACTATAATTAGAAGCAGGTAATGATTTACTTCAGACAAGAAAATGCTAGAAGGTACTGTAGTGAAATAGCAACCTTTTCATAACATATTCTTGTGTGTTTTAGAAGGTATAATACAGATAAATACATTACTGTTAATGTGTTTAATTCCGAAGCTTTTTCAGTTTAGGTGATATGCCCATTGCAACATATTAGTCTTAATCTCAGCACAAAGCATAAAATGTGGATATTATGCTCGCCACAAGTTACACCAACAAACATACCAGCAGAGGCAGAGGCTGTCCTGCCTCATACTGATAAATTTTTGCGAGGCAAAAGTAAAGGGGAAATGACAAGAAAAGGAGCATCTAAATCTTTGTGAAGGAAAGGAACTGGAGACAGAAGAACACTTTACGCAATTTAGTTCTCTTTAATTGTCCTGGTTCGAAACCTATCTGTAGAGGCATTTGAAGCAAATGCAATGCATCTAGAAACTTTTCTCAGAGAGCTTTCTTCAGAACGTCATTTTCTTGCAGATTTTCAGTGTGGCATACACATTTAATCCAGTCTTCCATCATGATATCAGTTTCTTTCTCAAGTAAATTCTGCACATTGTTGATTCTGTATGTACAGCTCCTGGAAACGCCGTTAACATTTAATAGGGCATACACATTTTGTTAGGAGTTGTATTGGCAGTGGTAAGGGGGCAGTCTCACAACCTTGTGGTCCATTTCTGCTGCTAAGCTGTCAAGTTCCTATCGATTATAAAGATGGTAAAGACACCTGACATCCTCCACTATCTCCACTTTGGTATAGCAGTATTAAATACAGTTACTTTCCCAGCTAGTGTGGAATTTCTCCCTTGTTCTCGAACTAGACAATACCTCCTTTATTCTTAAATTATAACTGGCATTATGCATGATAATCAGACAGCGCTCTTTGAATAGACAATAAAGATAAAAACAAGCATTCAAATATATCACTGTTGTGTTCTTCATGATAATCATTGGATTTTTGGGGTGTAAATAAAAGCATTTGGTAAAACCATATCCAGATCATCCTGCATGACACAGCGAGTGACTTTCCTTTGCTAAATAGTGCTTTCAACCCATCATTGCCTTTCTAACCCTGTCACATTCGGTTTATTGCATGATTTTGAATGAGCCATTGCCTTTCTAACCCTGTCACATTTGGTTTATTGCGTGATTATGAATGAGCCACATCTCTTTGAAACAAATAATAGGGCAATGATTACTTCCTTTCCTGAAGCTGTGTATTTTTCTCAGAGAAGTAGATGTAGTTCTGCAGTAACGGATCCTCCATTGGAGTGCATCTTTCATCACTGCATTTGCTGTACATATACCCCAAATGTTTCAGAATTGTCCCTCTCAGTTGATGGCCCTTATGATAGCTATCTTATAATTTAAAACATCTTCTACATTTTACCATGTCATAAAATTACAACATAGTACAATGAAGAATGTCTTTGTGGTAATCTTTTAAATCAGTGACAGTTTTTCTACTAATGTCTTTGATTTGAGACTGAAAGTCCATATCTTGAACACAGGTTTCCATCGACTGCACATCTGCAAATATTCTCGGTACAGTTTGTGTTCAGAACACCATATGCCTATGGTGCTGAAGTCTGCAGTGCTGATAATATTTTGTCTCATTTGGCATTGTCTTTAAGGTCACGAAGAAATTCGTTTACCTTGTACATAACACTGCTTGCTGGCTCTGTGTGTTTTCGAACCGAGTCATTTTAAGTTGGAAATAAAAATTGCAATACTAACCAATGAAAATCAGTTCTGTCTTATCAAACATATGCTTCCGTCTAGCATGCACAAGTGAATGTTGGATAGTCAGTATAAAAAAAGATGCAAAGCTGTGGCAACAGCAGCATGAATGGAGCACAGCATTAATACATGACGTGCTATGGCAAAAGTAGTAGCTCAGAGCCATGGACCAAGCCAGAATCGGCCAAAGGCTTCTCGTTGGCATTCTAAAAATTGAGGGAAGATGAAGGTTGTGAAAACTGTCATAACCCTCCCAACCATCACTTGTTGCTCCCTAATGTAGTGAAGCACAAATTTTCTGAAAAGAAGCAGTCTTGTTTCTTGTCACAAGTTACAGGTCACAAGTTTTTGCAAGCCCAGAGCATGTCCTAGCCAAGTGATACAGGATGTAGGAACAATGTGCAAAGGCTTAACAAAGAAGGATGATGTGGTAATGGGTAGAACAGGAAAGAGCATTGATATAGATCAGGTGTACAACATTGAGTATGGCCTGCTAAAAATAGCATCTGCAATGAACCGTACACATGTGGGCTCGTTTCCTGCTGTCGTGGTGTTAAGTTTGCACCAATCTAACAGCTTTGTAAGGAAGGTCAATATTGAGTTAGACCAGCGGCTTTGGGGAGCTACTTTGTCAGGCATGAATTTGGTTTCTGTTACTATTGATAGGCGGGACTGCACGAGGCACGGCCTTCATCTCAGTAGGAAAGAGCAGAGTAAATTGGTCATGAAAATAGAAAAATCTTTAAGGGAGTACTGAAACTCAAGACTGTACCTCTTTTTTTTAGGCTAAGATCAGTGTCCAATGATTCAACATTGAATGAAATTAATTTTAATGAGAATCTCAGACAGATGGGTACTACAGAAATTCTCATAAAAGTACAGTGAAAAATAGTGTTAGTCTATCACATCATACCGTCAGGGGAGTAAAAAAATTAAAATAGATGAGCTGCTTATGCATCTAGAAGATTTAGAACTGAGGGTGGAAAAATGTACTACACCTGTGCAAACATCATATCAAAGATGTGAAAAAGGAAAATGTTGGTGAGTATAAGCCTTCAGCATATGTAAGTCTACACATTATGGAAAGAGGAGGAGCTGCCATATACAAAGTCTGTTCAAAAAATTCCAGAACATTCGTAATTTCACGTCAATGGTGTCTTGGAGCGGAGTGCAGTTGGCATCCCTGCACACACTTGTTTTTAATGTGTGTTTGCCGGAAGTTTTATTGTTTTGTGTCCGTTAGTTTTTGTATAGCGCTGTATTGAGTAGAATGTGTGGCACAGTTTGCGAATTTTGAAATGACAGTGTTAGAGGGTCAATTATTCTGCATTAAATGCTGCACGAAACTCGAGAAAATCTTTACAGAGACACACCAAATGATGCAGGAACATTGTGAGTGCTTAAGCCATACTCGGTGTAAGGAATATTTCACATAGTTTACATGTGGCCGGATGGATGTTACAGACGAACCTCATTCATGATGGCCTTTGACATCTAACAACGATGCTTGTCTGGAACATGAACGAAATTGCGCATGCCAATCACAGAATGACTGTCCGAGAAATTTCAGAAGAATGTAACATTTCTGGTGGATAATTTTATGGAATCCTGATGCTACATTTTGGAATTCATCATGTTGCTGTCAAATTCATCCCATAATTCGAGTCAAGACCTTCACCTCGTAATCTGTGAAGAGCTTTCGGATTGTACAAATGAGAATGAGATGACGTTTAAGAGAATCATAACTCGTGATGAGACGTTAGGGAAAGGTTCTCGAAGACCAAATAAAGCTCACCAGGTCAGGTCAGATGTGAAAGCTGTGCTGATAGTTTCCTTTGACTTTGAAGGATTAGTTCATGATGAAATTGTGCTACAGGGACGAATTGTGCATTGATGTTTCTAACGATAGGTGTTGCAACACTTGGAAGAAAATGTAAGAAAGAAACGGCCTGAAATGTGGTGAGACAATTCATGGCTCTTGCATGACGTTAGTGCAGCCACACATTCATCCATGTTGGTGCATGACTGTTGCAAAAAAACCGAAATCACTGTGCTGCCTCATCCTCCATACTTTTCAGGCGTGGCTCATGTAGACTTTTTTTTTTTTTTATTTCGAAAGCTGAGAACACCATTGAAAGGGCGAAGATTTGCAATGATAGACGAGGTTGAAGAATATTCATAGACAGCACGGTGCCCAGTCCAGCAAGAGGCATACGAAGACTGCTTCCAGAAGTTGAAACTGCATTGGGAACGGTGGATCAATTATGGAGGAGATTACTTCGAAAGAGACCGTGCACAATAAGTGAAACGTAAGCATAGAAAAACTTAGTTGATAAAGTTCTGGAATTTTTTGAACAGACTTCATACGTTAAAATTAATACAGTATGAAAAATTTAAAAACGAAAAAAAAATTGTGTAGAGCAACATGGAGAAGCATGTGCCTGTGCGCTGAAACTAAATAATTGCACTTTTATATTTGTAGCTGTGTATAGATCCCAACTGGAAAATTTTAAGCTATTTCTGAAAAAAAACTTGTTTTTTTTTGTTATGGTATCTTTTTCAGAGAGGCAAATTATGTTTATGGGGAATTCAATGTCGATTTTCAGAAATAGGCTGATAGAAAGGAGGACCTTGATGTATTACTTGGTTGTTTTAGTTTGACATCAGTTTTTGATTTTACTACAAAGACAAATACAATCAAATAAAAACTTTTCCTGTTTACAATGGTATTTCTGATCACGATGCACAGCTAGTTACAGTATATGACATAGCCCCATAGAAGTATTGCAAAACAGTCCTGCACAATAGTGCATTCAGCTTAACAACTGGAAATTTTAGGGAAAGCTTGCAACAGTGTGGGGATGAGGTTTACGTGGAACCTTGTGCTAGTTTATAATTTAACCTATTTCATGATAACTATGTGGAAATATTTGATAAAAATAGTATCCCTAAGAAAATGGGGAACATAATTATAAGAAACCATCTAAAAAATCTGTAGCCTACAAAAGAGATATATTTGTTGTAAACAGAAAAGGGAACTGTATGTTACCACTAGAAGAAGTAATGATCCAGAAACAGTCCAACATAACAGAAACTGTTGCACTGTATGAAGAAAAGTTATTAAAAAGTCTAGAAGTATGCGCATTATGTCTGAGATTATTACCTCTGGAAACAAAATTAAAATAACTTATTACATTGTTAAAAGGGAAACAAGAAAACTGAGAGTGCAGGAAGACTCTATCTCTGTCAAACTCAATGAAAAGTTAGTGACAAGTCAGAATTTGAAAATAATTTGATAATGATTTTTTTAAGTGTTATAGAGGAAATAGGACCCAGCTGTTCATTAGAAATTACAAGGCAGTATATTGAAAAGGCAGTACCTATGCAAGTTGATAAAAATGAATTTCATCCCACCTCTCCAACTGAAATTAGGAAAATAATAAATGCACTCAAAGCAAAAGCTCACATGGGATTTATGGCATTTCCAACATAGTACTAAAAGCTTGTTGGCAACAGATAAGTAGGATTCGTAGCCACACATGAAGTAGTTCACTTGAATAGGGCATTTTTCTGGATAGAATGAAATATGCTGTTTTCAAACCATTGCATCGGTTGGATGCTGATAACGACCACTCAGCATCTTCATCCGAAATTCTTGAAAAAGTAATGTATTCAGGACTAGCTTCACCTGTTTGAAAAATGTAATACTAACAAAGTCAATTTCATCGTCAGAATGGCACTTCAACAGAAAAATAAATGGTCTGAGTACTGGAACATCACCCATTAGGATTGTCTGCTATCTCTCAAAGGTTTGTGACTATGTTAATCATGAAATTCTTATAGATACACTTAAGTATTGTGTAAGTCTGTGGGACCAGAAGTATTACATCAATAATCTTCTTACAAGTTTTTCACACCTTATTTAAATCTTAGCTATAGGTCCCACACTCAACATTTCGTTTTGCCTATTAATAGACTATCAGTTTAAACTGTAAGAAACTAAAAGATAAGCAATCAATTGTAGAAAATGTTGTTCAGTTTTGTTTGAAGAAGGTGATATTTTGATACTTCTAATACTTTTTTTTTACTTACGTTTCAATATATTTTAATGAAATTCCTGTTTGTTAAAGGTCAGTTTGGTCAAACTATGGCTGTTAGTTAACAAGAGTCCAGAATAATTTTTTTGACAATGAACCCATCATCATCCCACATATATATTTTGCCATGTGATTTACATTATGAAGAAGTTATGGAAATATTTGTAAAATTTTCTATTATTTACATCCAGTAAAAAAATTAAATCAAAATATTAATTGGGTATTTTGAAAAAGGTTATTAATTAGAAGCTATGTTTTGTTGTATATCACTGGAAAGAGCATGAAAAATGCTGCAAAATGACACCTTTCTCAGGTCTCTAGCTCAGTAAGGACAGCTCCTAGGGCAATTTTAACTTATTTTTGGCCAGTTTTTGAAAAGCTCACATGACCATATTTCAGGAATGGTTTGAGGTGAAATATTGAAATTTGTTATTTTTCTTAGTTACAGCATCCAGCATAAGTATAGCAACTTTCAGCAAAATCTAAGAGGGTGAGGTCAAATTTTTATTTAAAGTGTGTTGATTTGACAAGGAATGACCCCATCTAGTTTCTGCACAAATTGTAAATAACCTTTCGCTACTTGAATTTGACCCCTGCTACCTTCAGAATTTGAAAGAGATTATTCCAGTCAACATTGTCAAAAGCTTTATCTAAGTCTACAATTGCTAGAAACGTAGGTTGGCCTTTCCTGATCTATCTTCTAAGATAAGTCATAGGGTCAATACTGCCTCACATTTTCCAACATTTCTACAGAAGCCAAATGATTTTCCAGAGGTTGGCTTCTACCAGTTGTCTGTAAAGAATTCATGTTAGTATTTTGCAGCTGTGAGTTATTGACTTGATAATTCGGTAATTTACACACCTTTCAATACCTGCTGTCTTTGGGATTGGAATTATTATATTCTTCTTGAAATCTGAGGGTATTTCGTGTGTCTCAGGGCTGGCTCTCCCAAGGCTATCAATAGTTCTAATGGAATGTTGTCCACTTCCAGGGCCTTGTTTCGACTTAACGTCTTTCGGTGATCTGTCAAATTCTTCATGCAGTATCACATCTGCCATTTCATCTTCATCTACACCCTCTTCCATTTCCATAATATTGCAATCAGTTACAACGCCCTTGTATAGACTCTCTATATGTTCCTTCCACCTTTCTGCCTTCCCTTCGTTGCTTAGAATTGGTTTTACATCTGAGCTCCTGACATTCATACAAGTGGTTCTCTTTTCTCCAAAGATCTCTTTAATTTTCCTGTAAGCAGCATCTTTCTTACTCCAAGTGGTATATGCTTCTACATCCTTACATTTGTCCTCTAGCCACCCCTGCTTAGGCATTTTGCACTTCCTGTCGATATCATTTTTGAGACGTTTGTATTAATTTTTGCCTGCTTCATTTACTGCATTTTTATCTTTTCTCCTTTAATCAATTAAATTCAGTATCTCTTCTGTTACCCAAGGATGTCTTCTAGCCCTCGTCTTTTTACCTATTTGATCCTTTTCTGCCTTCACTATTTCATCTCTCAAAGCTACCCATTCTGCTTCTACTGTATTTATTTCCCCTGTCCCTGTCAATCATTCCCTAATGCTCTCTCTCAAACTGATCTACATGAAAACAAATCATAAACTAGTTAAAAACAACGGCATTCACACACATTATTCAACATGTAAACTTTACTATACATACAGATTAAGGTTATGACATGTTTGTTACGCCTGCCATCATTGGCGATGATGCAGCACAGACAAATAGCTAAATTCTGCATGACCCACTGAAGTGTCAGAACATCAGTGTTGTCGGTGAGCTCCTCAGTGTCTGTTTTCAGGTTGACAATGGTTTTGGGATTATTGCTGTAAACCTTTTCTTTAATATAGCCCTACAAAAAAGAGTCAGATGTGTTCAGTTTAGGAGAATGTGATGGCCAATCAAGGCCCATACCAGTGGCCTCTGGGTACCCCAGAGCCATAATGCAGTCCCCAAAGTGCTTCTCCAGGACATCAAACACACCTGCTTCAGTGGGGTCGAGGTCTGTGTTGTATGAACCAGATCTTGGTTCACTTTGGATAAGCGGATAGAATCGTCTTCCAAAACCTTCATGTACCATTTGGTAGTCTCCATGCCATCAAGGAATATAACACCGACTATTCCATGACTGGGCATTGCACACCATACCACACACCCATCCACTGGTGGGCGAAGAGATTTCTCGATAGTGAGATGTGTATTTGCAGTCCCCCAGTGCATCAGCTTTGCTTATCGACGAACCATCCTAATGAAAGTGGGCTCATTGCTAAAATAAACAACAATGCACATACTAATTCCCATCATGTCCTGCAGCCAACCATGCAGTTCGAACGTCCAGATATAATCTGTTCGGAAGTTATGACGATTTTATTTCATGTAGTTCAGTAATTGTCACCCTGTATGTATCAGAAATAAATGTTGTGGATCAGTGGCAAAGATATGCCAATAGTACTAAAATTAAATAATGCCAAAAGAAAACAGTACACAAGCATTTATATTATTAAATTCCTCTTAAACAGGTAAACACAGATTGAATAACATTATCTGTACAAGAACATAGCTGCAAAAGCCAATACAAGGGACAAACTCAGAGAAAAATTAAAATGAGGTATGGTGAACTAAACATATTTACCCATTAACTGGTATTGTACCGGCTGGTTATAATGAAACTGACAGTGTTCCAAGTGCTGCAGTGTGGTCTGTAAACATCACACGGTGCTGAAACGAAGTAGATATGCTCATTTATCATGGAGTAAGCTGAAAAAAATATAGTTCCACATTCTGACACCAGGTGGAAATATCGTAAGCAATCAGGAGGTGAAATGTTTGCTGTTTTGACATCAGCATGCTGTTTGCGTCTTGGTGACGTGTTGATTCCTTTTATGAAGTGATTGTTGGTGTAAGGGGTTAACAGGGTGTACACGCCCCTGAACAACTGGGAAAACGACGCAAAACCCAGGAATTTTTTCATCTGGGAGAGATTTAGGAAAAGCCCAGGGATTTTTCAGTATTTCAGGAATTCTTGATTATTTTATTTTTCAGTTTAATTTTTTTTATTTTGATCGGTAAAAACTGATATGCCAACAAAAATTTTTTGCTTTAGTTCGCCATTGCAGAATAATACTGCAGCAATAAAACATAAACGAGAGAATAACACCAAAATAGAAGTTTAGTTGCAAAGAAAAAGCGCCATTTAGAACAACGAAACACTTTACACACACAAGCATCTGCCGACGGCAATGTTAAAGACGACAATGCTTTGTAACAACAAACTGCTTTCAATATGTTTCATTCCTGGGACTCTGTTTGATGAGTGGACGTCACAACTGCTTACATTTCTAACAGGGCATGGGAAAATATTGTGAATATTGGTTTCAGAAGCATTACTTTCAAAGTAAGTTTCCTTCTGCGCTAGGTGATGTTACTTGTGAGAATGATCCATGACTTCCTTAAATTACAAAGCATCAGACTCTCCTTCAAAATTTAACACTGAGGACCAGCCACGCAGAAAAATTTTGAGGCCAGAAGACCAGCCATTTATGCCATGACTTAAAATTTTTATGCCACAATTGTTGGATATATCATAAAAAGGTAACTCGCAAAAAAGTCCAAGTTTCGATTTTAGTCTGTCATATTTATTTCAGTTCTTTCATTGATCACAGATTATGCCATAATGCTGGCAGAAAGTATAGTTGTCTTTCAAGGAAAAGTGCGAAGCTCTTCAGCAATGTCCCATGTAACTGCCTTTACTATGGGAAAAGTGGAAGCACTCTACAGAACATGGATTCAGCCATGTAACCCACAAAGTGTCAGGTGCACAGCAGCGAAACTTATGAACATACTTGTGGGAAATATTCAGCTGCTGCAATTGAAGCTGGTGCTCTTAGTGTTGTACCTAACCACACACTCGGAAAAACAGTAAATTATTTGTGAGAGTCAATATTATATGTGAAACCTTAGCTTTTCTTGTGGTTGTACCGTGTGTATGTTAATTTAAACCATTAACATTTCCTATTTGTGTGTTTGTGCGGTTTAACATTCATGTTGCTATTGGGTGACTGTGTAACATGTCCTATGCTCTGAATATCTGCTGTCATTGGCTGGCGAGATCATGTGTCAAGAGCTATACCTGACCGACAAAAGCATCTCACAATTTTGATTTCAGTGCTTTGTAAGCTACCGTGTTGTGATTGGTGGAATTCGTATTCATACTTTCGTGATACGAAAATATGTAGTGCACATGTTTCCATGCATCAAAGATCTTTCAGCTAGCTTGAGATTCCTAAAGTGCCAGAAAGTTCTACACTGGTTTATAAATCCATCACCATTCAAAGGATTGATAAGGTTTACAGCTACAAGGGAAAAATGGTTGAAATGGCTCTAAGCACTATGGGACATAACATCTGAGGTCATCAGTCCTCTATACATAGAACTACGTAAACCAAACTAACCTAAGAACATCACACACATCCATGCCTGAGGCAGGATTCGAACCTACGACTAAAGCAGCAGCGCGGTTCCGGACTGAAGCGCCTAGAAACTCTCGACCACAGTGGCCGGCTCCGAGGAAAACAGTACTATCTTTTAACATGGGAAAATATACTTCGAGCTGGGAAAATTTTTTCACCCTAGAAAGTGTGTTTTTAACAGGGAATCCGGGAATTGTTTTCTTGCCCAGGTATACACCTTAGTTAGGGTTCATGTCTTCTGTATGAAAGCAGTAGCTGTTGAGAAGAAACTCTGTGCGCTTGTGGGGCGGCGGATGGGTTTGTAAACCAAAATTAATTTAATTATTTGCTGGATAAACGCTTGCATGTAGAATCAGTTTCTGGCTTTTAGAATGTTGTTAATGCTGTCTTTCGCCGTTCTCAACACTGGCTCTCTATTTACTTCTTGGCACCCAGAAAGTGATTTAATAAAACATGGAGCCAGTAATTAGAGATCCTAGTGCCCACTTCAATTGAGAATGTTATTATAGCTGCAGCTTATAGCTCTGAGGAATTAGGAGATTGTCCGGGATTTCTAATCAAAAACGGTTTTCCAAAATAGTTGAGTATATTCTGAAATTCACTGATAAAAAACACAAGTATCCCTACAACCTAACTAACAGAGCAGTTCAGAGTCTAATGCGCTGATGCAACTATAAATGTCCGAATTAAATGTTAAAAAGAATGCTCGCCATAATTTGATGAAAATACTTCATCAAACGCCACGCTAAATATTTGGTAGAATGTCTGTCCCGCGACGGCACGTGAAAATACGACAATACGCAAACTGAAGCTAGATAATGAAAATCATTCCAGAATTAACACTTCACATGAAATGTTTTCATGGTTCCGCATATCTCTAGTAACTTAATACGGTACCCGAGGCTGTTTGTAGCAGATACACTGATGCGACGCGACTACCAACACGGATGGCGTGTCATTCAGCGTCTGGAGAGAACTGGGGCCTTGCTTCCTCGCGCAGCGTTCTTATATATAAAGCCGCGGTGCGGACGACTAAGGGAACGCCTGATCAAATCGGCTCTTCCGACTAGCCGCTGGGCTAGTAACGCACCACTTTAAGTTACATAATAATTTATAGCTTCTTTTGCTGATGGCCGAAGAAGCTCTTAATTTAAACGTGCATTCAGCACACAGGTAAGTATTGATAATAAAATTTTGACGTGGCTAAGTTAAATATTCTGGGCGAGAGAATTAATTAAATTACACTGTACGCAGTAGATGAGCTCTGAACTGGCCCTTTTGAGATCCGCTATCGCTATAATTTTATAGGTATTCAAAAGAAACTTTTCACATCTTCATAGTCATAGCGGACCTCCAACCTATTTAAATCTAAACATCCTAGCCTTATTTATTAGTCTACTTAATCTACCTTGGTTCCTTCAGTTTTGAGACGAAAACCAGAAAATCATGAATTTCCACTAAAGTCTTAATTTGTGAAATCCAAAGTACTGTTTTTATTAAATCATTATGAAAGATGAATCTAAATATAAATTTTGAAGTCTCTAGCTCTTTTCTGTTGCGCCAATGATTTTTTTAGAAAAACGTCCAAATTTCGAAAATGACTGAAGTTATCGAACTGATATTTAACACACATTAATTCAGTATTATTCCTGACATGCTAGAAAAGTTTTAGGTCATTTGCTTGATTTTTAAGGTATTGTGCAACATTTATGACGTCAGGGCTAGTTACAGCAGACTGGCTGGCACACAATGGAAACTGATGTGAATTTACTACAGCGTGAGTAGGCTGCTTCCCTACATCACCCTCTACTTAAATTTTGTTTATGAATGTTAATGAATGAAAAAAAAATTTAATTAGAAAAAGGGAAGCAAGAGTACAGTTTAACTCCCTATGAAAATTCAAAATTGAAATATAAACCTGTAGAAACGTTAAAGAAAACTGATTACCTACATTAATTATTTAAATTGTAGGCATGTTCACTGCCTTTTAAACAATGTCATTACTCAAAATTTTAAGCAAAGTCAATGAAATATTTTGGCATACATATTGCCTTAGACAAACAAACACATACAAATTGAAAAATTATGAAAATCTTAGATCCATTAAATACATTTTTACATACACAAATTCAAAGAAAATAACATGATACATAAACAGATGATTATCTTTTAGCAGTCTTTTCTAAACCTGAAAGAAAAGTTCACAAATAATTTTTACACACGTGGTTGTAGCCGCTTTGGCTGGCGTCCTACAGTTCCATTCACAAGGGTAGAGGAGGCGAAGTTGCTATGGTGTGCGTCCTTCACGTTCTCTCTAAATTACATGGGGGAAAGGGGAGGGGTCATTGTGAGTTGTGTCCAAGTCACTCCACGCTTTCAAGCAGCTACCAGGCTGCCATTATCTGGTTTGTCCTGTAGAACAAACAAAAAGAGTGCCTCAGACTCTGTTCACTTAATATCTAAGGGTGGGTCACAATGAAATGGGGATATATACATTTTATCCTTCAGTATGTTGCTGGAACAAAGTTAACAGAACCTTTCTCAATTTTACTCTTACGGTTACTTAACTGTCATAAAATCGGTAAACAAATGGCTCAAAACGCCGTTAGTCACGTACCAGAGAAAATCTATGCTCCTAAGGCATACAATCATAAATCATATTTAATCTGAATTTGTTATTTCTGGTCCGGAACACTGAACCAATGCTCGGTACATTCCTGATACATTTGTATTTTAAGCACTTAACTGACTCATCTTTGATTACCTTATTCTTAGAGATAGTATGAGTATGATTAGTGGTTGTTTTCTCAGCTTCTTTGTACATGTGAGTAACTTTTGGTAATAGTACAGTTGTGAGTGTTCAAAACACACTACGTTTAGTTGACTACTAAATCCACTTATTGGTCCTCTGCTGTTGTCAGTTCCACATCTGCAATTAGGTACTTACTTACTTTGAAGTGTATTTATGCTGAGCTAAAATAATGTTTCACGTCTGTCAGTATGTTATTTATTTACTTTGCTAGTGTATGAACTTATTTAACACTCACTGTATTAACATTTAAAGCACAGGATAGCACATTTGTTTCATATCCATAGTGTATTGCAGCTGATTAGTTTGCTCACGTGGCAATCCATTTCCACTCGATCGGACGCTGAAACCTCAGGTAGTCTCTCTCAGACATACCACTAAAGTGCATCAAGTAATTATGGACGAGCGTAATGCTAAATTCCTTATACCTATAGGACACCATGAGCTGCTCTGTCTCATCTAACATAAGGGTACCTATGGTTGCATTCACGCCTCCAACTCATAACCTCAATACGTGTAGGTGTATCCTGTCACACACTACACTAAAATAATGGCCAGCTCCAACCTTATAAATACTTCAGGGACGTGTCCTTCACGTCTCAACCACAAACACTGCTCAATTCTATTACACTGCCTTTCCTTGCTACACCAGGTGAGTTTATCCTTACAACTTATCTGCATATTTTTCATAACACTAAGCAATCTCTTTTACTATTTCTTAGTTAGCTCTAATGCATACACTAGGTTTCACTACTACTTCAGATCCTGCTTGTACATGAATTCATATTTCTTTTTAAATTACTGTTGGTGGACCATTTCCAATAAAACAACACTTTGTAGTTACTATATTACCTGGATTCTATACATACTTGTTACTCCAATACATTTTATCTTAATTACGTCATACTTCTCTATTGTTTGTCACTATTAGGTTTGTCACATTAGGTATTTTTCTTCACTAATCGGTAGATAGAATGGTTACATAACTCATGGCTTGATAGCCATGACAGAAAATTTTCATGTCTGGAAAGAAGAGGTCGAAATTTTTGAGGACAGGAAAGAGGAAGAATGAGTGAGACCTGAAAAGGAAAGAAGATCTCACACAGCTGGGACTGCACAGCTGCCACACTGTGTAGAGGTTACAGAACAATCTCCTCCCTACAGCATTCATTAGCTTAATGCTGGCTTGATAGTCATAACGGAAAATTTTAGTATTTGGAAAGAAAAGGTCGAAATTTTTGAGGACAGGAAAGAGGAAGAATGAGTGAGACCTGAAAGGGAAAGAAGATCTCACACAGCTGGGACTGCACAGCTGCCACACTGTGTAGAGGTTACAGAACAACCTCCTCCCTACAGCATTCATTCACTACCTATGAATTTCTTTAGGTCAATCACGTTCCTGAGACCTAATAGCTTCTTACTTTTTGGGTACTCCAGCCTATATGCATTGGCATGTGGTTTTCCTATTATCCTGAAAGGTCCTTGGTATACGAACATGAATTTCTTTGTTTCTGCATTTACTTTCTTTGATTTTTCTTTGGTTTTGACAAGGACTAATTGACCTATTTCAAAGCTAGTAGGTACAGCTTTTGCGTCATGACGCTTCTTCCTTTCCAACGCTCTTTTCCTCATATTAGCCCTAGCTTTTAGTTTCTTCTCGTCTGTGGATATTTGCGTTAGAATAGGGAATTCTACCATATCTGCAATCACATTGTGCGGTTCTTGGCCAAACATCAATTCGCAAGGTGCAAAACCAGTTGCATCATGTCTTAGGTTGTTAATTACATTCTCAAAATACTTAATGTGCTCTGACCAACTTGAGTGTTTCCGAGCACAATAAGTTCTGCAAAGCCTATTCAATTCCCTCATAATACGTTCACTCATATTTCCTTGGGGGAAATACGCAGATATTTTCAGATGTTTCACACCGGCCTTATCTAGACATTCCTTAAATCTATCAGAAGTAAATTGAGGTCCATTGTCTGACAGCAAATTCCTCGGAATGCCAACGTTCACGAAGAAATCTTTTTCCAACTTTTCAACCAATGTTTTTGCATTTGCTCTTTTAATTGGGTATAGTTTAACATATTTACTGAATCCATCCACCACAACAAAAACATGGGTACAACCACCCCTCGAAACAGGAAGAGGGCCAAACAAATCACAAGCCAGTAATTCTAGGGTTTCAGTTGGCTCTACTGAATGCATATCCCCTTGTATTCTGGTGTTGGCAGCACGGACTTTCTGGCACACTACACACGATGCTTGACGCTTGGCCACACGGCGGTACATGTTGTCAAACACAACCTTCTCTTGTAATTTTGCAATGCACTTCTTTGCACCGTAGTGCCCATACCTCAGGTGTACATAGTCGATTAGTAAGTCTACATGTTGTGAGGGAAAGCACAGCTTCCAATCAGAAACACCTACCTTTTTCCTCCTAAACAGAATACCTTTATGCAGACAATAGTATTGCGAAACCTTAGGATAGCTCGCATTTCCTAAATAGCTCTTCACTAATTTCAGTTGGTCATCTGCATTCTGCTCACGTCTCAAGTTCTTAATCACCCTCTTTAATGCACTTTCTTCCTTTACTTCGTGCAATGCAAACATTCGAACTTCATTTAGGTCGGTGGCTGTAATTCCCGCGTCATCACAGAGCTCTGCACTTCTAGATAACCCATCAGCTACCAGATTGTCTTTCCCTTGAATATATTTAACTTCAAGGTCAAACTGCTGGAGATACAATGACCATCTTACCAAACGAGCATTCCTCAATTTACAGGTCTTTAAAAAGGTCAACGCCTTATGGTCACTGTAAACAATTATCTTGTGACCTAATAAATACTGCTCAAACTTCTGTACCCCAAATACAATTGCTAATGCTTCCAGTTCTGAGATGCCGTAATTTCTCTCTGCTGCCTGTAAAGATCGACTGGCGAAAGCTATAGTCTTGTGCACTTCTTGTTCGTTCTCTATTTCTACTTGGAATACCTCCACAGCTATACCATAGCCACTAGCATCAACAGACATGCAGAATGGTTTTTCAAAATCAGGATGATGCAAAATTGGACTATTAATTAAAGATTGTTTAAGCACCTCAAACGCCTGTTGACATTCTGCTGTCCAAACCCAAGGGGTATTCTTTTTCAGCAGGAGGTGAAGACAGGGAGCATTAAAAGCCTGATCACTAACAAAACGCCTATAGAAGCCGAAAAGACCGAGCATTGATCTCAACTGCTTCTTGTTTCTGGGAGCCTCAAATTTTTCAATGACTGCTAGCTTGCCTGGGTCAGGCAGAATACCTTTTCCACTTATCCTATATCCCAAGAAACCTATTTCCTCTTTAACGCACTCTGTCTTTTTAATCTTTAGTTTCATGCCACCTTTCTCAATAGCCTCTAACACTTCCTCTAATAAAGCTATGTGTTCTTCCCAGGTAGGAGTTGCTATTAACAGATCATCTACGTAGACTGTTATTTTATTACTTAAAGCTGGTCCTAAAACATGGCACATCACACGTACGAAGGCACAAACAGAGATATTAAGTCCGAAAGGTACCACACGGTATTGGTAACAAACTCCTTTGTACAAGAAAGCTGTGTACTTCCTTGAACTTTCCGCCAGTGGCAAATTCCAATACCCACACGTGATGTCCATAGAAGTTAAGAATTTTACTCCCCTGAACTTTTGCAATAACTCGTCCATGTTCTGCGGTCTATCACTTTCCCTAACCACTATTTCATTCAACCAACGAGCGTCCAAGACCAATCTGACACTCCCGTCTCTTTTTGGTACAACAACAAGAGGATTATTGTACTCACTGACCGCTTTTTCAATCACACCCCATTCTAGCATTCTCTGTATTTCCTTTCGAACTGCCTCCTTCCTAGCTACATGTATTTGGTATGGCTTCCTGAAAAACACTTGGCCAGGTTTCACCTTTAATTGACATTCATAACCTTTGACTATGCCAGGTCGCTCTGAAAATACCTTATGATGCCTTTTTAGAACCTGTCTCAGTTCTTCCTTTTGATTGTCTGAAATCTTATCGATTTCCTGCAATTTAGCTTCTATTTTGTCCAAAATAATTGCTTCTTCTTCTTCTGTGTTCAGCTTACTGTTACTAAGATTAACACCTTCGTCCCAATACCTCCTATTTTTCAGAACTCGTATAGGCAGCTCCCAAGTTTCATGATCAGTTACTACATGTTTATCACTAAAAGGTACTATAATTACTCCGGTTATTGGCAAGACCATTTTTAACTGGCTTCTTTCAAAGTCAACAACACTCTGATATTTTGACAAGAAATCTATGCCAATTAAAACCTCAATACTGAGATTGTTTACAATTAAACATGGATGATCAATTAAATTACCATTTATGTTAAAGGGGAGTAAAGCTTCTTGCTTTACCGTTTTTGACACCTTGCCAGTAGCACCAATTATTCTTAGTCCTGATACTCTCATTACTGTAAGCTTGTCTTTACCAGGTAATGCATCAAAGAAGGACTGAGATATTGCACTCACCTCACTTCCACTGTCTAAGAGACAACGTACATTGATACCCAACATATTCACTATTATTATAGGGTGGCTTATTCTAGGTTGTACAGGTGGTTCCTCAAATTCATCTAGTAGTTCCTTTTGGATTTGTCTCCAACTAAAGTGATCGACATCTGTCTTCATTACATTTAGGTCACAGTGTGTAGGGGTTTCCTGAATTACATTTTCAGCTGCCTTTTCCAGTCGGTCTATTAATTTTAAATCGAAACACCGCACGACTTCATTACATTTAGTTTGCTGAACATGACCCAAATTACTGTAGTCTGAGCTATTCTGCGCCTCCAGACCGGGCATAACATTAGTTACAGCTAAACCGCTTTCACCATTATCGTAGGTTTCCTTCTCAAGTGACAACTGGTCACAGCTACTGGGTTCATCGACCCCAAACAGCCTACCCTCTACATTCCCACTTATCTCCTGTCCTAAATCTATTAGTACATTATCAACATCCTGCACAGGCACTTTAGATAAGAGCACATCATCTTCATCGTAAATAAAAGCATGAATTTCTTCTGCTTCTTCACCTGACAATTCAATATCTTGTTGCTCCTCCCTATCGTTACACTGCTGAGCCTTCTCTTTCTCTTCCCACTTAGAAAGCGTCTCTAACACGGTATCTATCAAATACTGTGAGTGATCTAATATTTCTGTTGTATCCTTAGTTGCTACCGACTCTTCATCCACATGTTCAGTTTGAGTATTCTGATCTGTCTTACCAATTCCCTTAACTACTGGCATAGGAAAAGTAACCGCCTGGTGAGCGCCAGTGTCCTCATAGACGGGAACTAGTTTTCCTGCCTCGGCATACTACTGTTTCCTTTAGTTTCATTATAGTTAGCTGGCATAGCCTTACTTTCCGTACTGTTGTTTACATGCATATTTCTGTTTGGAACAAAATTATTATCCCTTGGACGCCATTGTTGGTTCTGATAATTATTTCCCCAATTCCTACCTCTCTTAGGATGGTGAACACCTACTGTTCTGATGTTTACATTGCCATTTTGCTCGTTCCTAAAATTACTATTATTGTTATTGGCATTTCTGTTATTACGTGCTTGCTCCTCATTGGCAGCAACACGTTCTACACGTTCCAAATACTCAATGAAACGATCCAGATTGTCTCTAGGGGCAGATATAATTCTAGTTTGCCAATACCATGGCAGTTTGGCTTCAAGACCTAGTATAATCATTTCAGGTTTCAGCTTTTCCGCCAAATGTGACAAACGTGAAATCCATGACCTAGCAAACTCTTTAAGTGATTCCTTGCCTGCATTGAAGCGTTTCCCACTCCAAAATTCTCTCAACACTTCACTTTGCTTATTGCTAGATCAATACTCATTAATAAAAGCTGTTTTAAATTCCGCTAATGTTTTACATTTCAACATAACATCAGCTGACCAACGCATGGCGTCACCTGTTAAATGGCTTTTAACAAACGAGATTTTCTCTCGTTCAGACCAAGTTGGTGGAATCACATCTTCAAAATCGTTCCAGAAATCTAGCGGATGGATATTTTTATCTGGATCGAACCGCAAGAACTGCCGACACCCGATAAAAGCGGCGTTTGCAGCTACAACTTGTTGTACATTACCACTACCAGAAGTTACTGAAGCTACTTTACTCTCAATGTTAGCAATGTTAGTACTGATATTTTCTACTTTCATTTCAACATTATCTACTCTTTGCGCAATATGAGTAGTGTCAGTTTTAATTGCATCTACATCTGCTTGACATATGTTTACTTTAATATTAATATCTTTAAATCTATCTGAGCACAGTTCAGATTCCGCCTCGAT
This sequence comes from Schistocerca piceifrons, assembly GCF_021461385.2. NCBI lineage: Eukaryota > Metazoa > Arthropoda > Insecta > Orthoptera > Acrididae > Schistocerca > Schistocerca piceifrons. Next base: position 149,199,741 of record NC_060148.1, read on the forward strand.
CTTTTCTGTTAACTTGTGCTCCAGCTTCGCATCTTCCATTTGGAAGTCTTTGCGAACCTCAGCAACTTCGGATTTAACTGTTTTATACATTTCAGAAAACTGTTGAGCAACCTTTTTCTTAATATCCTCATGGTTGTAATCAATTTTATAATTCAAACTGTCTAGATCCTCTTTCAACTTATTGCAACCAGCCTTGAAGGTATCGTCCATTACCTCCAATCGTTTATTAAAATTTGTTTGGCTGGCCAAAATTTCAGACTTTAATTCAGCGTTCATTCTAGCATTACTGGCTGACATTTCAGCATTACTGCTTTTGACCTGTTCACTTATTTCAGCCTTTAATTCAGCATTCATTCTAGCATTACTGGCTGACATTTCAGCATTACTGCTTTTGACCTGTTCACTTATTTCAGCCTTTAATTCAGCATTCATTCTAGCATTACTGGCTGACATTTCAGCATTACTGCTTTTGACCTGTTCACTTATTTCAGCCTTTAATTCAGCATTATTGGATTCTAACTTATTGTCCATTGCCTCAAACCGCATATTAAAATTTGTTTGACTGCCAGCTGTTGCTTGTAATATAACATTTAGATCAACAGCCCCAGCATCTTTGGGTTGCTCACGAGCTGGCTTTTTATCACACTCAGGTGACGAAAAACTAGCTCCAATACCAGAATCATCACAACTACCTGAAACTTCTGATTGATTAGTCATATCTAACTGCTCCTTCTTAAACTCTACCATCTCTGATGACTGTTTCATTTTTAATTCATCAGAGAAACTATCATCCAATAAATTTACCATTTCTACTTTCCGCTTTACTACAGGAGTCTCTATTATTGAATCATTGCCCCTTCCCACACTACTGTCAGGAGACAATACTTCATATTTCACTTTAACATTACTACTTTCATGTATATTTACACTCGAACCGTTGTCTGGATTTACAGTTCCCTCAACAGACATAGGTTCTGATTTAAGTTTAACCTCAGTTTCTTTTGGCGGTTCCATCGCCGACAGTCTTTTAGTGCAGGTTAATAAAATTTTTAACAGCTTTTCACTTAACTTAGTTCCTTCTGCACGACGTATGGCGTTGCCGCCGCGGCGTACCAGGATTCCTGATGCGACGTTGTACGTTGAACTGCAGACGGCTCTCCGACGGCTGTTGTGTGTTTGCGTGGCCCGCAATTGCAGGCGCTGCGCCAACTGCTCCAGCGAACGACTGCGGTGCGGCGAGACTGGCTTCTCGCGATGCCGGCAGCACCGCTAGACTCAGTGCCAGCTCCGTCAATCCAGATGTGTTGTTAATCCAATTGCGTCGTCCACATGCACACGTAACACATTCACTGTTCTATTACTCAGCTGCGTGTCGCATTCCACTCGCGAATCCGAATAGTTAAAAATCACTTTCACTTAATTGATATCCCGGCCGATGCACCATATGTGGGGCGGCGGATGGGTTTGTAAACCAAAATTAATTTAATTATTTGCTGGATAAACGCTTGCATGTTGAATCAGTTACTGGCTTTTAGAATGTTGTTAATGCTGTCTTTCGCCGTTCTCAACACTGGCTCTCTATTTACTTCTTGGCACCCAGAAAGTGATTTAATAAAACATGGAGCCAGTAATTAGAGATCCTAGTGCCCACTTCAATTGAGAATGTTATTATAGCTGCAGCTTATAGCTCTGAGGAATTAGGAGATTGTCCGGGATTTCTAATCAAAAACGGTTTTCCAAAATAGTTGAGTATATTCTGAAATTCACTGATAAAAAACACAAGTATCCCTACGACCTAACTAACAGAGCAGTTCAGAGTCTAATGCGCTGATGCAACTATAAATGTCCGAATTAAATGTTAAAAAGAATGCTCGCCATAATTTGATGAAAATACTACATCAAACGCCACGCTAAATATTTGGTAGAATGTCTGTCCCGCGACGGCACGTGAAAATACGACAATACGCAAACTGAAGCTAGATAATGAAAATCATTCCAGAATTAACACTTCACATGAAATGTTTTCATGGTTCCGCATATCTCTAGTAACTTAATACGGCACCCGAGGCTGTTTGTAGCAGATACACTGATGCGACGCGACTACCGACACAGATGGCGTGTCATTCAGCGTCTGGAGAGAACTGGGGCCTTGCTTCCTCGCGCAGCGTTCTTATATATAAAGCCGCGGTGCGGACGACTAAGGGAACGCCTGATCAAATCGGCTCTTCCGACTAGCCGCTGGGCTAGTAACGCACCACTTTAAGTTACATAATAATTTATAGCTTCTTTTGCTGATGGCCGAAGAAGCTCTTAATTTAAACGTGCATTCAGCACACAGGTAAGTATTGATAATAAAATTTTGACGTGGCTAAGTTAAATATTCTGGGCGAGAGAATTAATTAAATTACACTGTACGCAGTAGATGAGCTCTGAACTGGCCCTTTTGAGATCCGCTATCGCTATAATTTTATAGGTATTCAAAAGAAACTTTTCACATCTTCATAGTCATAGCGGACCTCCAGCCTATTTAAATCTAAACATCCTAGCCTTATTTATTAGTCTACTTAATCTACCTTGGTTCCTTCAGTTTTGAGACGAAAACCAGAAAATCATGAATTTCCACTAAAGTCTTAATTTGTGAAATCCAAAGTACTGTTTTTATTAAATCATTATGAAAGATGAATCTAAATATAAATTTTGAAGTCTCTAGCTCTTTTCTGTTGCGCCAATGATTTTTTTTAGAAAAACGTCCAAATTTCGAAAATGACTGAAGTTATCGAACTGATATTTAACACACATTAATTCAGTATTATTCCTGACATGCTAGAAAAGTTTTAGGTCATTTGCTTGATTTTTAAGGTATTGTGCAAAATTTATGACGTCAGGGCTAGTTACAGCAGACTGGCTGGCACACAATGGAAACTGATGTGAATTTACTACAGCGTGAGTAGGCTGCTTCCCTACATCACCCTCTACTTAAATTTTGTTTATGAATGTTAATGAATGAAAAAAAAAATTAATTAGAAAAAGGGAAGCAAGAGTATAGTTTAACTCCCTATGAAAATTCAAAATTGAAATATAAACCTGTAGAAACGTTAAAGAAAACTGATTACCTACATTAATTATTTAAATTGTAGGCATGTTCACTGCCTTTTAAACAATGTCATTACTCAAAATTTTAAGCAAAGTCAATGAAATATTTTGGCATACATATTGCCTTAGACAAACAAACACATACAAATTGAAAAATTATGAAAATCTTAGATCCATTAAATACATTTTTACATACACAAATTCAAAGAAAATAACATGATACATAAACAGATGATTATCTTTTAGCAGTCTTTTCTAAACCTGAAAGAAAAGTTCACAAATAATTTTTACACACGTGGTTGTAGCTGCTTTGGCTGGCGTCCTACAGTTCCATTCACAAGGGTAGAGGAGGCGAAGTTGCTATGGTGTGCGTCCTTCACGTTCTCTCTAAATTACATGGGGGAAAGGGGAGGGGTCATTGTGAGTTGTGTCCAAGTCACTCCACGCTTTCAAGCAGCTACCAGGCTGCCATTATCTGGTTTGTCCTGTAGAACAAACAAAAAGAGTGCCTCAGACTCTGTTCACTTAATATCTAAGGGTGGGTCACAATGAAATGGGGATATATACATTTTATCCTTCAGTATGTTGCTGGAACAAAGTTAACAGAACCTTTCTCAATTTTACTCTTACGGTTACTTAACTGTCATAAAATCGGTAAACAAATGGCTCAAAACGCCGTTAGTCACGTACCAGAGAAAATCTATGCTCCTAAGGCATACAATCATAAATCATATTTAATCTGAATTTGTTATTTCTGGTCCGGAACACTGAACCAATGCTCGGTTCATTCCTGATACATTTGTATTTTAAGCACTTAACTGACTCATCTTTGATTACCTTATTCTTAGAGATAGTATGAGTATGATTAGTGGTTGTTTTCTCAGCTTCTTTGTACATGTGAGTAACTTTTGGTAATAGTACAGTTGTGAGTGTTCAAAACACACTACGTTTAGTTGACTACTAAATCCACTTATTGGTCCTCTGCTGTTGTCAGTTCCACATCTGCAATTAGGTACTTACTTACTTTGAAGTGTATTTATGCTGAGCTAAAATAATGTTTCACGTCTGTCAGTATGTTATTTATTTACTTTGCTAGTGTATGAACTTATTTAACACTCACTGTATTAACATTTAAAGCACAGGATAGCACATTTGTTTCATATCCATAGTGTATTGCAGTTGATTAGTTGCTCACGTGGCAATCCATTTCCACTCGATCGGACGCTGAAACCTCAGGTAGTCTCTCTCAGACATACCACTAAAGTGCATCAAGTAATTATGGACGAGCGTAATGCTAAATTCCTTATACCTATAGGACACCATGAGCTGCTCTGTCTCATCTAACATAAGGGTACCTATGGTTGCATTCACGCCTCCAACTCATAACCTCAATACGTGTAGGTGTATCCTGTCACACACTACACTAAAATAATGGCCAGCTCCAACCTTATAAATACTTCAGGGACGTGTCCTTCACGTCTCAACCACAAACACTGCTCAATTCTATTACACTGCCTTTCCTTGCTACACCAGGTGAGTTTATCCTTACAACTTATCTGCATATTTTTCATAACACTAAGCAATCTCTTTTACTATTTCTTAGTTAGCTCTAATGCATACACTAGGTTTCACTACCACTTCAGATCCTGCTTGTACATGAATTCATATTTCTTTTTAAATTACTGTTGGTGGACCATTTCCAATAAAACAACACTTTGTAGTTACTATATTACCTGGATTCTATACATACTTGTTACTCCAATACATTTTATCTTAATTACGTCATACTTCTCTATTGTTTGTCACTATTAGGTTTGTCACATTAGGTATTTTTCTTCACTAATCGGTAGATAGAATGGTTACATAACTCATGGCTTAATAGCCATGACAGAAAATTTTCATGTCTGGAAAGAAGAGGTCGAAATTTTTGAGGACAGGAAAGAGGAAGAATGAGTGAGACCTGAAAAGGAAAGAAGATCTCACACAGCTGGGACTGCACAGCTGCCACACTGTGTAGAGGTTACAGAACAACCTCCTCCCTACAGCATTCATTAGCTTAATGCTGGCTTGATAGTCATAACGGAAAATTTTAGTATTTGGAAAGAAAAGGTCGAAATTTTTGAGGACAGGAAAGAGGAAGAATGAGTGAGACCTGAAAGGGAAAGAAGATCTCACACAGCTGGGACTGCACAGCTGCCACACTGTGTAGAGGTTACAGAACAACCTCCTCCCTACAGCATTCATTCACTACCTATGAATTTCTTTAGGTCAATCACGTTCCTGAGACCTAATATCTTCTTACTTTTTGGGTACTCCAGCCTATATGCATTGGCATGTGGTTTTCCTATTATCCTGAATGGTCCTTGGTATACGAACATGAATTTCTTTGTTTCTGCATTTACTTTCTTTGATTTTTCTTTGGTTTTGACAAGGACTTTCAACATTATCTACTCTTTGCGCAATATGAGTAGTGTCAGTTTTAATTGCATCTACATCTGCTTGACATATGTTTACTTTAATATTAATATCTTTAAATCTATCTGAGCACAGTTCAGATTCCGCCTCGATCTTTTCTGTTAACTTGTGCTCCAGCTTCGCATCTTCCATTTGGAAGTCTTTGCGAACCTCAGCAACTTCGGATTTAACTGTTTTATACATTTCAGAAAACTGTTGAGCAACCTTTTTCTTAATATCCTCATGGTTGTAATCAATTTTATAATTCAAACTGTCTAGATCCTCTTTCAACTTATTGCAACCAGCCTTGAAGGTATCGTCCATTACCTCCAATCGTTTATTAAAATTTGTTTGGCTGGCCAAAATTTCAGACTTTAATTCAGCGTTCATTCTAGCATTACTGGCTGACATTTCAGCATTACTGCTTTTGACCTGTTCACTTATTTCAGCCTTTAATTCAGCATTCATTCTAGCATTACTGGCTGACATTTCAGCATTACTGCTTTTGACCTGTTCACTTATTTCAGCCTTTAATTCAGCATTCATTCTAGCATTACTGGCTGACATTTCAGCATTACTGCTTTTGACCTGTTCACTTATTTCAGCCTTTAATTCAGCATTATTGGATTCTAACTTATTGTCCATTGCCTCAAACCGCATATTAAAATTTGTTTGACTGCCAGCTGTTGCTTGTAATATAACATTTAGATCAACAGCCCCAGCATCTTTGGGTTGCTCACGAGCTGGCTTTTTATCACACTCAGGTGACGAAAAACTAGCTCCAATACCAGAATCATCACAACTACCTGAAACTTCTGATTGATTAGTCATATCTAACTGCTCCTTCTTAAACTCTACCATCTCTGATGACTGTTTCATTTTTAATTCATCAGAGAAACTATCATCCAATAAATTTACCATTTCTACTTTCCGCTTTACTACAGGAGTCTCTATTATTGAATCATTGCCCCTTCCCACACTACTGTCAGGAGACAATACTTCATATTTCACTTTAACATTACTACTTTCATGCATATTTACACTCGAACCGTTGTCTGGATTTGCAGTTCCCTCAACAGACATAGGTTCTGATTTAAGTTTAACCTCAGTTTCTTTTGGCGGTTCCATCGCCGACAGTCTTTTAGTGCAGGTTAATAAAATTTTTAACAGCTTTTCACTTAACTTAGTTCCTTCTGCACGACGTATGGCGTTGCCGCCGCGGCGTACCAGGATTCCTGATGCGACGTTGTACGTTGAACTGCAGACGGCTCTCCGACGGCTGTTGTGTGTTTGCGTGGCCCGCAATTGCAGGCGCTGCGCCAACTGCTCCAGCGAACGACTGCGGTGCGGCGAGACTGGCTTCTCGCGATGCCGGCAGCACCGCTAGACTCAGTGCCAGCTCCGTCAATCCAGATGTGTTGTTAATCCAATTGCGTCGTCCACATGCACACGTAACACATTCACTGTTCTATTACTCAGCTGCGTGTCGCATTCCACTCGCGAATCCGAATAGTTAAAAATCACTTTCACTTAATTGATATCCCGGCCGATGCACCATATGTGGGGCGGCGGATGGGTTTGTAAACCAAAATTAATTTAATTATTTGCTGGATAAACGCTTGCATGTAGAATCAGTTTCTGGCTTTTAGAATGTTGTTAATGCTGTCTTTCGCCGTTCTCAACACTGGCTCTCTATTTACTTCTTGGCACCCAGAAAGTGATTTAATAAAACATGGAGCCAGTAATTAGAGATCCTAGTGCCCACTTCAATTGAGAATGTTATTATAGCTGCAGCTTATAGCTCTGAGGAATTAGGAGATTGTCCGGGATTTCTAATCAAAAACGGTTTTCCAAAATAGTTGAGTATATTCTGAAATTCACTGATAAAAAACACAAGTATCCCTACAACCTAACTAACAGAGCAGTTCAGAGTCTAATGCGCTGATGCAACTATAAATGTCCGAATTAAATGTTTTAAAAGAATGCTCGCCATAATTTGATGAAAATACTTCATCAAACGCCACGCTAAATATTTGGTAGAATGTCTGTCCCGCGACGGCACGTGAAAATACGACAATACGCAAACTGAAGCTAGATAATGAAAATCATTCCAGAATTAACACTTCACATGAAATGTTTTCATGGTTCCGCATATCTCTAGTAACTTAATACGGCACCCGAGGCTGTTTGTAGCAGATACACTGATGCGACGCGACTACCGACACAGATGGCATGTCATTCAGCGTCTGGAGAGAACTGGGGCCTTGCTTCCTCGCGCAGCGTTCTTATATATAAACCCGCGGTGCGGACGGCGAAGGGAACGCCTGATCTTTTCGGCTCTCTCGACTAGCCGCTGGGCTAGTAACGCACCACTTCAAGTAACATAATAATTTATAGCTTCTTTTGCTGATGGCCGAGGAAGCTCTTAATTTAAACGTGCATTCAGCACGCAGGTAAGTATTGATAATAAAATTTTGACGTGGCTAAGTTAAATATTTTGGGCGAGAGAATTAATTAAATTACACTGCACGCAGCAGATGAGCTCTGAACTGTCCCTTTTGAGATCCGCTATCGCTATAATTTTATAGGTATTCAAAAGAAACTTTTCACATCTTCATAGTCATAGCGGACCTCCAACCTATTTAAATCTAAACATCCTAGCCTTATTTATTAGTCTACTTAATCTACCTTGGTTCCTTCAGTTTTGAGACGAAAACCAGAAAATCATGAATTTCCACTAAAGTCTTAATTTGTGAAATCCAAAGTACTGTTTTTATTAAATCATTATGAAAGATGAATCTAAATATAAATTTTGAAGTCTCTAGCTCTTTTCTGTTGCGCCAATGATTTTTTTAGAAAAACGTCCAAATTTCGAAAATGACTGAAGTTATCGAACTGATATTTAACACACATTAATTCAGTATTATTCCTGACACGCTAGAAAAGTTTTAGGTCATTTGCTTGATTTTTAAGGTATTGTGCAACATTTATGACGTCAGAGCTAGTTACAGCAGACTGGCTGGCACACAATGGAAACTGATGTGAATTTACTACAGCGTGAGTAGGCTGCTTCCCTACACGCTGGTGGTACTGCTGTTTTATCAGAACATCAGCAATAGCAGCACTACATTGCAGGAATATCACTGAAATAAATGACAGAGGAGGCACGATGTCAACAAATGTGTTGAAGAATGTGATCAAGGTATTTGAAGAAAGAGGTGAATTGGGTGGTGCTGGGAATTGCTCTTAGGCACAGCCAATCATACTGCAGACGCCTAAAATTCTTCAGTAAGTGCTAGAGTTGTCAGAGGAGCTCTCCCTCCCTGTCCCTCTCCCCCTCCCCCTCCCTTTTGCTCACTTTCTCTCTCCCCACCCCCTGGTCAACAGTTCAAAAGATTTTGTGGCACATTCTACATTAGTACCTCCATAAGACTGAAAATGTGCTCCAAAAGAAGCCCCAAGATAGGCTACAACATTGTGACTTTGCTCCTCATTTTTTGTCATGTGTGGAAATAAATGACGTTTGGCTGGGGAATATTCTTTGGATGGATAAGGCATATTTTACTCCTCATGGACGTGTGAATGCCCAGAGCTGTCCTATATGGATTTGTCTCCCAAATGTTAATCAGGAACATCCCCTGCACTCAGCTTATGTGACCATGTGCTCTGGTATCACATGTGCCCTCATTCTCAGTGTTCCTTCGAGATGATTACACCTTTTGGGCATATTAAGTGAACAGTGACATCTGAAGGACCTTGTTATGCAACATGTGACGACAGCATTTCCAAAACAATGGTTCAAATGTTACCACAATATTTAGTGATTCAGTTGTTAACTTCTGGAAACTGGCGTACGCCATAATATCATTGACGCTGAAAAATCGTATGATCACAGTTAAGAGTTAAAAAACACTCCAAATTTGCCAGGTACCATACAAAACAAAGGTATATATCCAACACAATGCAAAAACTTCAAAAGTTGCTAACCGGATAGGAGGAAAACACTGGAGCATGCACACCATCACTAGTTTAATCTTTCACGTCCAACATAGTGCACATACTGGGAACTTGAAAGGCATCACATTTCTGTTATGTGAAAAGGGTTTAACTGCAGGTGAAATGATGGGACCCAGATACTATGGGGTAGCTCATATACCAGCTGCTATCGCTGGAACTCAGTATGTCAGCTTGCTCTGTGTCTGATGTGTGATGCTGTGGCTATTTATACTCATGTCTTTGTCAAGGCTGTTCAGGAATGCCAGGTGACCAGATGTTGGGAAGATTAAAAATTTTCAAAAAGGATCACCGCAAAATGTACTGGAAAACGTACAACCATTTCCATCTTTTCAGACAGTATTTCTGTTTGTGCAAGGCTTCATGTAAGTTGCAGTGCGAAAAATACAGTTAGGTTGAAACCATCTGTAAGTTTGTGTCATTCACATTCAGTCATCAGTATGCAAAATCCTTTTTTTTAATATTTTGTTGCATTTGTTGATGTGACATTGATTCTGATTTATGAACAGTCATGGATAACCAGACTAGATACCCAATAAAAGTATTGGAGCTTGCACTAATTCTTGACTCAGTAGGAATAAAAAAAATTCTTTTTTACACTGTGAAATAAATTTATCTTTGGTAATTGTAACACTTTCTTTCTAAAGGTGAAAGTGCGCCCAAAATAAAGAAAAAGCACTTACAGAGCTATTATGATAGAAGATGAACACTAAAAAGATGGAATATTATGCATACTCATTATTTCTCTTAATTAAATCTAAAATACCTTGAACTTAAGAATGTTGAATTAAATATGTAACTGATACATTTTTGATACATTTAAAAAATTGGTGTGGACTATTAACTTGAAGCACTGAATTTTAAAAATGTTGTAACCCTTCAAAGTGAATTATTTTAATTCTTATGTAAAAATTCCAAATGAAATCAGCAGTGACTCATATTAATCTGCATTAAATTTCCTCTGGTTACTTTATTTTTAAACCTCTTTTACTTCATCAGTTGTCCGCAGCTTGTGGTCTCACAGCCATGTTCTCGCTTCCTGAGCATGGGGTCCCGGGTTCAATTCCCAGTGGGGTCAGAGAATTTCACCTGCCTGGAGATGACTGGGTGTTTGTGTTGTCTTCATCATCATTGTGCTGTCTTCATCATCATTTCATCATCACTCTTGAAAGTGGCGAGATTGGTCTGAGCAAGGTTGGGAATTTATACAGGCACTGATAACCGTGCAGTTGAGCGCTCCACAAACCAAACAACATCAATCTCATCAGTTCTTTCCTTCCGGTAGAACATTATGATTTTAAATCACTAACATTTGCTGAATATGTAATTTCTTGTGCACGCTTGTATTCTACAGTCCTGGATTTCTGGACACTCAAATATCTTTTCTATGTCTCTATGTCTCATATATATATATGTATATATATATATATATATATATATATATATATATATATATATATATATATATATATATATGTATATGTATATGTATATGTATATGTATCAGTATTTAACATTATCCTTCTTGCTCTTCAGCTTGATTCACCATGGACTGGTGAAGAATGAGATGGAGGTAGGTAGGGAGAAGTCAACACAAGAGTGTGGTATTCATGCAGAAAAATCAACTGTGAACGAGGATAACTCATTTGGCAGCAGGTATCATTGTGGTTTGGGGGAAAAGGAATTTCATATATATGTTTCTAATTTCTGCCTACAAAGCTTTCCTTCAAAATACAGACTCATAATGCATGTGTTTATGCATATTGATGGTGTGCAACCTCCTTTGTATGTTTGTAAATGGTGTGGTGAGGTATTTTACAGTAATGTTAGCTTGAAAAAACATTTGAGAACGAGTGAGAATTATCAAGTCTTAACTGCTGGCAACCATGAAAATTATGGTTGTAGTGATGAGCATCATAGCAGTATCTTCTTGGATGGTGAGCCAGATGTTTCTGTCAGAGAACACAATGAGCATAATTCATATAAGGAAACTTGGAAAGCTTCAAAGAAGTCCCCTAATGATATATATAACACACATACGGCAAACGATGCAGAGAAAACAAGTGGTTATGGAACTTTACCTACAGCTGTTAATGTCAGTGCCGACTTTGTTGTACTTAGTGCAAACAGAACCCACAAATGTGATATTTGTGGCAAATCATTTGCCACCTCGCGTTATCTCAAGATACATATGCTATTTCACACTGGAAAGAAATCTCACAAGTGTGATATTTGTGGCAAATCGTTTGTTTTGTTGGGTATTCTCAAGAGACACAAATTAGTGCACACTGGAAGGAGACCTCACAAATGCGATATTTGTGGCAAGTCCTTTGCTGTGTTGTGGGCTCTCAAGACATACTCATTAATTCATACCGGAAAGAAACCTCACAAATGTGATATTTGCGGCAAATCTTTTGCTACATCTGGTTATTTCAACAAACATGTTTAAATACATGCTGCAAACAGGCCCCACAAGTGAGGTATCTGTGGCAAATCTTTTGCTGTGTGGAGCACCCTCAAGAAACACACGTTAATTCACAATGGAAAGAAACCTCGCAAATGTGACATTTGTGGCAAATCCTTTGCTGTGTTTGGTGCTCTCAAGATACACGCCTTAATTCACACTAGAAAGAAACCTCACAAATGCGATGTGTGTGGCAGATCCTTTGCTTTATTGGGTGCTCTCAAGAGCCATGTATTAATTCACACAGGAAAGAAACTTCACAAATGCGATTTTTGTGGCAAGTCCTTTGCTGTGTAGTGGGCTCTCAAGACACAAACATTAATTCACACTGGAAAGAAACCTCACAAATGTGAGATTTGTGGCAAATCTTTTGCCACATCAGGTTATTTCAACAAACATGTATTAATACACGGTGCAAACAGGCCCCACAAGTGTGGTATTTGTGGCAAATCTTTTCCTGTGTGGAGCGCCCTCAAGAAACATACATTAATTCACACTGAAAAGAAACCCTTAAAATGCGATATTTGTGGCAGATGTTTTGCTAGGTCATGTAATCTCATTCAACAAACGTTAATACACACGAGAAAGTGATCCCACAAATGTGATCACACGACACAAACTTTAGTACATACCTGAAGGAGACCTCACAAATGTGATATCTTTGACCGAAGCTTCACTCAAATGGGTACTCCCAAGACACATTATTACTTCTCGTCATAAAGAAGCTACAAGAAAGTGTTAGTTTAATCAAATCGGTTTCCCTGGTTGGTTTCCTCAAGGCCTATAAAATAATTATGTAGCAGGGAGACAATAAAATTGTGATGCCTAGGAAATAACATTAAAATATGCTAGAATAATGGAATAGTGCAATAATGTGTACAACAGAGTGGTAACACATAATGTGATTATATAACAATCGAATCTGCATCTTTAGATGTCAAGAAATTGTGGTGTCAAATATTGCAGAAAAATTAATCAAATATGTTATTATTATTAACACTATTTTTCTTATCGAACGTGAGACAAGAAGTTTGTGAATTGTGTTAAACCTTCGCCTGTATCAGTAATCATAAGTACTATGCGGTATTCAGTGTATGGCCAAGGAAATTTGATGATTTTCTGCTTATTATTCTAAAGATAGTCATCATGTGATACTTGCAGCTCTGTATTATAGGTGCAGTGACAGCAAAAATATAGTCATGGCACATCCTTCACTCGGTCTAGTAAGCACAATACTGGAGAACAATGACTATAGCAGTTATTTTACTTAGGTATTGCTTTGTATGTAATTAATAGTGTGTACATCCACGTTCTGTTACTACTAATCCTTCATTAATAAGTATGTTATAATAACATACATATGCTAATAGGCCAAAATATTATGATCACCTGCATAATAGCTTGTTTGTCAACCTTTGGAACACAATACATCAACAATTCTGCATGATCTGGACTTAACGACTCGTTCACACATTTTAGAGCCTCTGACCTTCATGATTTGTGATGAAGGGTGAATGTGCTATACCTTGCAATCAGGTTATGGATTTATCACACTTCAGCCACTTTCCACAGATGTTCACAACAGTAGCATACAACCAGCCAACAACATTCACCACTTTTATGATGCTAGTCCCCAGCTGTCATGCCAGAACAACTTGCGCTTTGTTACTTTGTCACTTATGTCATTGGATTTACATGTTTGCAACCTATCTCATTGGTAGAAAAAATCTTTGTTGATCTCTGGTCTGTTCATATACTTGTACTCTCATTACTGCATCACGTGCCTACAACAAGCGACATTCACTCTTCTGATGCACAATTTACATCGTGTTTTTGCTCATCAATGCATCTTCACATAAACAGGTCAGATGCGAATATGTTTAACGTAAGATACACATTGTGCTTGGTTGCCGTTTTACCAGTGCACAATATGTATATTTTTTGTGAAATTGATTTGTTTCATAAAGCTCTGTACATGATTCAGAGGTAAGGTTTATTAGTGTTATGCACTAAAGCTCTTAATTATGTATTCAGCATTTAATACTGTGTAAGCACTACACAGAATGAAATACATAAACATTAGGTGTTGTATTTTGATTCCATTTATTTATATACATAAGAACAACACTTGGAGCTCAGAATGTGATTACTCAATACATGAATTTTATCTGAATGAATATTTTTTATTGTACTGCATAAATAGATCAAATGAGCATTCTCTTTGATTGTGTGTTGTGTTATATTTCAAAGATGTTTCCATTGTGGATATATTTCTTAATTTCTGTAAATGAACATGATGTGTTTGGTGTTCTGTGCTTATGCCAAAATTTTAATTTCAGAATGATTATTTTTATTTTTGATTTCCTACCTATTTGTTATTGGTGAAAGTGGTTTAGTATGTCCCATCATACCTGTAACAACTGAATGCTGTGCTAGCATTAGTCTCAGTCATAGTGAATTTTGTTAAAAATTCAGTAGAGGTGTGGTTGGGCAATGAAGTCTGGCGCCACTGGCAGTGTGTGGTAATGGTCAGCAGCCAGTAGGCCAGGAAGAGTAGACATGGCATGGAGCAACAGCGAGACAGGGAACTGCAGCGTTGCTTTCAGTTATTGCGATGTATGAGGCGAGGCAGTATGCCAGAGCTGGGAGTGGTGATGTGTAAGTGGTTGACATATGGGAATTTACCCCTGCCGTAGTTTCTGTCTCCTTCTGACCCTACATCACACGTGAGGGGGAAAGCAGTGTAAATAGTTAGGCACTTTTAGCTTTAGGAGGTGTTCCATGTCAATTGAGAGTCAGATCGTACCTGTTCTGGTCTACACTTATAGGGACTAGTCTGGCAGCGATGTTGTAAATATTCCATGTAACCTGTACTTTACTTCTATGTGCTTGTTCATGCTGTATTCCGCCTCTGGGGACACATCACCGGGGTGGGACGAAATGGCAACCGGGTACTTGGAGACTGCACGCTCTGCCTGAAGGAGGGCAGTCACACTGGTCTGCAGCGGGTCCAGGATGGGCCACATTCATTTCCCACATGGTGTACCAGGGTCTGGGCGAGGCATGCACTGCAGGAGGCATGGCTGGGCTGCAGCAGCAGCAGTGACGGCGCCGAGTGTTGCCATCTGGCAAGCACCACTAGCGGCAAGCTGCAGCACCGCATCCAGAGTCCTGTCCTGGGAGCAATGCGGCCCGAGGACCATGGGTGACCAGTACATCCACCTTTGTCCCATGGTCAGACAGAGCAGGCCCAACAGGGCAAGGGAGGTGAGGACCAGGGACTGTAGCAGTCTCCGAAATCATGCGACGCATCACTGGGCGGTGACCGGGCAGAGTGTGGCCGTCTTCCAGCTGAGCGGCGCTGATGACAGAGAAGCGGCATCGGCATACCAGAAGTTGCTGAGCCGGCTGGACTCGCAGAACAACGCTGTGGGTGGCACACCAACACTATGCTGCACTCATTGAAGTACTGTAAATTATATGAGTAAAGGAATACTTCTGAATACTGCTGTATCACTCTGCACTGCCCCTTGACGCTATTGAACTTGCTCTGCCCCCTGATGAAATGTGGGACGGTGAGTCCTGGCTGCAGCTTGGCCATCTGGAGTCCCGGGTTCGACCATCGACCCCCTGCAATAGTGGTGTCAGAAGTGGTGCTGGTTACAGCGCTGGTACTGGATTTCCGCTTCCACATCTTATGTTGGGCAAGTTGAGTTGAGATGTGCCTGTGTAGAGGGATAGTTGAGGTACTGCATTCGTGATGGGTGGTTGTACACTTCTTGTTACGTCTTGTCATTCGGAAAATGTTCATCCAGTACAGGGAAGAAAGCAGGACTGTCACCTGCGCGCGAGCACGTTGGGGATGGGTGAGTGATGTTTGGTTTATTGTTTATGTGTCATTCTTTTGTGTTTTATGGGGTTAAGTGTCAATTAGGATGGACTTTTTGAGGGTGTCTTTTGTTGGCCGGAGGACCCTACAGATTTATCAGTATTAATGGGGACATGACGACATAGCGCCTATGCGATGTAATTTTTGTAATCTGTCAGGTCACGGATTACCATATACAAAGTGGGTGCCAAAGAGTTGTTTTATTTGTAACAGATTTGGACATTCGGCGCGCAATTGTTCAGAAGTAGGTGGGTGATGATTCGCCACAGGAACTAAGTTTTAGTAGTAGCAGAGTGGAATTAATACTAACAGTAGATCTATACGCAAGAATGGTGGAAACATGGCAAGAAGCAGAGGCTGTGGCAATGACTACAGCGGAAGTTGTAGCTGCTCTAACTGAGCAAATTCGGGTATTGTCAGAGGCAAGGAAAAAAAAAATGAAGAACTAGCGGGGAGATTTGAGGCATTGCAAGCAGGGGAGGGGACGTTGGGTGAAAGTAAATTGCAGTTCAGGGAGTGTTGTAGACCATTTGGCCCAGCAATCGCGGCATTGATTAACACGTTTTTGGGTAAAACAATGGAGGATGTGTCGGTATTCCTTAATGATATTATCACAAGGCCTGAGGCCAATGGGCGTTTAGATGTTGTAGTGCTGAGAGTGGTGAAGTTACGCTTGATAGGGAATGTCAAGTCATATGTATTGTACCATGAGACTTTGAACAAGGTGGGGACGTTTGCAGAGTTTGACGCTGGGTTACGCCAGAGGTACCAAAACGAGAATAGTACCATGTTTTTTCAGGGAAAATTGAGTGCATTAGTTATTAGAAGAAATGAGACTGTGGAGGTTTTCTCAGACAGGATTCGAAAGCTGAATGTACAAACATTCGAACTGTCACTTAATGGGGAGACGAATAGAGTGCTGTTAGAGGAGGCCGAGAAGAGGGTGTTAGATGTGTTTCTGTGGGGAGTACCGCTTGAGATATCACGTTGGGTGAGAATGGAGAATCCCAGTGATGTTGTGGCGGCTGTAAGGATTGCCACATACTTAAAGGAGGCAGATTATGCAACGAAGCAAAGGGTGGAGCATAGAGTCCTGGCAGCAAAAATTAAGTGTTTTGGTTGTGACCAGGTAGGGCGCATTAGGAGGCAATGTCAGCGTCAGTTGCGGTGTTACTCATGTGGGAAAATGGGTCACCAGGCAGTGAACCCCATGTGTAAAAGTATGGGGAACCTCGGTAACAGCAGCCGTTAAACAGGAATGGGACTGCTTCAACTGTCGGAGGGCAGTCCCAGTGAAATTAAGTAATGCGCTTGTAGGTGCACACATCAAATGCTGCTTATTAGGCTTCGTTAATGGGAGGGAACAGAGGGTTCTGGTTGGCGCAGTGGCACACATGTCTGTTATTCATCTAGACCTGGTTAGCAGGAGAAGGCTTGAGCCACCACGTTATGGGTTACATGGGGTGGGGGATAATAATGTGGAGTCATTGGGTACGATGGTACTTCAATTTCTGATTGCCGGAACTAAGTTTAGTGAGCAGGTAGAGGTGTTTCATGTGTGGGTGAGAGGTATTCAGTGATTCTCGTAGTGGACTTCCTTGACAAACGTCATGCGAGGATAGATCTTGGGCAACAAACAGTGGGACAATGTGTTGCATGGGGGAAATGGTTGCAAATGGACGAATGTCACAAGGTGCACATAACGTGAAGGTGACACCTGCTAAACTGCGAACGGATTCATTAGAGGCCGATCACCAGCATAACATACCGGCAGGTACAGGGAAGGTAGTCTGAGTTTCAATAGATACCGACTTACCAAAGGAGGCGTTGTACATGGTGGGGCCACTCTCGAGTAATGAGGAGTTGGATAATGCACACTGCTTTGTGCAAAAGAGTTTAGCTCATGCAAGTTATGTGGAAGGAGATTATAGAGTTCCTGTAACTATGGATAATTTCGGCAGATCGGATTTTAGTTTGTCAAAAAGGTTGTTATTGTTCACATTGGGGAGTTTTGATGAAGATGACCTCGATATGGAGGATTTAGAGGCGAGCCATAAGCAAAATGTCGATGCCGCACAATTGATGGGAAAATTTCAGCATTTGCAGGGAGGCGACAGGATCATGTTGGAGGAATTTTATTGACATTTAGCAAGTAATTTGGAACGGAGGGTAGGTTACCGGCAACACCAATTACAAAGCATCACATACCAACGGTGGATAATACACCAGTGTTTAGGAAACCATATAGGGAAGTATTTTATGACAATGGATTTACGGAGTGGATACCACCAGTTGGAAGTAGCGCTGGAAGATAGGGCAAAGACAGCTTTATCTGTCCGTGGGGGACATTATCAGTATATACATATGCCGTTTGGATTGAAGAAAGCACCGGCCACTTTTCAGCGATTATTAGATGGGGTTTTAAGGGGACTGGAACCAAAGACATGTATGGTTTACCTAGCTGACATTATAGTATTTTCGAAGGATATACCAGAATATGTATCGCATTTAAGAGAAGTCCTTAGAAGGTTGCGGTCGGCATGGTTAACATTAAGTTTACAAAAATGTAATTTTGCGCAGATGCAGGTCAAATATTTAGGTCATCTAATCAATGAACAAGGGGTTCCAGCCAATCCTCAGTTAACAGAGGCAGTTCAAAATTTTGCGACACAATGTAAAACGAAGCAATTACAATCGTATATGGGTTATGTTCATATTATTGTAAATTTGTAAAGGATTTTACTACAATAGCCGAGCCATTAACAAAACTTTTAAAGAAAGGGGTTAAATTTCAATGGACGCAGGAATGCCAGCAAGCTTTCGATGAATTAAAAATGAGATTAGTTTCTGGTGTGGTGTTGGTGTTTCCGAATTTTGAAGCAGACTTCATGTTATCATGTGACGCTTTAAATGGCGCAGTATACTGTGTTCTGGGGCAAATGGTAAGGGAACAGGAGCATCCAGTGGTGTATACTTCCAGACACTTAAATAGGGCAGAGCGGAATCATTCCACAATGGAAAAGGAGATGTTGGCTGTAATATATGGAGTAATTTATTATCATTGTTATCTTTATGGTATGAAGCTTAAGGTCGTGACAGATCATGTGGCGTTGAGATGGTTACTGGCTCTTAAGGATCCTTGTAGTTGGTTAACACGGTGGGCTCTAAAATTGAGTGAGTTTGACTTTGAAGTAATTCATAAGCCAGGGAAAAAACACGGGAATGCAGACACATTAAGTCGCAAGTTAGACACATTAGAAGTAATGGGTGAGAGTGTCACGGGATGGAAGAGGGCATAAGCAGAGGATGAGGAGTGCCAGGGTTTTAGAACCCAACCACATTTCATTGTGGAGGGAAATTTGTTGTGTAGAGTCACCAGGTGTGGACCACGTGTAGTGGTACCAAAGAGTTTGAGAGAGGAAGCCTTAAAGCAGGCCCATGATCATGTGCTTTCAGGGCATGCGAGTCATCGAGGAATGGAAAGACGAGTAGCAGAACGATTTTGGCGGCGCACTCACACAAGGGATGTGGAACAATATATAGCAAATTGTGTACCGTGTGCGCAGCGAGCAGACGTGGTGTGCACGAGAATTCCATTGCAATTCAAAACCTTTCGAGTTTATTGGGCGAGATATCTGCGGGCCATATAACAAAACACCGGCAGGGGATCGTTACGTTTCAACTACAATTGATCAGTTTTCACGTTTTCTAGCCATGGTCGCAATACCAGACCAACAGGCAAGTATGGTAGCACAAGCTTTAGTGAGTAACTGGTGATTGAAGTTTGTGGTGCACGATACCATAATTACGGATTATGGAACGAACTTCATGTCCGAATTAATGACGCTGTTGTGTCGGTTATTGAGAATTAGGAATTATGGACCAGTCCATTTCATCTGCAGGCGAATGGGAGAACGGAGCGAGTTGTAGCGTTGCTCTTGGGGGACGAAAATAAAAAGAACTGTTACTTTTTTTTAATGTCGAAAAAGTGAATATTTTGGTGGGCCACTTGGCAACAGAATCAGGGATTTATTACGCTATTATAATAACATACGTTGACCATTAAATACCTGAATAAGAGCAGCATATTGATATATATATTTGAGATCGTTCGGAAGAAACATTATCATTTCTGTGCATTTTTATAGTCGCGATGTAGTCATACCCGGATCAACACTAAGGGACCAGAAGATTTATAGACTTTAAAAGAAATGCAACACTACACAATTTTAAAAAAAATTGGTTCAGAAATAATAGGAAAACGATAATGTTCCTTCTGCCTCATGCTGCGTTCGGCCCATCAGCGTGATCGTAATTTCTGATGATGAAGTAACACAAAATAATTAACAGTTAAGTAAATAATGAGATGGACTCATCAAGGTTAATTTACGAAAATAAGCACACTTATCTCTAACACATGTTTTTTTAATGCTACGTACCTTTTCATATTAAATTACAATAGATGACCATTGTGGTTAGATACTTTATACATAACAGTCAAAATGTCCTCTTGATGCTGTCTGTTCGATATCAGTTACAAGAAACTACATGTTTTCTGATTGGAAAAAATAACAATTAGCATATTCACTCAATATTTTCACATCAAATATAAAATACAGTTGTGGAACGCAGCAAGTCCGCGTCCGCCTCTCATGGAATACAAACAGTAAAAGGTGAGGCGCCAAAAGCCTCATTTGTCTTCAAACAACAGAATTCTTTTTTACACAATTAATCGATACATGTACATAGAGATTTTACTGGCACCGCGCAAGAACGGCAAAGATAAAGAATAATAGATTCTGTCACTGCTATGCGATGGTTCATTTCTTTTACTTTACAATTGTTCGATAACTCTAGGCCATCAGGCGTTTACTATTGAGAGTATATTAATGTTTGTGAGGCGAAAATTACTAATATTACAGAGTACATAAGACAATTTCAAAAATGCTAAGTTTTTATGTTAATGGAAACCATGATAACTGGGATGTTTATCTTCCGTATATGGTATAGAATTTTTTGACGATCAGATTTCGTGAATCTACGATTGTTCAAAATTTTTGTTCGAGTTTTTTACTGTTTGATAACTGCAGTTCGTGTAATAATCGGCAGGAGGTCGCCAGACTGAGTCTCGCTGCGGTGTCTGGGTACCTGTGTTGTACATGTTTTGTGATCTGGATACAAGTTTCGTAGTGTTTAATTAAGGTCAGCGAGTCATTTCTCACTCTGACGAGATTCAAAACGGCCACAAGAAGTTCAACAATTTTTGTCGTTTGACTTACGTCCAAATATTGTGGATCTAGCATCGAGTCTCCAGTGATTTTATCTGCACCAGTTGGAGACACGTAATTAATGAGATCAATTAGCAGTACATACATGGTTGTGTCGCTTATGTTGTGCTGTTATTTTTAACACAACTGCGATGTGAATCTATACATTTTCCGGCAGAATGAGTCGTGTTACAGGTGGGTGTTTTTATAAGAGTTTGGAATGGGTCTGATCAGGTAGATGGCAGATGTAGCTGTGGAGATTGATCTCTCTGCCTGTGTCGCTCGGTTCTGCGATGCCCATGATGATAATTCGTTTATCTGTTGTTACGCCTTCAAGGAATTGCTTTTTCGGATAGGAATGCTTAGCGTCGACAACAAAGATTACGGCAAAATCTTATTCAGGTGTGAACGTGAGGACTATCTTGTTTCCCCCATCCGTCGGCTTCCCGAGACAGATGCGTGTAACAGGTATAAAACAGCGAACCGGTCGCAACAAAAAATTACTTTCACTATGCTAAGATACCGACTAAGTATATCTCCATCAGAAAATTCATAATTACTTAAAAATATCATAATTAAACATTAACATACTAAAAAAACTAAGGAATGAACTGTTTTAATTCCGAAGAGATTTGTAAGGAGTCACATGTATTCACTGACGAAGTAATTTAAGAGCAATAATGCTCTCGTCACATACAATACTTCACCAACACGTTAAAATGAATACCTCATAGAACTGAAAGGCACTGAAACTGATGTAACCCGGTAACTGCAAGTAAAACTATGACTCCATGACGCAGCTAGAGCTGGCAGCCGCTGGAGGCGGCATCGAACTAAGAGGCTCACGTGCCGAAGTTGCCACAGCTAGGACGCGAGACAAATCGGACCATGTAGTAACAATCGAAGATACTAGCCGCTTAATTTACGAAAAATAGTTCAAATAGGATATCAGTGTTCATCTCACATTTTAGTAGCCAGTACTATGCAAAATGCAAAATTGTTTAGAAAAATGCAACAGCAAATATTAGATATATTGATATATGAACGATTACAATCAAATAAATGAAGAAGAGAGTGGACAACGATATTTTTGACTCTACAGTAAGCGAAGGACGAGTGAACTTCAGTCATTTCTAAGAAATGGCTTAATATCACAAAAAAATTAATTTCGTAACTGCAACTATTCATCAAGTATGATACCGTCATTGAAAGAAGGGTATTTGAAAATTTCTAACTTTTCAGCAATATTAAATCTGAAGACTTTCATCTCTGTGTGCATAATACTGATGCCAGGCTTATGACCTGTAGTTAATAAATGATTTCCAAAGGACGAATTCTTTTCCTGAGAGATGTTCTTTGTATCCAACGGAAATTCCTCGTCCTATTTGTCTGACATGGTAGGCTGCACAAACGTCACAGCTAATTTGCTAGAAACCTGAGTTTTGTAAGGGAGAAAGCGCTATGATCAACTTAAGCACAAGATTAATTTATGAGTGATTGTTAGCAGAAAACCTGTTTTACAGTCATATCGGTTTTGTGGGAGACATTGAATGCTGTAAGATACAGCTCTTGACTGTTGAAAAAAAGGAAGGAAAACTTGTCAACAATGTTAATTCTGTTATTGGTTTTTAATATATTGTCTACTATGGTTGGTTCGTATCTGTTAATGGCCGCAACAGTTTTAATAAAATTAATCTCAACTTCGAGATTTTCACCAGGCTAAGGGGTAGAAATCGTTCTACGTATGGAAGAATGAGAAGCGACTTTCTTGTGGCAGTGAGGGTGTGCTCAGCAGGACAGCGCTATTTATTGATCAGCGCAGGTAACTCTATGAAAAAAACAAAACCAAGTGCAACGTTAACGACAGATGCGGTGAAGGTGCTCAAAAACTTTTTCGTTCGTTTGCATTCTCGCTGCTCTGGGTAGCAAGGCGTGATGCTTCCGTCAAAACACTTAATGTTTTGAGTTTTGTCGACTGTTATGGGTCGGTTTGGTGTTTCTTTGCAGTTAGATCAGTAACAAAGTGATCATCATTGTAGTATCTGCATTCTGGGTTTCTTCTTTTTTCTAATATGTTTTGCAATTAAAAATTAGGCGTGGTCCATCGGTTTTTCCAGATTCGGGTCCATTTGGACCGTTTCCCGAGATGTGTTGTTAACCTGTTGCACCTCCCACAAATTCGTTAGTTGAATAGACAGTATTGTACGCAGGCTTGTCTTGTGAGGCGGACAGTGTATTTTTGAAACGGTGAACAAAACTACCTCTTCAGTTGTTTGTTTGTAATCCGAGGTAACTAGTATCTGGCCTATGGATGATTCGCGAATAGATAAGCAATGCCTCTTCCATATGGCAACCCTGTGCTTTTAGTTCCTCTTCCATCCCTTAATTTGTGATGTGGCGGTCGACGTAGGTTATTACAATGCAGAGAGAGGCTATGGGTAGCTGTTTCCCCTGCCTGCAGTTTGCAGCACGACTGGATTACTCTCGTGGTTGCTTCAGAACGGTATCTAGTAGCAACCGTCTCTTTGTAATTAGAAGCCTGATCGGTGTGTGGTGATGTGTCTCAGTTCTATCAGAGTTTTAGGTCCACAACTTGGACTTCTTGACTGAACTGATTCAGTGCTGTGCGTAACCTCACCCCTCCTTCCTAATTCCAGTTATTGACTGCAATAAGTAAAGTCTTTTGTGAAAAATTTGACAGGAGCGAAGATTGCACTAAACTTTCTAGTTTACTTAGTTTTTTGTGTAGAGTTGGCTCCAGCTCTTCTTGTCTAGGGGTCTGATGCTTGAACCTGAAAATCTCACGTTTTAGATCCACTCGATTGAAATGATCTAAATAAATTTGAAGATTGTTGTTGCACAATTTTTGTTGTTACGTTAACATATTTTGTCACATTTTAGTATATCATACAATCTGTTGAATTTTCACATTAACA
Organism: Schistocerca piceifrons; assembly: GCF_021461385.2. Taxonomy (NCBI): domain Eukaryota; kingdom Metazoa; phylum Arthropoda; class Insecta; order Orthoptera; family Acrididae; genus Schistocerca; species Schistocerca piceifrons. Next base: position 149,223,858 of record NC_060148.1, read on the forward strand.
AAGCCGAAATCACGCTGTTCACCCAAAGTACAAAAATATGTCCGATCACATCAGAGTCATGTTTAGTGCTATCTCACTCAACGGAAATAACAATATTCCAAATGGTTTACAAGCTTTCTTGGCAAATGAATTTCTATTAGTTTCGATTATTATTTCATAAATGAATCCAAGAATAAACATAGTAAACAGTGCTAGATTGCGTAATCAATAATAGAAATGTTAAGTGTGCCAAATAGTTCGTAATTTCAAACGATTGTAAAAAAAAAATAATTGTAACTCTACATTTAGAGCTAGTACTCATCGATTGTAACATCGAAAATGAATTACTTACGTTTCATAAATGTTACCTTGAAATATAACATATTGTGTATAAAATTTAGGAAAGTTTTCAGAAAAGCAGCTGAGATAATACTGACCTTGCGGCGGCGCGGTTCCCTTTCATCCTGTTCCTGCTCCTATATGTGAACTCGTTGCAGCAGATTCCCGGTAGGAAAGCCGAGTGGAAACCTGACGTGCTGCAACTCGCACCAGGCTGTATACAACGTAACAACTACAGGAATTGGGAAAAGGTCTTAATTTTGAATGAAGGTGGAAATACTGGCAGAACTTCGGTATATTCTGAACCTTGATAATATACACGATCACTGCCAAGCTTGTGCTAATCCTAACACAGCCATGCGCAGACCCTTTCATTCACGTTAGCAAGTTTATGTTAACGTATTTCCCGAAATCTGAACAGCTACTAAGCACAGACTGTTCTTAAATGAAAATGCTCGCCATACTATTAATTTTATCGGTGTCTAAATGCACTCAGGTTTTTAGGCACCAATCTGTTCAATGTGCCACGTGGAACTACTGTCTTTTCTTATACACAAAATTACTTAAATTAAATCCGTAGTTTGTAAAAAGCACACCAGAATAAATATACGTTTCCTTTAAAACACTTTTGAAACATGTAGCACAACTAAAACTGGCAGACTATAACTCCTTTCGGTGCTCATACTACACACGACCGTACCACTGAAAGGGTAGGCTCCGACTGCTGTAAGCATTCTCTGTCTCCAAGAGAGAAGACTCGCGAAAAATACTGATTGGTCAGTTTTATTTAAGGCTAATAGAAAACATTATTCTCTCGTGTTAGCCCGCGCTTTTTATGACTAACCAATCAAGAAATAACATACTTTCGAACTGTACTTTTTCTCGAAATAAATATTTAACATTCTTATATTTTGTTTATACTTTGGGTTATTAACTATTTTCATTTGCACTCGAATTAGCTTTCCTTTTACCACAAACTTACTTGATATATTATGATACAAAATTCCCTGTTGTACAACATTCATCAGTAGAACTATGATCTACATGTTTGCTTCAGACCACATTCACCCATCATTCACACTACTAACATAAATAACCAAATAAGCCTTCAAGAAACAAACAGAACAATTCACAAAAACGTCCTGTTGACCTGTTTCTTGAATGTCTCTGTGCAGTACTGTCCTCTAGCTGACGCTAATTAGAACTACGTGCTCGACTGAACCTGCTTCAGACCATCTGTCACTGTGCAAACATGAGTCATTCTTCCGATACACATGCTGTAGACAGGAGCGATATAAAGTGCCACCCCTGAACCTGTCCAAATTCGAAAAATAATACTGCTCTCGACAGCTAGTGTTGAGGGAAAGTAATGGTAGAGGAGGATGTCCCGTTACAAGTGTACAGTGATTTTCCGGCTTCTTTCAAATCGAAGTTTTCTATAATGAGTTCTCTTTGTTTCATATTTATTGTAAGTTTCGTTAAAGTGTTGCCAGGTGCATTATATGTGTTGGAATTGCATCGGGATCTAACCCCCGGAAAACTTTCTTCATTGTGAGAGTCAGAGGTTCCAGTATTGGAAAGTAGTTTGCTTAGACATTCGGATAGTATGTGGATGGGTCAATGTGATTGTTTTGAATTTATAATATGATAATTTATAGCTGTTTTTCCAGTTTACATGTTTGCGTGTAGGGCACAGCGTGGCCCACACCCTGCACGGCCTACCCGCCCGCTCCCGCACCCGGCACTGAGGTCTGCGCCTCAGCGTCAGCCCACGCTGGCTGCTCTCCACTCGCCATCTGCCCCTCAGTCTGGCTGTCCAGACCACTGACCCTGGATCCGAACCGCGCTGACACCGCTGCGCGCGACGGTCTCGCCTTAAACGGCAGCGGTGCGTGCCACACACGTTGCGGTTCGCGGCAAGTCTCTGTGCGTAATACCTAGGCTACAGAACTATTAAGTAACCACAAGAATAGTTCAGGTAATTTGGCCTCTGGGAATGCTTCTACAGTGAACAGTTCCACGAAAATGAGAGGCGAGTGCTTATGCTGTACGGGGTGACAATTATTCTCTATGAAATAAAATTATCGTAAGTTCCGAACGGTTTGCGTTAGGACGTACAAACTCCACAGTTGGTCGCGGGACACGATGGGCGCATGGTTTGCTTTAGCTACGAAGCCAACTTTCATTTGGATGGGTTCGTCACTAAGCAAAATCGGCGCATTTGGGGGACTGAAAATCCGCATATCGCTATCGAGAAGTCTCTTCACCCTCAACAGACGACTATGCGGTGTGCAGTGTCCAGTCACGGAATAATCTGTGCGATATTCTTTGATGTTGGAAGCTGATGTCATACGCATTATCCAAAGTGACCCTGATCTCGACAAGATGTGGTTCATGCAAGACGCAGCTCGACCCCATCGAAGCAGGAGAGTGTTTGATGTTCTGGAGGAGCACTTTGGGGACCGCTTTCTGGCTCTGCGGTACGCTGAAGCCACTGGCATGGGCCTCGATTGGCCGCCGTATTCTCCGGATCTGAATATATATTTGACTCCTTTTTGGCGGGCTGCATTAAGGACAAAGTGTACAGCAAGAACCCGCAAAACCATTGCTGAGTTGAAAAAAGCCATTCAGGAGGTCATCGACAGCATTGATGTTCCGACACTTAAGCGGGTCATACAGAATTTCGCTATTCGTCTGCGCAACATCTTCACCAATGATGGCGGGCATATCGAATATGCCATAACCTAAATCCGAATACCTATAGTGACGTTTACATGTTGAATAAAGTGTGTGTGCACCCCGTAGTTTGTAACTAATTTACGGTTTTCTTTCATGTAGTTCAGTATTTGTCATCCAGTATATTGGCGCACAATATTAATGCTTCCTTCCAGGACCTTTTTTTCCTTAAAATATTTTCAAGAGTTACTCTCAGTTGTGGCCTACAAATCATCACCATCTTACAGATTTCGAAAATTATGCAGACACCGGCTATGATTTACAATAAACTACAGAAAAAGTGGCGATACTGATACTGAACGAATAGGCTGAAATCGAGAGTTTATTTTCTTCTGAAGCATAGATAGGCTCTGCGTAACTGCCGAAAATTGTAAGACTGTGATGTTTTGTTGACTACGACTGACGTGAGAGCATCCCTTAAAATACGCAGGTCACTGCCCCTCTCACACTGCCTCCCCTCTTTCCTTCTGTCGGCCACCGGATGCCTCCCTTTTACGAACACGAATTCACATAATCCATAGGTTCGAAATTTCTTAGTGGAGTTCCAAACAACTCAATAAACATAAAGTTTGCTGCTGGTATACAGATGCAACGACGCTTCTGTTGAAGTCAGGATCAAGTTTATTTTTGAGAAACCTCTTTCACATTCATTTGTCGATATTCAGATGGTGTTTATGGTGTTAATACGAGGCAGGAGACACACTGGCCATTTCTTCTAGGCAACATATTCACGAAATCGTCTTGAGATCTATCTTTCACGGAGCTGTTAACGTATGCATAAGTTTATTATTGCTTCTTGTTCGCAAGTTACATTAGAATTTTCCGGCCATGTGTACTGACCAAAACAGTGGCCATCTCCAGCATTTCATCGTCTCCTGATGTTCAACTGCGCTCCTCCATACACCTACACAGGCACGCCTTCAAACGTTCACAGTCCTTCTGCTTCGAAGATTGCAGTGTAATACGGGCCATGTCTTATTTTTCTTTCAGAAAACTTCTTCATCTTCTGGCATGTCTTCTTATGGGACTAACAAACTGTACTGTCTTGAGCTGGCATGTAACTGCCAACTCCTGAAGTTATGCGTTTAAGTACTCTTCCATACAGTACTTGCTCTGTTTAGCCTCTTTTGGGATAATATTCGGCACTTTTGAAATGTGGCACGAAAACTTTAAAAATTTTCCACGTCTAGTATCCTTACAGTGTTACGGTTTCAAGTTCCTCTGGATGGACTTTCGGTTCCTTGGCATTTTTAGGTGACTGGTGGTAAACTGAAAACAGATTATGAAGGAAATATTCTAAGTAGCTTACATTTGAGAGAAAGTCATTACTCACAACATCTGCTATGGAAAGTTCCAGCCTTTGATTGGCACCATGTCAGAACAAAACGGTAAGGAACTGTGGGCCCATTGAAGCAATGACACACATATTCTTTCATGGTTTTACTGCAGGGCCATCACTCGAGACAAAAACAAGATTCTGTTTCAGAAACTCGTCATTGAACTCCAGTACTCACAAATAAGTCATCAGTGACGTGCTGGAATTCAAGAATGCCCAATAAATGTTGTCTGGGTGATCCATATTTGTAAGCGTTGTCCCCAAGTACACCATCAGTGACGACAACTGAGTGTAGTACTATCGTCTATAAATAGCGCAATTTAACTGTTTTTATGCACTATCTTTTGCGATTGAGAACCAGCGTTAGTTGAATGAAGAATGCGGCTCACATTAACGCCATCCAACTACTGCCCGTCAATTTCAGTTTCTAAATGGCGAAAGGCTTGATTTTTGTTAACTACTTTCTGTGCTGTTCAAAATTCTTTGGCCAATATTTCCTTTTCTATTTCGAAAAACTTAGTCTAAGCAGTTTCCAAACTTTTCTATTTTGTGGATTTTAGTGTTTCAACCTGTGATATTCGCTATTTTTGGCTTAATTAAAACAGCAAATTCAGCCAGAAGGCAAATACTTGTTTATAAAGAATGATTAATATATAATAAGGCGTCGCATAGCGACGGTGGAATTTTCTAGTGATGTAATTTGTCGTCTTTGGGCGGCAATAAAAACAGAAAAATACGGATAGATATACGATCCTTCACTATTTTGTTCGCGGGAGAACAAATGAAGCCTGGAGCGCTAAGAAGACTTGTACTGTTTTTCTGAAGTAAGACGGACGCAGATTTGTGGCAGTCTGATCTAATTTTTACTAAATGTATAAAAACGTGTATGTCTGAGTTGAGTGAAGTGTAAAGAACTGTTATAAGTTACCGTGACGACGCACGAGCGACTCAAAGAAGACAATGGCTATATAAAAGAGCGCTAAATGGACATGATACGGACATAAAAATCTACCGTCATTGTTGTATTAAGCTTAAGGTACGATATATGTTTTAGTTATAATAAATATTTGTTCTGGGAATACTGAATCATTTAGCAGTGCTCATTCCTATTATCTCCTCAGTATTATTTTCATTTTAATTATGCATTTTGCTAATATTACAGACTCCAAGATCAGCAGTCCAATGTGCGTGTTACATTGATAAAAAGAAAACTGTTTTATCGTCTTCTTGCATCAGCTTTAATATTGAATTTCTCTTTTGTGTGATGTTACAGTTGTTTTTGCGCCCTTAAGAACTTTCTGGTCCCTTAGGAAATTGTTTTGTCATAACAATAACTTCACGACCGGGTATGATCGTATCTACGATCATGAAGTAATTAGAAAGACGATAACGCAACTTCTTAATCAATAGCACGCTAGTTGTGACTGCCTCAAGCCACGCGAAACCGCAAGTAAAATCTACAGTATTCACATCTCATAATGCAATATTTTATGACAATGGTCAATCCATGATTCTTACGCCAATTGTGATTGATAAAACAGTTAGTTAAATCTCAGTTTCCAACTTTCCATTGAATAGCAACATCACTTCTATTTTGTAACATCACACTTGGCGCCCGAACAGGGACTTGACCAAAAATTAGTTCAGATTCTTGGAAAATTTTCTATGTGCTTGTGTTAATAAATGTTCTCTCGTTTCATGTACACATCATCTCTCTGTGAGTAAGACAGAAAATACGCTGGTCGATAACGCAGTTTAATTATCGAGAGAAAGGAAAAGAAAAGAGACGCGAATTTGCTGAGACAACATAGCGGTAACCAAGCCATCAAAAAGTAAGTCAGAATTTTGCATACGCAGTGTAGTGCTTCAGTAGCAACGTTGCTTTTCCAAGTCGATCCACATCCTTTCTATCTCCTTCCCGCTATAGAAAATCTGCTTTATTTTATCTTTCAAAGTAAAATTATTCGTAGTCTGATAATAGAAATTATTTCTCCCCATTGTTAGTTTAGCTGTATTACATTTTCAACATGGTGGATAGTGTGTGCAATTTGCAGTGAAGAGCATCTTCATTCATTTGTCTGAAACGTTTAGGTTCCATCTTGTCTTCTCGCAAGATAGAATTTCATTTGTTGCTCACGCGAGAGCGGTGCTCTTAGCGGACTCACCACGTCACTGACAAACGACGAAAGCCTTGCGTAGCACGTGATTTACTAACGAAAATGGCAGATAGTAAACAGAGACAGGTGACAACAGGAGACGGGAGTGAAGACGTTAATAGTATTCCATACCCTTTACGATCGCGAACGGTAGGTTCCCGTGTGGAAACTGAACTAACCATGTCTGTAACAGGGGAAAGTGACCCTAAAGTCCAAATTCTTCCCGCTGCAGCTACAAATGACCTCGGTGCGTTAATGGAAATGCTGAAACAACAGTTTGACGCAGTAAATGAGACTATAAAAACACAAAATGAGACTGTTAACGCCCGATTAGATGCTGTAAGCGAATCAGTAAAAACACAAAATGAGACTATAAAAACACAAAATGAGACTGTTAACGCCCGACTAGATGCTGTAAGCGAATCATTAAAAACAGAGCTAGGCACAACAAAACAGATCTGCATAAAGAAATTACGGCTGAATTAAATACCCATTTGGGTGAGGTGCAAACTAAGATCAGTGATCAAATTCAGAAAATGCAGAAACAGGTGAAAAGTGAAATAGCTGAAGTATCTGGAACATTAAACACAAAAATTCAGGCAGCTACCAAAGAAATAAACTCAGTTAGAAATGCAGTATCTGACATTGAAGGTGTAGTGGAGGATCTGTCGAGGCAGATAGACTCAATCAATATTGAAGAACAGGTTAAGAGCACCGTGAAAGCACACACGGAGGCATTGTCGGAACACTACGGTGAATGGATAAAGGGTAAAGATATTTTTATCGAAAAGAAGGTCAGGGAGGAGCTTAGGGAGACTGTCAAGGATGTAACTTATGAAATCTTAGCTGCTCCTGGTAAGTCGGGAGACACAGTAGTTTCTGAATTGGGACAGATTCGGAGGACACTTACACGGGATCTTCCCGAGTGGAAGCAGCAAGTAGTGGACGAAGTCAGAATGCTGAGAAACTGTGTAGAAAATCCGCACACACATACGCAAACTACAGGGAACAACTCTTTAGACGGTGACGAATGTCAGTCAACTCCTTATCGTTCACCGCCTGATTACATGCAAAACAACACTCCTGTTGAGTCCCGAGTAGGGAAACTAAATGATCCGCCCACAATCGTGAGTTTAATGCAAGAGGAAAGTGTGATTAAGCATCGCACTCTTCCTGTTTTTCATCCGCAGAAGCGAGAAATACACCCCATCGTGTTCCTAAAGAATTTTTCCGGCATATTTCCCAGGAGCTGGACAGACAGACAGCGTATTCAGTTCGTCACTGGCTTTATTTCTGGTGATGCAGCATTATGGGGAACGGAAATGGTAGACACGTGTAGGAATTATGAAGAGTTTGAGAAAATGTTCTTGGCAAAATTTTGGAGTAATGGGGTACAGCAAAGATTAAGGAAGGAGGTGTATGGTGCGGAAATTTTCAATGAGAAGCATGGAAGTCTCCGGCGATACTTTGAGAAGTATCTAGCAAAAATTAAATTCTGGGATTCTCCGATTTCTTCCAAGGACGTAATTATGATTCTCAAAAGCAAACTCCCTGTGTCTATTAGAGAGAAATTAGTAAATGTGTCCGAAGAAGACACGGATGTATTCCTTTCTGTGCTGGATCCCTTGGATTTAATTAGCGAGGATGTGCGCTCCAAGGTTGGCAGCGGCAAATTCTTCCCTGGCAGCCAGCAGAATGCATCGCACGCGGACAACAATGCGCCCAAGGAGAGAGCGAGCTACTGCGACCGCTGTTACCAACCTGCCAGCGGTTATCAAAACGCAAACGGCAATAACTTTAAACGGAAGCAGAAAACCAATTACAGTAATCAGCAGAGATACCACCCAATTTACAACCACCAGGTACAACATCAGTACGGAAACCCACCCTTCAATTCTGCGCCTGAGCAGCATGGAAATTCTCCACAAACTAGTGGTAATTTTTCAAATGGGCCAGTGTACAATCAAAGTTATAGGTCGAAATATAGCAAGTGGCATGGGCAAGGCGGAGGCCACCCAGCACATCAGAACAACTTTTCACAGAATAGAGGACCGCGGAACAATTTTCAAACGGTACCAAATGCGAACTTTCCTTCACAAGGAAATGATTCTGCCGGCAACCAAAAGATCGGGCGACAGCAGACGTCTCAAGTATTTTATTCACAAGTGAATGCACCCAATGGATTTTACCCCTTTGCACCGGCATTTGTACCACATAACCAGCACCAGTATGAAACGGAACAAACACTTAAGGCCATGAATGACAAACAGGTTAAACATCCTGCGGAAAATTAGAGGCAGCACCTTTCAGCCTCCTAGAGGTCGCTGCCGGTTCCAGTGGGAGTACTAACGAATACTCTGATTCTGAGTATGTTAATGCGATACGGTACGACCATGAGACCGACTTACGAGATGACCTTGCACCTGACCTAGAAGCTCAAGACATTAATGACATTTATGATGAACAGGTCCAGGCTTCGATTAAGATTTCTATTGCCAACATTCCTGTCACAGCCATTGTTGATACAGGAGCAAACATCAGTTTGATGTTATCATGTCTCTTCAGACAGGTGTCTTCTGTTTCAAAAGTTTTATCATTGCCGATTCAGGGTTGCTCCATATCGGAAGCAATTGGTCTATTGAAACAAAGAGTTAGTTTACAGACACAGCTCCAACTGCAGATAGAATCTGTTTTGGTTTCTTAATTCTTGCTTACTGGAAATTTCCTTGTGTGAACTGTTAATGATAAGTATTGTGTTGAACAGCGCACTGACTACATGTTAACGGCTATTACATGTAAACTTTAAGTATTAAATGCTATGTATGAAAAAATTGTTTATAGTGATGGACATGAACCGATATTTCTTCAACAAGCTGAAGCAGGAAACTGGGGTTGCACCAAGAATTTCAATTTAATTTTAAGTTAGTATTAAAAAAAAAAGTGCTTGCGAGGCGATTGCCCGGAGCTATATAAATATGTAAAGGTGAGAAATGGAGAAGGATGCGTAAATAAGCACTTCTCTCAAGGTACAAGAAGATAGATTTATTTTTAGTAATGTAAGTACTTGAAGTTCTGTTGTAAAAGCCCAAATTACCTGCTTAAAAAAAAAAAAAAAGGTACATGTTCAAACACTCCAGACAGTGGACAGGAGTAGAAGAAATAGCTTAAAGTTCAGTTAAAGCGTGCTGTTAAATGGAAAAACAAGTGGTAACCCGCATGTGTTCACGCAAGGAGACAATAAGCTGTAGTAAACTAAGTAAGGTGAAATACAGTACAAATGGAGGCAAACCATGAAGCATCAATAATGTAGCGTAAGTACTCCACGAGGCCATTAATTGCTATGAAAGTAAACTATTTCCCTGTGATCTGAGCCCAATGTAAAGAGCATATGAGGAATGTTAGCTGACGAATTGATTTCAGTAGAATCGAGGTACTAAATAACCACACAGCAAGCCACCTGTATCATAAATAAGTCCAAGTAAAGATCTTCAGAAGATTTGTAGTGTAATCTAGCGACCATTCAATACCCTAATTGAAGGCTAATCCAAAGAACAAGCAATTCAGTGATATTTAAACTTAATACTGACTATAACCAGAGTAAGACGTAGAAGTAGCAAAGCATGCTGTAATGAAAGAGGTTGAAGTTTATATATGTGCCTATGTTTATTATGATAATTTTATTTACATGCAGATTTTATTGGAAAAATGTCTCCTGAGACACTCCTCTTATGAAATCCATTTTCCTTGTGCCCGTTCCTTTTGATCCTGGTTCATTAACCCAGACCAAGGGTCGACTTGTAAAAGGCACGTGTGCTTCGGGGCAAAGCAGTGCTTATGAGAAATGAGACACCTAGCGTGATGAACTTCGCTAGCTTTGGTAATGTTTGTAATGGACCGGTTGCGTAAACCCAGTGAACTGTCGGTAATTCCATTCATGCGAAAAATAGTAGACACGCGTTACCCTATTTTTTTTTAACAGAGAACGATTGCTGAGTACATGAAGCGAAGAGGGAGACCTATTGTTATCCAGTCTGCCCTCAAATTTATAAAAAAAAAAAAAAAAAAAAAAAATATTGGCAAGCACAAAAAAAAAAAAAAGATTCAGCGTTAAATGTGTACTCGTTAAGTAGTAGACATGCTGCGTGGCAGTAGAAAATGATCTTGGGTGCACTAAAGAATAAATGCAACGAGTGTTGCGAAACCTGTAGTTTTCATAATGAGGAGATGAGCACGTAAAAGAAAGTTTGAAAGAATATTTTTAGGTTCACTAGTGAAAGCAAATCTTGAGATATAAAGAGTCCATTCATAAAGCAGTTGTTCACTGGACTTAACAAAAGGAGTGACCATTAATTGTAAATATTAGCTCGTAAGTGGTATTTTGTAAATAGTAGAATATAAGTCTTTCTATACCAGTGGAGGAAACCTGCAAAATTGGTTGTTTTGTAAATGAACTCTATCGGCGAAGGAACTAAGCACGAATGCTGTGTGAAGATGCACACTAAAGTGCGACGTGCATAATAAAAGTAACTGTTCACTGTATATTAGTGGTAGTGTTGTACTGCAAGTGTAAAAAGAAGTCAAGGCTACGACAACAGGTGCAACGCAAAGTTCAGTGTCGTTCTAAGTGCAGCGACAGCTGAAATATTCGTCGTTACTTACCTGTGTGCCTCATGGGAGGCAGTTGACAGAGAAGTATGGAGGCAGCGTCAGTGTCCAGCTCCTCCGATGGAAAACGCGCGCGAGGTGTTTGTATCGATGCACTCGTGTGATACGAAGTTCACAAAAAAAAAAAAAAAGGAGCACTCGACTACCAGCAGCTCTGTTACAGCCTGAGCGCGAACGGATACTGAGTGTTGGAGCTCACGCAACACTGTGCAGCCGCTGTGAGTGGCTGACGTGTGGGTGACGAAACAATCCAAACTTTAAACTGCTAACCGCCATGACTTCCATCGTACATACTGGAGGAAAGACGTTTGTACACTTGTGTGACTACATCTTCATATGTAAATTAAGCGATTTTCTTGAGTTGAAGTTAAGATGAGTGAGAAGTAGATTGTTAGATTACTCAGACCTTAAAGCCATTAATACCGGCACTCCTGAACACTGCTAAAATGAATTATAATCCTGTCTCTTGATGGACAAAGAAAATGAATGTGCACTATAGGAAGACCCTAAACTCCAGACCAGTCCCGATCCTTAACAAATGTATCCAGTAGCTTGTAAGTCATACTAATAATTTTCCACTTCTTCTGTTTCATATTGTAAATAAAAACCCGGGAAGCCACTTGAATTCCTGGCACCACAGTGGAAAGGACAGATGTACTGCATGATGAACGCCGTAGACAGCTAACACAGAAAGTGAAAGCATCACGAAGTGTAGTGCTACGTTATTAAACTGTAATTGAACCACAATGAGTCAACAGACGCTCGAACATTGTCCACTCTAGTTTAGTGAAAATAAGCACTCACTGTACTCATGTATTAGTTGTTAAGCTCAAGAGAAAGTAATTTCTGAATTCTATCCCCTGAAGAGCGAAATGAACGTTCACTTATTGTTATAAGCAAATATGGACCAAACTTAAATATGCACATAAATGTTAATCTTGGTATTATGGAATGAAGTGACTGATGAACAAAGAATGAAAAACTTTATTTTGAAAAATGATAAATATCTGATATATGTTTATAAATGTGATTTCAATTTATGTACTTTGTACGCCAGTAACGTTATGTAAATGTCACACCAAAAATCACGAATATCTCATGAGGACATGAGGATCGAGGTAATCCTTCGGCATTCCCTCTCTCCTCATGGGAGGCAATGTGATATTCGCTATTTTTGGCTTAATTAAAACAGCAAATTCAGCCAGAAGGCAAATACTTGTTTATAAAGAATGATTAATATATAATAAGGCGTCGCATAGCGACGGTGGAATTTTCTAGTGATGTAATTTGTCGTCTTTGGGCGGCAATAAAAACAGAAAAATACGGATAGATATACGATCCTTCACTATTTTGTTCGTGGGAGAACAAATGAAGCCTGGAGCGCTAAGAAGACTTGTACTGTTTTTCTGAAGTAAGACGGACGCAGATTTGTGGCAGTCTGATCTAATTTTTACTAAATGTATAAAAACGTGTATGTCTGAGTTGAGTGAAGTGTAAAGAACTGTTATAAGTTACCGTGACGACGCACGAGCGACTCAAAGAAGACAATGGCTATATAAAAGAGCGCTAAATGGACATGATACGGACATAAAAATCTACCGTCATTGTTGTATTAAGCTTAAGGTACGATATATGTTTTAGTTATAATAAATATTTGTTCTGGGAATACTGAATCATTTAGCAGTGCTCATTCCTATTATCTCCTCAGTATTATTTTCATTTTAATTATGCATTTTGCTAATATTACAGACTCCAAGATCAGCAGTCCAATGTGCGTGTTACATTGATAAAAAGAAAACTGTTTTATCGTCTTCTTGCATCAGCTTTAATATTGAATTTCTCTTTTGTGTGATGTTACAGTTGTTTTTGCGCCCTTAAGAACTTTCTGGTCCCTTAGGAAATTGTTTTGTCATAACAATAACTTCACGACCGGGTATGATCGTATCTACGATCATGAAGTAATTAGAAAGACGATAACGCAACTTCTTAATCAATAGCACGCTAGTTGTGACTGCCTCAAGCCACGCGAAACCGCAAGTAAAATCTACAGTATTCACATCTCATAATGCAATATTTTATGACAATGGTCAATCCATGATTCTTACGCCAATTGTGATTGATAAAACAGTTAGTTAAATCTCAATTTCCAATTTTCCATTGAATAGCAACATCACTTCTATTTTGTAACATCACAAACCATAGCTAGATGAGGTCAATTCTTCTATGTTTACATAGATTCCTGCAGGTAGAGACCATGTGCTGAGATTTATTTTCAGCTCGTGATGTACTTGTAGTTTCCAAATGGCCAACTCATTCACAAATTTTGCAGCGAGATCTTCTTTTATTTTTTACCATTGCTGTTTGTACTTTCTGTAAAGTTTCTGTTTTTTCTCCAAAGCCTGACATTGGAGGATGCTTTCCTACCAACTGCTACACGCAGTTGGAAGCTCTTTGTTCTTACCTTTCTTTGCATCACGCTGCAGGGTCATCAAGCCAAAGAAGATCGCTGGAAACTACAGCCGATCGGAGGCATGTGTGTTGTGTACACGCAATCAGTGTCGAGTGATGAGAGACACAAAGAGAAGGTCTTCTCTATTGTGCAATCACAAATAAATCTTAAACTTGTAACATTCATGTACTGTTGTTATTCACGAACTAGCAGAGAAGACCGGCGTTGCCAAGATATTTATTTACAACTTGTAACACCTGTTTTTGACCCATTTTGTATCTGTACCGATATTTATATAAAAATTTGTAGTGTTACTTATGTATAATGTTGTGTCTATCATGGAAATTCTTTGACTATGTATACAATTTTCAGTTATGTGAAACTTTTGAACGACATTGTTTAAATTATGGTTGTGAATTTAAATAACTAATGGAATCACTGTTATATAATGTACTATAAATGAGTTGCTCCATAATTAGGGAACGTATGGTTAAATGTGAAAGATGTGGGGAAGCCCCACAGCTACGGAAGTGGCCTGGCAGAGTGGAAAAGGTGTGGTTAGCGCACAAGTGGCAACTCGTCCTTTGTGACAGGTAAGGAGTCTGGGCTCAACAGTACTGTGGTTAACTCCTCGCTAGCAGTAGCGTATCATTGTGGCTCATAATCCTGGAGTTTTTCGGCCAGGAGAACTTACGGGCAGTATTTATGGACCTCGGATGCTGCATTTGGAGTTACCATTATCATGGTATGGTTTTTGGCCTCAATACAAATATAATTTCGAAGCCAAGACGATATGTAACAGGGCGAGGCCAACAGTATTGCTATGATTGCATCGCCACTGCAAATTACACCACTAGTGCCACCAGCCTTCCACCAATTTTTTTTACATTTGGCACTCTGTAAATGGGCCACGTATTTGTGAAGTTTGTTTGATTTGAATAATAATCGTGGTGCTGGTAAAACTCTTACACCCACGATTATCCCAAATCACAAACCTGGACAGGAATCCTATCCTAGTGAATTTAATTCCGAGTTTCCTTATTTATTATGAGAAAATGGTTGAAATTGAATTTCATATTGTGTTGTCAGTTGCACAGTCAAATATGTTTTTGATTAGTTATAAAGACTGCCTATGAAAGAACATTTGTTATTTAAAGAGTTATAGTTTGCTGTGCTTTACTTAATTAATAATTAATTATAAGAATACTTACCATTTCGCATAGATAGTGGAGTAGTTTTGTTAAGGAGCATGGTTCTTCAAACCATAAAGGTTTAAGGGTCCTCATGTACTACTGTAGTTAGTTAATGAAGCAAAAGCAAAGGCTCCTTCAGAGCCAGTGTAGTTAGATCTGCATTCTGTTTAGTCGCTTCAAACTGGGTTTAAGAAAGAACTATTTACTGTGTTATCTACACTATTGCACGTAGGTAAATGCACATGCATAGAGATCCTGTACTAAGTGACAAAGTTATAGATTACGATCGTTAGCAGACCCCCTGATTTAAATTCAGAATCATTTCAAGCTGTTGCCTGTTCAGCATTGCTACTAGTTTCATGTGTGTCGGTAATTGGTTTTATAAACTGTTGAACCTAGTTCATTTACAGTACGTGTTGGTGAGAGACATATCTTACCTCTAGAATGAAATTTCCACTCTACAGCGCTGATATGAAACTTCCTGGCGGAAGTGCTCTACCAACTGAGCTACCCAAGCACGACTCACGCCCCGTCACCACAGCTTTAATTCCACCAGTACCTCGTCTCCTACCTTCCAAACTTGACAAAAGCTGTCCTGCGAACATTGCAGAACTAGCCTCTCCTGGAACAATGGATATTGCGGAGACATGGCTTAGCCACAGCCTGAGGGATGTTTCCAGAATGAGATTTTCACTCTGCAGCGGAGTGTGCGCTGATATGAAACTCCCTGGCGGATTAAAACTGTGTGCTGGACCGAGACTCGCACTCGGGACCTTTGGAAAGCAGGAGACGAGGTACTGACGGAATTAAAGCTGTGGGGACGAGGCGTGAGTCGTGCTTGGGAAGCTCAGTTGGTAGAGCACTTGTCCGCGAAAGGCAAAGGTCCCGAGTTCGAGTCTCGGTCCGGCACACAGTTTTAATCCGCCAGGAAGTTTCACATATGTTGCTGTTTACTATCTCATTGGCCATTTGTTTATCTGACTTACTAGTGTACAACGAGGGCCGATACTGAATGGATTTATTAGTATAAAGTTTGATTTTTATTTTTCACTTTATGTTCGTCAGTGCCTTCTGCCTGGCGGTATGCTGCAGCGTCTCAGTCACGTGGCCCAGAACTGGATAGAACCACCCTGAAACTCACGTGTTGAACCATCAGCAACTAAACTCACATGTTGCTGACGAGGTAACGCTACCCAACTACGCGTGTTACGATCTGACCAACCAATAGGGAGGCTTGGGGGTGGTCAAGTGGGGGTGAAACCCGCGGCCGGCTGCCGGGAGCTGACACGCCGTTCGCCCTCTTCTGCTGGCAGCTTCCAAACCGATCAGGCGCCCTCCTCACCTGCTCTCTTGGGCAAATCATTAAG
Source organism: Schistocerca piceifrons (assembly GCF_021461385.2). Lineage (NCBI taxonomy): Eukaryota > Metazoa > Arthropoda > Insecta > Orthoptera > Acrididae > Schistocerca > Schistocerca piceifrons. Next base: position 149,240,078 of record NC_060148.1, read on the forward strand.
TTGTTCTCTGCAAATGGGCTCTCATTAAACTTTTACAAAACACAGTATATACAGTTCCACACAGTAAATGGAATGACACCATTGATAAATATAGACTTCGATCAGAAACCTGTAGCTAAGATAGAATATTCAAAATTTCTAGGTGTATGCATTGACGAGGGGTTGAACTGGAAAAAACACACTGAGGATCAGCTGAAACGTTTGAGTTCAGCTACTTATGCTATTAGGGTCATTGCAAATTTTGGCGATATACATCTGAGTAAATTAGCTTACCATACTTATTTTCATTCTCTGCTTTCCTATGGCATCATATTCTGGGGTAACTCATCATTGAGTAAAAGAGTGTTCATTGCACAAAAGCGTGTAATCAGAATAATTGCTGTAGCTCATCCGAGATCATCCTGCAGTCACTTATCTAAAGAGCTAGAGATCATATATATATATATATATATATATATATATATATATATATATATATTGTACGGCTACAGTGAAGATCTCTAGCTCCTGCAGACACTTATCTAAAGAGCTAGAGATCATATATATATATATATATATATATATATATATATATATATATATATATATATATATATATATATTGTACAGCTACAGTGAAGATCTCTATCTCTTTAGATAAGTGTCTGCAGGATGATCTCGGATGAACTGCAGCAATTATTCTGATTACACGCTTTTGTGCAATGAACACTCTTTTACTCAATGATGAGTTACCCCAGAATATGATGCCATAGGAAAGCAGAGAATGAAAATAAGTATGGTAAGCTAATTTACTCAGATGTATATCGCCAAAATTTGCAATGACCCTAATAGCATAAGTAGCTGAACTCAAACGTTTCAGCAGATCCTCATTGTGTTTTTACCCCTCGTCAATGCATACACCTAGAAATTTTGAATATTCTACCTTAGCTACAGATTTCTGATCGAAGTCTATATTTATCAATGGTGTCATTCCATTTACTGTGTGGAACTGTATATGCCTGATGCGATGCTTTTACTGTGTGAACAGCGAGAAAATGGTATGCGATAAACATTTGCCCTTAGATCATTTTGCGGGTGCTGTGAACGAGATAAAAATTTCGTAAAGGTTTGAAATTATGTATAAAGTTTGTTGCAAGTCGCTAAGTGCTCTCATTCTCAGATACTGGATGAATAAAGTCGCAGAATTGACGCGACGCGTGACAGCTTCTTTTTCGTCCTCACCTCTTCCCCTCTGATATGCGGGTGGTTTTTACCGGCACACCGATTGTCGCCTTATGGTAAAGTATATGTGCATCAAGTTTGGTTGAAATTGATTCAACAGTTTAGGAGGAAATGTAGAACACACACACACACACACACACACACACACACACACACACACAAACACATACATATACATGTACACTACTGGCCATTAAAATTACTACACCACGAAGACGTGCTACAGACGCAAAATTTAACCGACAGGAAGGAGATGCTGTGATATGCAAATGATTAGCTTTTCAGAGTATTCACGCAAAGTTGGCGCCAGTGGCGACACCTACAACGTGCTGACATGAGGAAAGTTTCCAACCGACTTCTCATACACAAACAGCAGTTGACCGGCGTTGCCTGGTGAAACGCTGTAGTGATGCCTCGTGTAAGGAGGAGAAATGCGTACCATCACGTTTCCGACTTTGATAAAGGTCGGATTGTAGCCTATCGCGATTGCGGTTTATCGTATCGCGACATTGCTGCTCGCGTCGGTCGAGATCCAATGACTGTTAGCAGAATATGGAATCGGTGGGTTTCATTATTGTAATACGGAATGCCGTGCTGGATCCCAACGGCCTCGTATCACTAGCAGTCGAGATGACAGGCATCTTATCCTCATGGTTGTAACGGATCGCGCAACCACGTCTGGATCCCTGAGTCAACAGATGGGGATGTTTGCAAGACAACAACCATCTGCATGAACAGTTCGACGACGTTTACAGCAGCATGGTCTATCAGCTCGGAGACCATGGCTGTGGTTACCCTTGACGCTGCATCGCGGGCAGGAGAGCCTGCAATGGTATACCCGATGACGAACCTGGCTGCACGACTGGCAAAACGTCATTTTTTCGGATGAATCCAGGTTCTGTTTACAGCATCGTGATGGTCACATCCATGTTTGGCGACATCGCGGTGAATGCACATTGGAACCGTGTATTCGCCATCGCCATACTGGCATATCACCTGGCGTGATGGTATGGGGTGCCATTGATTACACGTCTCGGTCACCTCTTGTTTGCATTGACGTCACTTAGAACAGTGGATATTACATTTCAGATGTGTTATGACCCATGGCTCTGCCCTTCATTCCATCCCTGCGGTACCCTACATTTCAGCACGATAATGCACGACCTCATGTTGCAGGTTCTGTACAGGCCTTTCTGGATACAGAAAATGTTCAACTGCTGGTCTGGCCACGATATTCTCCAGATCTCTCACCAATTGAAAACGTCTGGTCAATGGTAGCCGAGCAACTGGCTTGTCACAATACGTCATTCACTACTCTTGATGAACTGTGGTACCGTGTTGAAGCTGCATGGGCAGCTGTACCTGTACACGCCATCCAAGCTCTGTTTGACTCAATGCCCAGGCGTATCAAGGCCGTTATTACGAACAGAGGAGGTTGTTCTGGGTACTGATTTCTCAGGATCTATGCACCCAAATTGCGTGAAAAAGCAATCACATGTCAGTTCTAGTATAATATATTTGTCCAATGAATACCCGTTTTATCATCTGCATTTCTTCTTGGTGTAGCAATTTGAAGGCCAGTAGTGTGTATATAGTTAGATGATGCACAAATAAAACAGTTGTCCTAAATAAGCTATGTAGATGCAATATATTTGCACAACAAATATATTTGAGACACATTTTACTTTCAACAAGTGTTAAAAATAACTTTTACAAATACGTCAAAAATCGTCAGGAAACCATGAATCTAAACAAAATCACAATAGTAAGGAGACTTGATGACCTGAGACAGACAAAGTGGAATGACAGGAATGGCCTCCTGTACCTGATTGGTAAACAATTTGTCAACAAGTCACGTTACTACAGTGGCGTGGCTCGTTGTTATCATTACTTACATATTGGTCCATAATAAAAGTTACTGCTAAAAATGACGTATGAACTAAAGTATGTATTTATAAATTTTAAGAGCTGTTCTTGCTAAGATATTAAGCAAAAAACTGTATCTAAAAGGAAATTATACAGCTTAATTTTCTTATAAAATTTATAACAGAAGAAAACTACACATAATGAGACTCATTTAAAACAACGGGACTTGCATTCCTCTATAATTCCTATAAGAACAAAAAGGTAGAATATGTAAGTCAGATACATATATACATATATATATATATATATATATATATATATATATATATATATATATATATATATATATATTAATTTTTAACAGAGCAGTACATAGAGACTTAGAAAATTAATATTCATTAACATAGCTTATTTATCTGTTTCCCTTTTATTCACATGCAATTTGGCAGATACCCTAAAAGACCTCTATTGACTAATAAGGCTTACTCATTGATTATAAGGTTGGGACCTGGCCTACTGTGGTAAAGGTTTCAAGTTCCTTGAGAATATGTAAAATAATGCCTTTTTTCGAGTGTAGTACAGATAGGCCATTTCCAATTGTCCTGAGGTTGTGACTCCATTCTTTCAAATGACAACCCAATGTACTACTATTACTCGCATACATGTGTTCTCTGAATCTTATCTTAAACTTCGTCCCAGTTTGCCAAATGTACAAGTTCTTGCAAGATCCACATTTTATTTCGTGGACTCCTGTCCAATGCTGTGGGTCCAGACTCACATCTAGACTATAACGTAGTAGCTTCTCTAGTTTGTTATCAATTCGAAAACCAACTGGAATCTTAAATTCTTTATAGGCATCGCTTATTTTCTCTGAAACACTGACGCCATGTTCTGAGCTTCGTCTACGCCACAGATGGTCGCTACAGCACCAGCTGTGCATTGCCCCTCGGCTCTGGCTGTACAACCGTTCTCAGCCTTCACACGACAATGAAGCGCTGCACTACATTGAAATCCCCCACCTTTCCCTCCTGATCAAGTGACGTTAAAGTTTGCAACAACCGACTGTGTATTCGCCTCGTTAAGTACCGTATTTTACGTGACAACTCAAAATTTTTAATGATCCACCATCTCGCGGAAACACAAAAATAGCCTATCCCTGCTGGCACACAATAAGTACGATGCAGCAAAATCAACGTTGCCACAGCGAATTTATCTCTGAGCAGGAAATGCCAGAGGTAAATACCCCATCGAAGTATCTCCTTCGATTTCGCAATTACGGCGCCGTTTATGTTCACTAGCAGACCACACGTCCATACCTGACCCGATCCTCTGGACATAATAGATCATCAAACATCTGCCTCAACTAACGCTTGCAGTGATTGCGTGGGAGGAGGAGCCATTAGATGAAAGCTTGCCCTGGTGGACGCATTGTATTCAGTGGTACAGCACAAGGCAGTACATCAACCTGACCACCCATACCGCCACCGCCTGGGTGGCCAGCTTGCAGTCTGAAGAACCTCAATGTCCCCTGACCTCACGTAAAACTGACGTCACAGGCCCATGTACATGTGCCGAATAATGGACTGTAAATGGCATCACATCATCCACAGCAAACGCCAAGCCAATTTATTTCGACTTCCCCGGGCTACAACATCGCTGGTATCATGTGCAGTACGAGGCAGCTGCAAACAGCTGTCAACTGTATTACTTGTAGTGGAACAAATATTGAAGGCTTCAGTACATGCACGAGCTTGCACCACAACACAAAGTCGCCTCTCTTCTACCACAGTGACATCTCCTGAAGGACGTCTATATAACCAGGACCATTCCATAGACATGTATTTTCCTATCGACAGAGAGTCAAATGTATGCACAGTGCCTCGTCTAATGTTTTAACCACATGCTGAAACCCTCAGACTCCAACTATCCAGCACTAACAGTGCCAGAAACCATGTACATGGCACTGTGCAGCTAGCTGTACAACTTACAGGTGAGTAACACTGAACTCGGACCTTTTACATAGCCAGCTTCGCTGAACCTGTGAAGTTCAACCTCTCAGCTGACCTTTACCATGGTGCTTTATTCCACATGAGAATCCACCCCAAGTCTTTCTGCCCCAGCTGCACCTCAGTGTGTTGACAAGTGCTTACTCCCATCTGCAACATACATCACAGCCTTGGCCGGCTGTGGTCTGCTTCTACAACAGTGTATTATGACCATACAAATCATCAACACAATCCAAGAGCTACTCTACCAGACCTGTGTAGATTCACAGCAACTACTCTGTGCTATCAGTAGTTTGTGTAGGCGAGTACAGGAGATGTCTCTGGTAGAGTGGGACGAAACAATTCGAGCTTTACTCATGGATACATACCACATGGGTGCTTCTGCTATGTACATTTAGAACTCATGAGACCCCTGCCATAGTCAGGAGCTGCAAATACATTCAGTCCAGAGTTGACTGAGTTATGTATTGGGCAGAAGCGGCACCCCTGACAGATATCACCATGGAACCCGCGACCAAGGGTTTCATAATGGCTGAGATGTCATCCAATTCGAATCGTCACTACTCATAATCCTCTTTAACATCTGTGATATCCCCCACTATCTTATGATGGATTACCATCCCCAGAATATTGGCCTCACGGAATCATGGTACCAGCGATGAAGACTCTCATGTGTCATAGAGGGAGCTGGAGTGAAACTCTTCTGCAGTTGCTTCTTGGCATCCACGAGGCATTTAAAGGAGACCTACAACCCTCGCTTTGTGGCGAGATGCTCAAACTGCCAGCCAAGTTTGTGTTACTGATCCCTACACGTGACCCATCGGATCTTCCTACAGTGGAACGTCGAGTCAAAGCCCACATTTGCAATTCTTAACTGCCTGCTCCATCAGCACCCTCGGCTCCAACACTGTTCATAGATAAGAGACTCATGGATTGCATATACATGATGGTCTGTGACTACACCTGTCGTCTTACACTCTCTCTACAATAGGCCATTTCAATTGGTAAAACGTGGTAGCCACACATTCCGTGTTGACGAGATTAGCAACGCTATGATGGTCTTCTTTAACATACTGAAACTGGCGTTGACTCTCATCGCTGAAGAAGAACAACAAGGACGACTGCGATCTGGACGCCCCTCATAGGACCAGATCGCGACCCACTGGTGCAGAAATGCTCACAGTCGATGTACAAGGCCTTCTGACAAGTGTAGTCGTGGTTAAACTAGTGGATAACAGCCTGTAGGTGGAAGCAATTCATGCAGCACTGGACACCACGACCAAGATGATCGCCAGTAGCCTCATAAGAACCTTCTGCTTTCCTATAACAACGGATTTTGCGGTCGTGTCTTCTCCTGAATATACCACTTCAAGCAGCTATCTAGCCCAGGCTACGTATTCCAATCAGCCAAGAGCTCCAAATGATTCAGCTCTGTTGCCAACAGCAGAAGAACCAATGCTAACCTTCTGCCCTCCTGCTAAAGTCATCCACACTTCCTTCCACCTCTATTCAGCCCATACCAAATACACGCAACATCTGTGCAAGTCACCAAGGCCAACTGACAATCTCCATGCCTACAGACGCCAACTTCACACCACACTCTTTAGTGCTCCACACTAACAGGGGGGAGGAGGGTTGCTCTGTAGGGACATCGAGGCATAGAAGATTGCTGACCAACGCAACCAAGAGGAGATATGAAGCTCTGTGCTTTGGACAGGCTGTTCGTGATGAGCGATGAGAGAAAGAAGAACTAAAATTACTCCCAAAGTAGCCATGAAGATACATCGTTACCGTCCGGCCGTCGTGTCATCCTCAGCCCATAGGCGTCACTCGATGCGGATATGGAGGGGCATGTGGTCAGTACACCGTTCTCCCGGCCGTAAGACAGTTTCCGAGACGAGAGCCGCTACTTCTCAATCAAGTAGCTCCTCAGTTTGCCTCATAAGGGCTAAATGCACCCTGCTTGCCAAAAGCGCTTGGCAGACCGGATGGTCACCCATCCCAGCCCGACAGCACTTAACTTCGGTGATCTGACGGGAACTGGTGTTACCACTGCAGCAAGATCATTGGCAGAGAAAGAAGAAGCCTTTTGTATTGTGCGATCGGAAATAAATGTATAACTTGAAATATTCCTGTACAGTTATTACAGGTCTATTCCTTACCACTACATTGTCGGCTTTTCTCTGCCATAATTTACTTTTGAAATCAATAATTTCCAGCTTTTTCAATGCTTGGGTGGACTAAACTAGTTACGTTTTACATCCTTCAAATTTTACCACACGCAGAAAACAGCAAACGTAAATCGCCGCCCAACAGCAGCCCATATGCTCATAAGAACAGAAAATCCTTCCGCATGATTGCTAGAGCCAAAAATGGAAACTCCTTTTTCATGCTTGTTAGAGGATGTACAGTCAAATCGTTTCTATAATGGGTACAGATTACCAACACATTCTAATACTTTCCTTGCCTTCTTTAAAACTACAAACGTCTTTCACAAATTCAAAATCAAATCCCGAAAGACACACCAGTTTTCAATGCAAAACACACCAAAATATCACATACTCAGGAAAACGGAAAGGCACCGGTGTAACATCAGATAAAAGCCAGTGATGGTAAGTATCTGCTTTAACTATACGGTCAACATACGGCACTACAATAATTATTTTTGCCCGAACGTCTAACCTTTCTTCAAATACTCCATTAATTACGCACAAATCTTTAGTGGAGCAGATAATAATACGATTGTGCTGCGATGTGCCGATTTTGCAGACCTAGAGAAACTGATTCGATAAGTCGATTTAAATCGAATATTACTTGAAATCTTCTCCAGCTGTTGTGAACGGTGTGTTGACGCCAGGAGATCGATGAGTCGGAAGTTATATTTGCTGGACTCTATAGAAATGTTCCAACATTTTTTTTAGAGTCTTTAAATGATCGTGGCGGTTCGCATATCACTTCGTTCTCCTGAAAACAAAAGACTTGTTTGCTACACTCTGGACGCACACTTTACGTAGTTTGGTTCTCTTCTGCTGTCAATATTCTTCTGTGAGGAAATATTTATGCAAGTAAGTAGTCGATATGTAATACAGGGTGTTCTCATGACGTCATATGCATGAAACCGATGTCTGTTGTGTCGGCTGTCTCAATTGTAAGCATATGGTGGAAATGTTTTGATGAGAAATGCCACCTTGCGTCATTTACAGGTGCACTACATCTACAGTATAAAAGAAATCTCATTTCACTCGTAAGTGGTCCTGTTCAACCGATATTTTCTTCTATAAACATGTATTTTTTTGCCGCTGTTTACTTTTACTGAGATGGCTTTCTTTTCAGTCAAACTCGAAAATCTCTGTGGGTGAACTCTATGAGAAAGAAAGATGGAAATCGACCAAACATAGCAAAATATGTTGTCTGAATTTTCGGAAAGAGGACATGGACTAATTATCAGTTTTGGCAGTGTGTATTAAGGAAAATGCTGAATTTCGATTGAAGCCTTTTCACAACTTCTCTTGGTGGTTACTGTAAACGTATAAGAAAATCAGACATTAACTTCGTATTCAAGGGTCAAATATTCATGTAAGGCGACAAAAATATCTGAAAACGCCTTCCTGGCATTGAGTTAATCACGAAACCACTTTAACCTTATTACTTAAAACAAGTGTCACATCTCAGAAATTAAGAATAAGAAGCAATTGTAAACAGTAGTCTGATAATGTCTTGGTGCATGTGACATGATAGTTGTCGCCATCTCCTCTCATTGGCCTCCATGGCACATACTTCATGACATACAAAGATGGTGAGTGAGGCTGCAACCTGTGGTTCCGATGTATCCAGTATGCCAACTCCTTCTTCTTAAACATCACAACATCCACTGCTGACATTATGGACGGCTGGTAAATGAGTGGTGATGGTTGTAATTATACGTTTTCTGAAAGCCAAAAGGTATGTAGTAACGTTTATGGCAGGTGGTGCAGTTGGGCTAGATGTTAAATTCACGAAAACATGGGTTTCGTTTGCATAGGTCGTCCAATTAGTTTTTGTTTTTATACATGGGTGATCAATTATTGATTACGAAAAAACAACAATTTCAACACATTACGTTCTTATAGTTTTACTCTTGGAAAACATCTGTCCTTACTGTTTACTTGTAGTAAATGTGTTTGTTTCCATAATGCTGTTTATGTAAATGCTCTTTTAAATTGTGTTCTTCATTGTTTAAGAGTAGTTCAGAGGATACACTTTAATTTTTGCCATTTTCTACAATAAATTTACGTATCTCCCGCTCATCAAATCACCATCCCGTCCCAAAAACGCCCTTGCTCCAATTTCTGTCCTTTAACATTTCGGTTTCAGTTCAACCCACATTTTGCAGAGATGATTATATGTAAGTATCCTGTAACATAATTTCCTGTGCCACCCTCTCGACAGAGAAAGCAACTAATCAGTCCAACAAGTGCCTTTTCAAGTCCATCGCCACACTATTGCCCTTCTTATGTCTTTACCTCTCTTTGTTCCCCTGATTTTACATTGATATTAATTTGTCTTAGCATAATACGCAAATTACAAGTCGTATAGTCGTATAGATACAAAAGCTTAGATCACACACAAACACACACACACACACACACACACACACACACACACACACACACACACATAAAATCAATAATTTTAATTAACAAGACTTATAAATAGGTAAACACACAATGAAAAATACGCTTTCAACATTGAGTTTCACGTGGTACGATAACGAAAAATTTCCAGAGGCGAAAGTCATGTGAAAGTTCCAGCAAATCTAACGCCTTGAACCAACCGAAGATCGAATCTCGAGCTGTTCCATGTGCAGCGAGACAGGAGAAATTCGAGTCAATGTTTCGTCATTTGTTTGGGTATAGGAAGTTGGACAAGATCTTTCCTCTTATTTTCATGCAGATTCAAATTTAGTGGGTACTTAACCTCAGTGCATTAAAATTTGGAGGCATGTAAAGATAAGTATGTGATTAGATATAAACAATGAATGATAAAACTGAGACGCAGGTTGTACGACATCGCTCCCAGTTAATTTTGTCACATCAACTATGTTCAGCCTTAACAACTGATCCACTGGCTTTAGCACCATCTATAATGAAGACAGTCCTTCAATCGTGGAGGTTACAATGCGGATTCTGCAATCGGAGGCTGTACATTGTTTTTCTTTGCCAGGTTTCTCTCTGCTGATGAACAAAGTTCTTGTTCTGGAACGATTATGTCCGGATTCCATCTTGCCAGTAATCTGATCTTGAGCAGAGGGAGCGCTGATTCGTTGCATATGAAAAAAACGAAGAGCAGTGGTCCCTGCACCATTGTAGCTATATGTACATAGTACACAAGCTGTGCTATGCCTTGTGCCTGGTGGAACCCAGTCCTAATAATTATACCTATACCACTTAAAATAACTGCCTTAACTGATATAAAAACTAGTTGTTTCTTCGAGGCAAATTTATTATTACTACGTATTTTGAGCTGCTGCAAAGAGTTCCGAGTACGTAGATACATGCATCCCACCAGTCCAAGACAAACTAAATTAAAAGCTACGGAAGATGAAAGACACACTATGAATATAATTCTACTCTGAAGCAGGAAAAATTTGCTCGATTTTTCCAATGCAGTACATACTGCACATACTATAATCCAAGGTATTAGTGCATACCGCAACTGTCTATAGAAGACCGTGCTTGCTTCAGCAGGTAAGAGGTCGTTAGGAAGCTTGAGATGACGAACGCATGCGTACATTTGGTAACAGAATGCGTTTAGCCACATACAGCTTAGAAGTGTGAGGGCGCTATCGATCAGAACCATTGTAGGTAAGTCAGGGACACTTGTCATACGATACAAGACCTCTGAACTCAAGATCTGGATTATACCCGTAATCTGATAGGATAAAAATATTTTTCCAGGCAAATTACGTAAAAGGGGAAGGTACATGTATACTGCGGCAGTCAAAAAGCGGAAAACAATATTTAGTGATATGAATGAGATTTCTAAAGGCTTTAAGCTTTCGATTTTAAAATCCTTGTATTTCAAGGTGGCGCTGTTTAGACTGTCTTTGTAGTTCAATGTTCTTCCTGTTGGCCTTCTACCTGTTCGAGCGTGAGGGTTATATACGGAAAACAATAACTTATTTTTTGTGTCAATTATTATGCCTGGATTACATCCAGAGAGAGACTGAGAAGAATAAAAATACTGACACTTCATCAATAGAATAGCTCTGGAAACAGAGCATATGGCATCTGCAACGCTCGATTCCAGACACGATTGGTCTTCAGAAGTATCGAAATAGCAGCGAGCATCACGCACTGACTGTGTGATACTAAATGGGATGTCCTGACAAATGCTGAACGAGTTGGACACCATCCAGGCCAGTAGACAGAGGTTGACGTTCACCCTCTGTGTGTAGGCCAGGTAGCTGGTCACGGGTATGTGGGGAGATCTCTGCAGCATGTCTTCCCACAGTTGCACACGGCACTGCTCGCGCTGCTTGATGGTTTCTGGAGGCATGTCTTCCAGTGGACATGTTGGGTGGTCCAGGGCGTTCGCCAACAACTGCATGCAGTCAGTGTCTACGTTGAGTATAGCGTTGCTTTTGTCCTCCAGCTGCCACTCTTCATCTGGAAAAAAATGACAGAAAGTAGATGACAGTGGTTATCCTTGCACACCCAGTGTAGCTGAACGTAAATGTCGCCTCTCAACGATACGACTAGGCATTGTTTTACTAAATCATCAGTGTTCAATGGTTAGAATAGGTCACAACCAACAAATATCCAGAAGTAAGTTCGCAGAATGATGTAAGGTGGAATGTCAACATAAATTTTAGTACTCAGAATGACATACATTAGGAATTCAATGAAATATATGCAAGTGCATCCACTGAATAAATACACGCAAGTCTGTTTGATCTACAGTGCGTCTGGGAAATCCCCATCTCTCATGTGACTTTGTACAGTTGAGGAGAGATATAGGTTTTGGTGATATTCTTGATTTTCGATTGTTGCCACTTTGCATTGTTTTGCTTCAGGACTGGAATGTTTCAGTTGTGAATCCATGGCGACCAACCACTCTATAAAGGGGGTATTAGAGGCGAGTGCGTGGCTGCCTGAACGTCCACAGCAGGGCAAACAATGACAGATGCAACGAGAGCACCTCCTGCAGTCCACAGCTAGCAGTCTGTTAGACTGGGATGCAGCATCAATACAGGCTGCGTAATCCACGTAATAAAATGCAAGAGGAAACGTGTGCCGCCCTCTCTCAGTCAAATAAATAATCTCCAGTGAAATACATGTGCAACAGGGCTGCTGAACTTCAAGCACCAGCCGTGCATTGTTGCCACATTTTCTGCCACATCTGCTGAAAAGTGTTATCGATACACGATATAGATCAAAGACCACTGCTGTGATTTTCTTTCTGTTTGTCAAGGCTAGTCTCAGTAACTACTTTAGGGATTTCGGTACTGTTTCCTCCAATAGAGAGACCAACTCACTATAAAGTTTTTGTGTATAATTTACAAGTCATCCAGCCATAGCTACTCGATGGTATGTGTGCAAATCTGGAGAGTTTTCTAATTAATGTGCGATATATCGCAGTTCATACAGGAGGAATAGTTTTTCCTCATATAAGAAAAATCCTGATTATATGCAAGAGTTGGAAAAGAACCTCCCTAACATTACATGGGCTTAGGTGTCATCGTGGTTCCTAAATATACAACATTCTTTTGAATGGTACTTCAGTGGGAACTTGGCCGTATTGCAAACTTGTGTATGATGTTGGGTCGAAGACAAGGCTCTCATGGATCGTTTTTGGTTACAATAGCACGCAGCTCTAGCACACTTTGCATGTCAACTACGTAATTTCCTTAATGAACAATGTCTCCCTGGATTGGGCGTGTTTCAGCAACATCTACAGCCCCAATCAAATGCTCACCACGAATTGTTGACCTTGTTGAACTGCCCCATGGTTGGAAGACCACAATAGTTAACTGGGTAACTTAGGTGAAAAGTTTGAAGATGGCCTACATCCACCACCTGCAGCAGGACTGTGGCTATGGAAGCATTGCAAAGTCCAAACCAACCTTAAGGTTGTGGACAGCTTTACCTATCACGTTCTGTGATGTACCGATAGCCCTTTTTCTAGATAGCCATTCACATTCGGTATACAAAACTAAGAGAAAGATAGTGATATGCTATACTTGATCTATCTCACGTAGCACAGTGGTTTGTTGAATGAAAATTTACATGCAGTAAGACGAATATGTTCCAAAACGTTGTTATGCACAGACAGTTTCCACGAAAGACGTAGCACATAACATTGATGCTACCTTTATTGCTTTATTATTTATTTCACTCCCACCACATGATGGGATGATGGTAGAGAGGCTGAACAAATAATCTTGCTCTTCAGCCTACTGACACTGAAGTTAAAATGAATGAAATTTTCTATTAAAATACAATAAAAGATATAGTATATCCAAATAAGCACAGGTAGAGATGATGACGTTGGTGCTAGTTGACAATAAGGCTACAACATCTGGAAAACTCTTCGAGGTCAGCTCTGAGGAAGCGCTGTAAGCCTGATATTGTAGGATGGTGGTGTTAGCCAAGAAGGACGAGTGGAGTGATAAGACTGCGTGGGCACAAGAAATGATGTTGTGCTGAGAAGTAAGATTGACATGTTGGAGCTAGAAGGGAGAGAGTGAGGGAGGAGTGAGGGAGCGATTTTGTTGATTCGGATGTTTGGATAATAAGTATTGCAACCCTGTTATGAGGAGAAGGTCCATACGCTGGGAGTATTGGTGGTAGGATTGGTAAAGTTCAGGATGCAGTTGTGGGATGAGAGAATCACTCTGTTGAAGTTCCTTTCGAACAGGATAAGGCAGGTGTGGAATTGTAGGGACGCTGTGATATGGCGGCACAGGCGTAGTAGGAACTAACGATTTCAGATGAATGCAGTCGGGGGAACATACTTTCGAACCTCAAATTTCCAGGGTGTATAGAGTTTGTAAGAAAGTTCGTGGTACTTCAGAAGAGAAGGCAGTGTAATCAGCTTATGTAGATTCTGTGTGAGGGGGGGGGGGGGTGGGGTGATGGGGTGGAAGATGGATATGGGAGAAGGTTGAGAGCGCATGCCATTCGAGGCGTTGTTAGGAATAGAAAAATTTTAGGACTGCAGATATCCAAGGTATGTTGGCGCAGGCAAGGATGGGGAAGATGAATTTTATGTAAAAACCATAATACTGGAAATTAATGTTCTGTAGACGTTCAAGAGAGAGCACAAGCTATCACTGAAAAATACTCAAAAGATAGTCAGCTTGGTGCCTGAAAACGAAAAGTCCTGGCATTCGCCTTGAGCTGTTTTTTAAAAAAAATCATACAAAAACTAAACATTTCTAGTGAAATCTGGCTTTGAACCACCACCTTGCACAGTAGCCTTTATAAGTACAGAGGATGGTTGAAAATTGAAGTCCCTGTGTCTGGCCAGTTTATGGTTTTCTTCGTTTGACTGTTAGGCAAGAGGCACCAGGTTAGTTCGAGACATGAGAAAGAAAGTTAAGATTTGTCTATTAGTGTTTCCTGGTAGACCCAGGAAATCATGATCTTTCTGCTTGTATGTTATTTGAAAGTATCTATTGCAGGTAAGCGACTGTAAAGTATGTGTGAGTAGCCTACTGTCCACATCCACAGGAGGGACACTATCAACAGTGCCACAGACCCTTGTGAGAGGAGACATTATGAATATTTTGAAGGTGTAGGAGATGTGCTTCCATGGCCCCATGCCCCTACTCATTGATGCCATCACATACTGCCAGTCAACTGCATCCAAGTTCAATTCCGCCCCCCCCCCTCCACCACATTTTAACATTTTTTTATAAGAAATCAATTGTATAGGTGTCGTCATTAGCTGTTCAGCATGGAGCACTGGCAGCAGCAGCATATATCGGCTTGGAATAAGAAGGCAGTCCATATTTATTTTTTCAATGCATCTCTAATAATAATAATAATAATAATTATTATTATTATTATTATTGTGATTATTTTTTATGCATTATGTATTTGTACTTGTGGATTTGATATTATTGTTACAGATGAGGACACACAGGTGTTGCACACATCACAGCAGAAGTCGCTATGTATGGGATATCTTACTGATCTGAGCAGTAACACAGCTACTGCAGCTGCAGGAATGTGTTCATTATCAAATGCAGGGTGCCGACTGTGCCAAAGTGTGTAAGTGTTTAGGTTCTCAAGTCCATGGGGCTGAGTTTACTAACAGTATTCCAATGAATGTGTATGACCGTTTTGGACTCAATGCAATGGAAACTAAATTTAAGTCTTATAAAAGACAGCTGTTTAGTGAAATAATGTGCACCAATGATATGGTTGCAAATAAACTACTGTTATTTCCTCAAAACTATGTCTTATCCAGCTTTGCTGCTTACCAATGTTTAACTGAACCAGCAGTTAACTAATTAAGTTCTGAGGTATTGGTAGTAAGACATACATGCTTACAATTTTAACAACCACTGTGTGTAGCTTCAACACTGCTATTATTGAAGTGCTGACATGTCTGCTATCTGCACTTCTATTCATCTATGTTGGAGTCTGCATGATACTTTACCCTACCATATACAGGTGACTGGAACAGAGTAAATAAAGTTATTGTAATTTAGAGATGCATTGTTAGATTGTATTGATTGAATTAGATGGTATCGCTACTGTCACCTACATAAGTGTTAAACAGATACAAGCCGTGTTTGTGCTATATGAGGTGGTAATTGTAGAATGGTATGTAAATTTATGTTTTTGCTAGAATACTATTCCTTTTTATTAACACCTAACAGTTCACAGATGGTAGTAAGGGAGATAGACCCCACCCATTTTATTATTCAGTAGGCAGCAAGAACTTCGGATTCTATAGGATATAGAACTATTCAGTTTTACATATATATGTATATACATAACATGAGCCTTAGTCTGAGCACTGACAGCAAGTATGTCAGTATTAGTCTTAAAGTTGAAGTCACAAGTAGATCCATGTATTGCCAAGAATTCCACATTATAGACAATCAAGTTGTAAAATAAAAAAACGGAAATTTCTTGTGTTGGATGACACTTGAAGTAGAGTGACTGTTTCTGATGGTCTTATTCTGGATTTGAAAACGCCATACCATGAGTTGAGGTAAGTTCTGCAAAATGTTTAATGCACAATCACCACCAGCACAGTATGGACTCAGCTGTAATGCCATTGGAGACTGTGATGAATTGTCTATGCTCATTAATATCAGATAAGTTGCAAGTTTTCAGGACTGGTTTGGGAAAGAAGAATTAGAATATTATGTTGTCTTAGAATATTATGTTGTCACAAGCAGTGCTGCAAAATGGCTTGAATCTCAACCAGCTAGCAGGAAACAAGGGTATTATGATATACCTGTGGCATAAGCAGGCAGTCTTCATCTGATTGGGAATTAATTACTTGTGGTTTTCCTCAAGGTTCCATCTTGGGTCCATTACTTTTCTCTTGTAGATTAATGACCTCTCATCTGTTACATTGCCAGATGCTAAGTTTGTTTTGTTTGCAGATGATACAAACATTGAAATATATAGCAACTCAAGTACAGATATAGAAATGGCTGCTAATTAAATTTTCATTGACATTCAAAAAAATGGTTTAAAGCTAATTCACTGTCATGAAACTTTAAAGAGACCCACCATATGCAGCTCAGAACCTTAAGAGATTTCCTTCCAGCATGTGTATAACATATGAAGACATGCAGATTGAAGACGTTGATCCTGTTAAATACTTGAGATTACAACGTGATAATAAATTCAGTTGGGAAGGGAATACCACGGAATTGCTGGAGCACCTAGACAGTTCAGTATTTCCAGTGAGAATGATGTCACATGTGGAATGTATAAATATAAAAGACTTGCATACTTTTCTTCCTTTCACTCTATTATGTCATATGAGATTATATGCTGGGGTAACTTGTCAAACCACGCAGAAGGTTTTAGTGAGCAAAAGAGTGAATGAGACTCATTTGTGGCGTTAATTCAAGAACATCATGTAGAAACCTTTTAAGGGGAACTTTGTATTATAACCACAGCTTGCCAGTATATTTACCCTTTAATGAAATTTGTTGTAAGTAATATGACTCGTTTCCAACCAATAAACCGATACATGGTATCAATACTAGAAATAACAGTAAACTACACAAAGACTTAAAATCACTTACCTTGATCCAAAAAGAGATAAAATATTAAGGGACACACATTTTCAATAAATTGCCAGCAACCACTAAAATCTTGGTTTCAGTTAAAGCACAATTTAAACAGATTTTGAAAGACTTTATGACAGGAAACTCCTTCTAATCTATAAATGAATATCTTAATATTAACTGTTAGATCAACTTAAATAATGTCTCTTAGATTTCAGTTTTGACTAGCACTCCTGGAAAAAAGGATGCTGCAGAGACGTGTCTTAGCCACAGCCTGGGGGATGTTTCCAGAATGAGATTTTCACTCTTTAGCGGAATGTGCGTTGATATGAAACTTCCTGGTAGATTTAAACTGTGTGCCAGAGCGAAACTTGAACTCAGATACACAAGCTAGGAGTCGCATGTCATGCTTGGGTAGCTCAGTTGGTAGAGCACTTGCCCGTGAAAGGCAAGGGTCTTGAGTTCGAGTCTCAGTTCAGCATACAGTTTTAATCTTCCAGAAAGTTTCATATCAGTCCACACTACGCTGCAGAGTGAAAATCTCATTCTAGTATGAAATTCTATGTTTCTTATTATTTGAAAATACTGTATACTGTATACTAACTGAATTTCCAGCAGTGAATGAGTATGTATTAATTCCAATCATCTATTACTCTATTTCCTCATTCACTTTCCCTCTGTCACACCCTACCTCTCTGTCCCTCTGCTCCTCCTCTCTCTTTATCCACCTTGTCCCCATTCCTCTCTCTATCCACCTCTTCCTCCTTCCTCTATCTCTGTCCATCACTTCCTCTTTCCTTCAATTTGCGATTTTTGTTGTTAATCGTTTCAATTTTAAAACGTTTCTTACAATCAAGCAGAAAACAGCTATGGTATTGATAAACTGTATATTTTTCTTTATCGAATCCATGTAGATTAGCTGCAGCTTTATTTACTTCACTACCAATACGAGGTCACTGAATATTATTATTGTATACACTGTATAGCCAAGCTATAATTCTTTACTATAATTTTCCTTTTGTTTTCTACCCAATACAGATATTCTTACTTCGGGAACATATTTAGTCAGTATATCTAGACCATAATTACGGTACTCATTACTTTCTTCCCTCTTACTGAACACATAAAGTTCTTTAACTTTTTGGCTATGTGATTTAAGGAATGTTTCCCTATCGTTTTGTTTCATAGTATCAGGACAATGATATCTGATACCAGGAATTGGTCCCATGAAATATTCATTTTCCTTTGTGTTGAATAAATGTAGAAAATAGGGCGTAAATTTGATTTATCTCCTACAACCATAATTTAGTACCTGTGTATATCATTCATAGTTTTATCGTATATTGTACACAATATTTCAAAAAAAATTGTGAATCATATCTTTTAGCATAAATGTATAATTTGTTTTCTTCACCTATAAATGGTATCTCCATTAAATTAGTGAGCTATTATGAGATTTGGAATATGTATTCCTGTTTCTTGTTGAGCTACATAATCAAACCACATGTACCTTTGAATACATTCAATGAATTCTCTTTGAGAATTCTTTTTCACCTTATTTAAACTCTTTACCTGTTACTATTTTATTTCATGGGAAGCATCAGAAAACATAGTAATCTTTGAATTCTTCATTAATATAACAACCATTTTAATACATTTTTGACATCGATGGACTATATATTCATCATTAAATTTTCTTTCATATACACCACCTTCTTGTATTTTGTATTGTATGTAACATTCATGATTTCTAACTTCTACTTTTAGGATACAGATTCTATATTTTTCAAAGCGAGATATATGTTCCAGAGATATCGAACAAATACTTTTATATTCTTCACATTTTCAAGCTATATGACAAACTTCTTGTTGATTGTTAACCATTCTTCATTATAACAGTACCTATTACATTTTTACAATAATTCTTATTTTCCACAGTATTGTGTTCTGTACCACTACTTAATGATTAAATTAAGATGGCTGTGATTTTTATATAGCACTGAGGATGATGATAGATAACTGAATTGAAATTTTCAGCACCTACTACATTTAACTGAATATCTAATAGTTGCTCAGCATTTTCAATGCCATGTAGAGTAAATCATTCTTTGTGGTGTTCACATAATTGATTACATAATATACTGAATAAGCTTTTCATGATTTGTATTTATCTCTTTCTCTAACTTCCTTAATTTCACCAATTGTTAGTTCTCTGTCTAAGATAAAATCTGTGTGATAAGTTAAAGCAATTATTTTTTCTCTAGGACAACACAGGTTATCACTGTTATTAAGTGTAGTAATGTATCTTTTGGTCTTTCTATTATTAGCAAAATTTATTATTTTATTGCCTGATTTTATTGCACAAAACTTAAACAGATTCTTTAGAATTAATTCATGCTTTATTATGCTGTAGAAATTGGATAAAATATTTTTGGATTTGCTGTAGTTATATTCCACTTATCTCTTTTCCTAAAATTAGTCTCTTTCTAGTACGTCGACCATAGACTGAAGCGTAGTATCGAATTTACTAATATTAACAACGTTAAACACAATTTTACAATCGACTGTCCAAGCTTTAAGTTTTCCATTAAATTTAGATTTTACTTCTTTAACCTCAAATAACTCGTTTTTGACAGTTTATTCTCTTTTTCTTGCACAAATAGTTTACTGCTGGATGGATAAATTTGATCAAATCTCACTACTTTCTCTTGATTTAGTGTTTGTGTTTCTTTCAAAAACATCATCATTAAATATGAAAAATTATTTGCAGTATATACACATGTTCTTTTAGTCTCCTGGAATAATTCTTTCTGAAATGGGAAATCGTGTAAAGTAACTGAATTAATTAATTTTGATTTCTTTAATTTACCGTAACCTTTAATACGAAGACTTTTAGATCTAGTTTTAAGTTCAGATACTCTTACATTATTGAGAGTCCGTGTACAAATATGACAAATTATTTATGACAATTAAATTATAGTAATTAATTATTCTTTTCTTAATCTGTTGTATTTAGTTATATTGTTTCTTCTACAATAATCACAAAATTGGGCCCTCGTGAAATGCACCATTTTAGTCTCTTATTTAGTACAAAATATTTTTATTAGCAATTTAGAAAAAGGTTATCCCAGTTTCTCATTTCTTATTATTCTTGAGTACGTTTCTTGCATCTACTTTTATGATTGTCTTTACACGATGGATTTATGTAAAAACATTCTATTTCTTTAATCTCATGACAAACAACACACTTTTTTGTGTTATCTGTGTAAGTCTGTTGTTCATCATGTTTCCTTCACAACAGTGTCTTCAAATGTTCTGTACTTGAAATTAATTCTAAAAGATTTTTATAATACATATAGAAACATTTGTTTACTATTATGTACTCTTATATGATATTCATTTATACATTGTCAACACATTGTCTTATAACTATCTACTGTATATTTCTGTGAAGTAAAATTATCAATTGACTTCTCAGTTTCACGATATTTATACAGTTTAGATTTGGTAGTTTCTATTTCTACAGGAACAGAATTTTAATAGGAAAAAGTAAAATTTTCTAGTTTTAGCTATGACCCCATTACTTACTACCTGAATTATGAAAAATTGTGTTAACAACTATTTTTATCAAATGAACTCAGTTGTAGATCTCATCAACTAGAAGCTAAGTCCACATGTTGTCAGTGCACCTGAACTTGTATGTGTGATAGATTATTAGAACGATGGTAACATCAACAGTTCAGTATATGTTTAATAACATACTACAATGTAATAAGTGTTGTACTCATCGAATCTTGTGGGACTCTCACAGTGAAAAGGCTGCATTTTGACGACAACATGTAGTCATGTCAGATAGTTTTATATTCTGAAAGAATGTAACTTTGCAGTGTTACTTGAAAATGGCCATAATACCGAAATTGCAATAGTGACAATAAATATTTTATACAGTCAATGGCGACTATGATGTCTTTTAAGAAGCAAGTGTTTACGATTACTGATGGAAAGAGTAATCCATGATTATACACAAATCAAGTTACTGGTCTTTTATGATATGCCCATTCTCAAGCTGCTGTAAAACTACATTTAAGGGGGGTAGGATGTCAAACTTGGAGCAGGAGAGGCACCGCAGAACATTTAATTTCCACTGTCTGTACTTTTACAAATAAGTTCATAATACTTTGTCAGCATGATGAGAAAGGATTCAGGTTTCACACTCATACCAGGAAGTTCAAATATTTTTTACATGTAAAATTCCATCATTTTTCACTTACTATTGTTTGCTTTTGTTGCTATAGGTACATTTTTCTTTATGAGTAAAAAAGTATCTTCAATGAATTTCGCACAGCTTACAAGCAGCTTACCTGCAGGTGTATGAAACTCTAGAATTTATTAAGTTCATGAATAAAATTAATGAACTGTTACATTTTAAACTCAATGTTTAGAAAAAACGGAAACTTTATAATTATTACCACATTATTACAACATTAGCAAAATTTATATATTAAAAAAATTTCAATGAGCCTGGTCTGTTTTCTTTACTCATGACATTCAATATGACTTTTGTGGAAAACTTCCAAAATTGGGTTCATCAATAAATTTTACTGGAAATTCATAGAAATGGAGAATATAAAATGAAAGAGTTCTAACAAGATCAAATGACTTACTTGGAAAATATATACAAAATTGAGGATGAACATACAAGAAATTTAAATGGAATAGTTGGTGATACTACAGGATAACACAAGAAGGAAACAGAGAAATAAGACACTAAGGTCTTCCTCAAACATTCAAGCTCAGGTTATGACCAGCTTTTGTCCTTTTAAATTTATTTGCTGAAAAATTTTAATTGAATTATTATGTCATTAGAGTACAACAACAAAATTTACGAAAGTAATTGTATAGAGTCGAAGACACACATATATATGTTGCAAGATCCTGCTGCATATCAACATTAATGATATGGGTCTGTAATTTAGTATATTACTTCTACTACTTTTCTTGAATACTGGTGTAACCCATGCTACTTCCCAGCTCTTTCATTGAGTGAGCGGTTGTATATGAATGTTCAGTATGGAACAGCATATTCTGAAAGAAACCTAATTGGTCATCTAACCATTTATTAATACATTCTTTATGAAAAGTATGATTACATTTAGTTTTTAAGACTGAGGATCGTGATAAATTAAGCATATAGAACAATTTTCTTCTGTAGTAGCTAATATTTCATAAGATTTTATTATTTTGTATGATTGATTCAGATAAATTTTTACAGCTTAAAATATTTTTTTAGTTACTTTAATGTTGAAATTCTAATCTTATCTTCACATAATTTTGTGTTTATGATATATAATCCAAATTGAATTTAACTTGAAATTTTTGCACAAAGACTTCAGATAATTCCTCATCATCTAAAAATTTTCCCAATTTAGTTTATCTTGAAATTCTAACATAAAGAGTTTGGATAATCCATGATATGTTGCATTACTTAAGTCTACTAGTAACTGATGAACTCATAATTTTTTCCGATAATATTAGTTTCCACGATTTGTAAGACAAATCTAATTTATGTTAAAACTCTTTTATGAAGCTTTTAGTTATTTTGCGTTGTGTTACATTAATCCAGTTTATTCTATCTTGAAATTCCCAAATAAGATCAACAGATAATTTTTCTTTATTTGATATAACGTCCAATTTAATTTTATCCTGAAATTCTCTTATAAATTCTACAGATAATTTTTGCTGTTTATATAATATTCCTATGTAACTTATCTTGAATTTCCCTTATGAAACTTTTGTTATGTTTCGATATGATAGTAAATTAAAATCTAAATTGTTTTGAAATTATCTCATGAAATCTTCAGTTAATGCAAAATCTCCTGATATATATTTCTATTCTGTATTACTAAATACATTATTCTTTTTAATGTAATCAACAATTTTATTTGTAGATTCCAGTTGTTCTTATATATAATTTTCACAATCCTACAAAACACAAATTTTCTAAATTATTATTGATGAGTGCAATACGTTCTTCCTCCCCTTCTTTAGAATATTTGTTAATTCCTGTTTCTTTAGCTTCACTGTTTAGTTCCTTTATATTAAAAGCAGTTTTCACACTGCAAGCAGCCTCTGGACTGATGTTAATAAAAAGAATAAGGTTTCATTTCCTAAGTTATAATAACCTCTTATTCCCGATTGTTTTACTCTAGCTATTAATTTGTTTACTTTCCAGCTGTTTCTTTATAACAATATTTTGTATCAAAAAAGTATAAGTCTGTATTTATTATTTTTGAAAAATGTATTGATTACTAGTGATAAACAGACATTTAATTTCACAAAATTAATATTTATAAATAGAACAGAATACAAATTTTAGTTCTAATTAACCAAGTATTTATAAACAACACATATTTCTTCTTCATCTACATGGTATAAATAATTCATATTCAGGTCAGGTAATTGACCTATGAGTGCAGACACATCATGATCAGGATAGTGTACAGATAGAAAATATGTAAGTGCTTATTATCTCATTTGTATTGTATGATACACAAACACACACACACACAATTTTTTATAAATTTGTCTGCCCTACTTTTTTTTATGTTATCATAGAAAACCAATGAATTATTAAAATAACATTATCCTTACTAACCCTACTACTGTATGAATTATGAAATCTCAACCATTCAACTTTTACTAGATTGCCTTTCCTTCTTTAACTTTCTGCATTAGATACACATCTGGATATATTGCCTTCTGTAGTTTGGATTCACAAAAATTTCCTTATAGTTTTTCTCCATCCGATGCCATTAATTTATATTTGATTTGATTACAATGAATAGCATCTTCAGTTCCAAAAAATTATGTTGACCAATTAGTCTTTTCAAACATGGTCTTAAATTTTCTAATGCTAACTTTACTGTGAACTTTATATTTAGGCTTATCATTAGCAACAGTGACAGTTGGATTATAATTTTTGTCATGAACCCCTGTTGGGTTTGTTTTCATTGTTGTATGTTTTGTATTATTATATTTATCAGTCAAATTTTCAAATAGTGCAATCCAAATTATAATTACCTTGAAGAGCGAATTTTGTCCACATCTTTTCTTTGTAGATTCCATTAAATCTTTCTAGAACAGGGACTTTCAATTCAGTAAAAGTTCAATAACATTTAATATTATATTTTTTCATAAGCCCTTGATAATCTTTATTACAGAATTCTTTGTTTGTAAATTCCTTGGAGATCTTTACTATAAAATATTTTCAAGTGCTCCTGGAATATTTGTACTAGTTTTATCTTTAACTGGAATTGATCAAGCATACTCTGAAAAAAACATTGATTACAGTTGATAATTATTTATGACCTTTATTTATTTTACAAATTCCTTTCAATTTTCCACAATTCATTTGTACTGCAGCAGCTTGCCATAAATCTTCTATATCTAGAGAGATTACATTCCTTCTTTTAAATTATTTTCTCATCAGTTTGGGTAATTCATTAATTATTTGTTCTTCAATATTCTAAACATCACCTACAAAATACTTTTAACGAATTTGCTCTCTTTAGTTTCTGATATTCCACAAATCCATTCAATTCTTTGTCTTTCATTTTTTGTTATCGTTCTTCTGGGATGATGCATGTAAGTAAGTTTTTTATATTTTAGACACCAATTACGACTGTCTGAAAGATTATTCATATTTATAAGATTAAATTTATTATATATTAAATTTTAATTTTTTGATTACAAATTCTTCAGTGCATTACTAACTCTCATGTTGAAATTCCTATTAATTAAAGAATCTAATGACTTAAGATGACTTTATAGTAAATCTGTCTTATGTAATGTATGATGGAGGCGTGTTTTCATGTTATGTATTTCTTTGTTATGACATTCCATACTGTCTCCATAATTCTATTTCTTTGCTTAAAATCTGTGACAGCTTTAGTGAGTTCAGGATTTATAACAAGATTAGCTAATTCATCTTGCAAATATTGTTTGGTAACTGCATCATAGCCATTTACAGGATCTTCTACCTTTAAAATCAATACAACCATTAGATACTTTAAAAATCATACGTAATTCCAGAATTTTCACTCTGCAGTGGAATGTCCACTGATATAAAACTTCCTGGCAGATTAGAAATGTGTGCTGGGCTGAGACTCGAACTCAGGACCATTGCCCCTTGTGGAGAAGTGCTCTGTCAAATGAGCTACCCAACCGCAACCTACGACCTATCCTCATAGCTTTATTTCCACCAGTACCTCGTCTCCTACATTACAAACTTCACAGAAGGTCTCCTGCAAAACCAGCACAACTAGCACTCCAGGAAGAAAATATATTGCAGAGACATCGGTTTGACACCACATGGGGTATGTTTCTAGGATCAAATTTTCATTTTAATGCGGAGTGTGTGCTGATATGAAACATCTTGGTGCATTAAAACTGTGTGCTGGAGCAAGACTCGAGCTTGGGATCTTTGCCTTTCACTGGCAAGAGCAGCTGCAGTCCACATCCTGGACAGTGCCAACGTCAGTGAGTGTGTGCCAACAACACCCCTTGAGCACCAGCTGTCTGGAACAATGACACATTTGCTGATTTATTCTGGATAAGAAATATTTTGTTTGTCAATACTGTTTCTTTGACGCATGAAGAGGTGTCTTTGGAATGCCCACTCACCACTGCACTGACCCCCTACACATTAGGGTGGTGACTGACCTTTATGCTGACCTCGACTTTCCTGTCGCCATCACCCATCACAGTGGTTGGGCAAAGCAGTCATTACAGTTTCTCCACGTTCTATCCTGGATTCTGGATATGGGTGGACAGTAACTAGGAATTAGTGAGAAACTGTTTATGTGTGGATGAACTGTAACTGCAAGAACTTGAACCCCTTCGTCAAATGATAGCGTACAGGAAAAGTTGTGTATGAAATATTCCTCTTGATATGAGCAGCTGCTCATACCCTCTCATCCATTATGTCCTTTCTTATGACATAGCACCCAGAAAGGAATATTCGCCAGCTCAAGGTCTAGTGACTAGGGTTTCTGCTTCTGGATCACGATATCCTGGGTCCAGTTCCCGGCCGGGTTGGGGATTTTCTCTGCCTAGGGACTGATGTGGCGAGACTGGACTGTTTAAAGATTGGGACTTCGTACAGGCACTGATAACCGCGCAGTTCACCCCACAAACCAAACATAATCATCATCAGCATCATCATCAGAAGAGACTATACATCAAGTACGCTTAAACAAAGTTTTCACGAGTGCTGCGAAATTTGCTTAGTTTTGGTGTATCTGTTTTCGAAAGCTATCTTTACTTTAGTTTTTCCAGGCTTCTGTAAATTTTAAGCATAAATTATTTTATAAGGCGTTTGACGCTTTCCCATATTTCTTGTAGTTGTGTATTTTCATCTCCCACTGACTTTAGATGCTCCACTGCAGTCGTTATTAAGCTGAAGATTCTGCCCACTACTCTGTTGTCGTCTAAGGTTCGCCTCTTAGCGACGTTTACCCTGCAAGGTGAATGTGTCTTCACGTTTGGCATTATTGGCTGTATTTTGACGCTGAGTTGATACATGTTGTGAGCAATAAACACTACAGTTGCTGGTGTTATGCCGTTATGGACTGTCAATGTTAAGTTTCATGTAGAGTCGTGAACTGTGATGTAGTTGTTGGCTTACGTTTACTAGCTGGTGTGCTTCACCCATAACCTTCACAGCTGTATTATTTGGGTCCATTCTGTGCTAATGAACGGTATACTGCATGGACACACCTAAAGAAATTTGAAATTACTTGTTTCATTATACCATAGGTTGTACTTAGCTACTTCTTGTATTAATTATGTATTCACAGGATGTTATGACTTTGTCTAAAGGATCTTCTTGTCAGCAAATACATAGAGTGTCTGAAGACAGGTATGTCTGTGATGTGTGTTGTGCATCGCAACTTCTACACCTCATATGGCTTTCGTGCTGCTAGTACGGCCGTAGCTTAGACATTTGAAACGCCTTGCAGCAGGTGTCAATCAGATTCTATATAATATAATAAACAAGTTTGGTGTTTCCAGAGCATCTCAACTCCATTTTGCATAATTCGTTTTGAGAACCTGTGTTCTTTTCTAACTTTACATACACTAAAAATTGCATTCAGTATCTCATATTCACTTAATGAGGTATCAGCACCTGTAATTACTGCTCACTTGTTCTCTACATATTTGGGAATATACACTAGTCAATTATTTTCTTCGAAAACTTTTTTGCATTATTCACCAGTTTGATTTTTCTCTATATGTTTGGGAATATAAACATCGCAATTATTTGCTTTGAAAACATTTGGCTGTATTTATTGGTTTGCCGTAAACCTTTTTGTAAGTTATATTTTTACATGGTTCTTGTGAATAGCAGCCACATTAACAATATAAGACTTCATTATCGATTATTTTTAATCAATTTATTTACGAACATATTGTGGTTGCAGATCTGTCTTATTATGACTGGTATCCCCTGTGTGTTCTCTTTGTTGTTTTCCTCCCAGTTTTCACTTACTGTAGGTTATGCAAGCTTCCCTGTCTTTGTGTCTTCTATAGTCCTAACTCGAATTTTCGATAGCCTTCTTTCCCTTAACACAAAGCAGGTCTTTCTTTCGCTCTTCATTTGTCAATATCGAGCTCCATCTGAAAGAGGTCTATCATCTCTTCGCATTTATCCCGACTATAGTATTCATTGGAATAGTTATGCCAGGTCCTAACGGCGTTTCTGATATTTTCACACTTGGTTGCTTCGAGCGTGTTAGGCAATCATTAGCACGCAGATGGCAGATGTGCGTTAACGTAAACAGGCGAAATTTTCAGCAGTGTCTCTAAAACGACATTCACTACGCGGCACTTAGAATACCATTCCTGGCAAGGATACGATGCAACTGTGATATCTTAGTCACATAAAAGAATGTTTATTTTTATCTTCTCTAAACACTCTAAAATTTGGTATACATAAGATTTTACATCCCGTGTGATGCTGGAGTCCAAAATACGTCGAACTGAGGTAGTTAGCTTTGAATAGAACAGTTGGAGAACTGCCAACTGATCAAGAACCAGACGTTGAAAGGAACAGTAGGAATTATCTAGCACGAAATTGGAAGTAGCAGATGTAAATTAAACTTACCTGATGTATTAACTTTGTGAAAAGGAAAATGTGGTAGACTGTTGAATTTGAAGGAACCATAGAGCGAGTACAGAGCGTCAGCGAGACCAAACATTTCTGATGCTTTTGGCTCTTGATCCTTACATATTGCGCTGAAGTTGTCACGTAAGAATGGGTGTTGTTCATGGTAGTCCAGTAGGCCATCATTCAATAGTGGTCGCCTGTGAAAAACAAGATGCGAGATTAAATGTAAAAAATAAATAAATTCATGATGCCAAATCACGTGCAGTGTATGTACAAATGTAAAAATATCCAGAATGAGTCTTCACTCAGCAGTGAAGAGTCGCTGATCTGAAACTTGCTGAAAAATGTGTACTGGACAGGCACTCGAACATGGAACCTTTGCCTTTTTCAACTAAAAACCTTTTATTGTAATGAATTACAATTAACTGCAACTTTATACAATTGCTGATGCAAAGTTTCACCATTATAAACACGTAATATATATTAGTTATATAATACACAGATTTTTAAAAAAGGTGACAGTACTAGTGTATATTTTGTGTCCGCAATATATATGTCATTTTTAACTATTTCTTGCAAAACATTGGATCTGTTATGTACTGTTATATAGTCTGAACTAATCTTAGATGTTAATTAGAGAAATGAAAGAGCAAAATATTCTGTTTCCTTCTTTTCTAAACTATTTATCATCCATGTTTCCACTCAAATACTTTCAGAAAAGACTTCCTGGCACCAAATCTGCAATTCTGCATTTCTATTCTTCAGAAACGGTTTTCTTGCCATTGCTAGTCTACATTTTATGTACTGTTTGTTTCAGCCATCATTAGTAATCTTGCTGCCAAAATAGCAAAACTCAGCTCCTTCTGTGTCTTGTTTCCTAGACTATTTCCGTCGCCATCACCTGATTATCCTTCCATTATTGTTGTTTTACTTTTGTTGATGTTCACCTTATACCCTCATTGCAGCGCACTATCCAATGCGTTCAACTGCTCTTACAGTTGCTTTGCTGTCTCCAACAGAATCACAGTGTCATCGCCAAACGTCAAAATTCTTCTTTCTTATCTCTGGACATTCATTCCAGCATCAAATTTTCCTTTGGTTTCCTTCGCTGCTTGTTCAATGTACATACTGATAACACTGGAGATAGGCTGGAATTTTTCCCGTTACCTTCTCTACCACTGTTTCCCTTTCATGCTCCTCGTTTCTGTACAAGGGGTCAACAACTGCCACTCCCTGAATTTAACCTATGATACCTTGAGAATTTCAAAGAGAGTATTCCAGTCGTATTGTCAAAAGCTTTCTCTGTCTACATGTGCTACAGACTTAGATTTGCCTTTCCTTAACCCATCTACTGAAGAAGTCGTAAGGTCAGCATTGCCTTGCATGTTCCTACATTTCTCCGGAATCGAAACTTATTTTCACCAAGTTCGATTTGTATCAATTCTTCTCGTCTTATGTAAATAATTCGTCTTAGCAATTGGCAACCATGATTTACTAAGCGGGTTAATTCGGTAGTATTCACACCTGCGTTCTTTGGAATTGGAATTATTACATCCTTCTTGAAGCCTGTGGGTATTCTGCCTGTCTCATACATCTTGCATCTGATGGAAGAGTTTTGTGAAGGCTGGCACACCGAAGGCTCATTACTTTTTATGGAATGTCGTCTGCTCCCGGAGCTTGTTTTAAAATAGGACTTTCAGTGCTCTGTTATATTCTACTCGCAATACCTTATCTCCCATCTCACCTTCATTTACGTCCGCTTCTATTTCAATAATATAGGCCTCGAGTACGTCTCCCTTGCATAGATCCTCTGTATACTCCTTCCACGTTTCGGCTTTCTCTTTTTTTGCTTAGGACTGGCTTCTCTCCGAGCTCTTGATATTCAAACAGCTGATTCTCGCTCCCCCAAACACCACTTTAATTTTCTTGTAGGCGGTATCTGTCTTTCTCCCTTGTCTTCTAGCCATTTCTGTTTAGCCGTTTTGCGCTTCCTATTAGTGTCAGTTTTTCGACGTTTGCATTTCCTCTCGAGTACTTCACTTAATGCATTTTTATATGTTTTCTTTCCGTCAACTATATTCAATACATCCTATGTTATTCAAGGAGTTCTACCAGGCCTTGTCTTTTTAGCTATTTGATCCTCTAATTCCCTCATTATTTCATCTATCAAAGCTGCCTATTCGTCTTCTGCTGTATTTCTCTCCCTTGTTCTTTCCAATCGTTGCCTAGAGCTCCCTCTGAAACTCTCAACAACCTCTGGTTCTTGCAGATTATCCACGTCTCACATCCTCAATTGCTACCTTTCTGCAGTTTATCAGTTTTAATCTATAGTCCATAAGCAGTAAATTGTGGTCAGAGTCTACATCTGCTCCTGGAAATAATGTACAACTTAAAACCTGGTTCAGAAACCTCTGTCTTACCGTTATAATCAATCTGAAACCTTCCACTGTCCCCAGGTCCCTTCCACATATACAACCTCCATTCATGATTCTTAAACCAAGTGTTAGCGATGATTAAATTATGCTCTGTGCAAAATTCTACCAGTTGGCTTCCTCTTCCGTTCCTTTCCCCTAGTCCAGATCCACCTACTGATTTTCCTTCTCTTTCTTTTCCGACTATCGAATTACTATTCCTCATCACTGTTAAATTTTCCTCTCCCTTAAGTATCTGAATAATTACTTTTATCACACCATGCAATTCCTTAATATCTTTTTCAGCTATGGAGCTAACAGGCGTATAAACTTGTGCTGCTGTGATGAGTGTGGCCTTCATGTCTATCTTGGCTACAATAGTATGTTCACCATGATGTTCATAGTAGCCTACCTGCATTCCTGTTTTCTTATTGATTATTAAACCTACTGCTGCATTACACCTATTTGCTTTTGTATTTATAACCTCATATTCACCTGACAAAAAGTATTGTGCCTTAAGCCACTGAACTACACTAATTCTCTCTTTACCTAACTTTAACCTAGTAATTTTCCGTTTTAAATTTTCTAACCTACCTGCCCAGTTAAGGGATCTAACATTCCACACCCCGATCCATAGAACGGCAATTCTGTTTGATGAAGACATCCTCCTTGAGATCCAAATGGGGACCTATTTTACCTTTGTTTTATAAAAGAGGATGGTGTCATCATTTAACTCCATAGTAGCGCTGCATGCCCGTGGTAAAAATTAAGGCTGTAGTTTCCCTCTTGCTTTCAGCTGTTTGCAGTATCAGCACAGCAAAGCCATTTTGGTTGACATAACAAGGCTGCATCAGTCCCTGCAACTACTAAAAAGCTGCTGCCTCTCTTCAAGAACGCCATGTTTGATTTCCCTCTCGACAGATACCCCATAAATATGGCATCATCATCTGTATCACTATTTGTCAGGTACTCCTGTGATTGACATTGGAAGTTTGGGCCTCCATAATGTGCAACACTACAAGTTTCCAGACAAAACACGCAGCTCTATTGGACACACGTTCGTTTGCATTATACACAACCTGCTGCTATGGTTGTCACTTCGTGAGTTGCGCTGTGGGTGTCTCATTCGACAGTGCAAATTATCAAAGCGCAATTGATGCCTGTAGTACATGGTCCTAAGATGGGTGAACCACATATCTGTTTTATGTACATGTGGCATGTACATCATCAGCCTGAAACCAGCTCATGGTATAATAAAGTAAAGAGAATTTAATTGCAGTCTGACACATTTTCTTGTTTTCCTAATTAAAGTTTTCATTGTTTTCCTAATTGTTATGTCAGTTAAAAAATGGAGGTGTATGTTAACGAATGCCTTCTCATTTCTGGGTCCCCTAATTGACCAGAAAGCAATCGTTTACGAAATGTGTGATGTGATGGGTCTGATTCTCTCAGATCCACACCTTGTTATGTATTCCGATTGCAGGCCATTGTGCCTGGACTTGCAGTGCCATTCCTACTCCTCTAACAAGGTAGGTACTTAGAATCCATGCCATGAGTAAACTAATCTTTTTGCATGGCAGAGACGAAAGTAAGTGGATGCTTACTATGGTCTCGTTAAACACTGTACTGGGGTTTAGTTAAGGATGGATTTCGGGAGAGAGATATATTTAACGTGATCCAACGGATTCCTTCAGTAAATCAACGAAAGGATGCCTTTAACACGCAGATAATGGAGGTGAGCATATAGCATCCACTAAAACAGAGTTGGAGGAAGAGCCTTGAATCCTATGAACAATTTGATAGCGTACTACATATAAATCATGAGAGAATATTGACTACCATAGTCAATTCAGTAGCACAGTAGCACTTTCATGGATGCACAGCATGGAAAGTCAACAGGGGAGACAGTAAGTAATGCAAGTTTGTTGATTAATGTCGTGACGAATTCCTTATACCAGCGTTTTCCAACCTTCCAGTATTCGCGACCCAGTTTTCAACCATAATTTTCAAGACACTGCCTCCCCCCTCACATTTGGCTCATACGGTAACTACGAGGGGTGTCCATAAAATAAGGTTCCCAATTTTTTTTCCACAGTGTAAGACATGTTTATTTCATGAATGCGTACATTTTTGGAAAGTTCAGACTCTAACCTATTTTTCTACATAGTCCCACTGAGGTCAATACATTTTTGCATGTGATGTACGAGCTTTTGAATGCCCGAGTCAAAAAAGTCTGCCGCCAAGCCATGCAGATACCTGAGAACTGCTTCTTCCAGGTCTTCTCGGTCGCCAAAATGCGTTCCACCCAGATGTTTCTTCATGTCAGGGAAGAGATGGTAGTCACTTGGAGCTAAGTGTGGGCTGCAGGGTGAGTGTTTCACAATACCCCATCCAAATTTTGCGATGAGCTCGTTGGTGGCTTTTGCAGTGTGCGGTCGAGCGTCATCCTGATGCAAACGCACCCCCTTGGACAGCATACCACTC
Source organism: Schistocerca piceifrons (assembly GCF_021461385.2). Classification (NCBI taxonomy): domain Eukaryota; kingdom Metazoa; phylum Arthropoda; class Insecta; order Orthoptera; family Acrididae; genus Schistocerca; species Schistocerca piceifrons. The sequence goes on from NC_060148.1 coordinate 149,273,477, forward strand.
CTCTTGTTTTGAATTGCACGGCGCAATTTTTCCAGTGTCTCGCAGTACCCAGCAGCGTTGATTGTTGTACCGGTGGGCAAGAGTTCGCACAACAATACCCCCTCCCTGTCCCAAAGCACTGTTGCCATCACTTTGCCGACACTTTGCGTTTGTTTGAATTTTCGCGATCTCGGCGACTCTGGGTGCTTCCATTGTTGGGACTGTTCTTTGGTTTCGGGTGTGCGGTAGTGCAACCAAGTCTCGTCTCCAGTGACGATGGAATCGAGGTATTCCTCGCCATGAATTTCGTGAACGTGAAGAAGTTCTTGGGTCGCTTCAACGCGTTGACGTTTGTGGTCTTCGGTGAACATTCTTAGCACCCATCTTGCGCAAACCATACTCTAGGTGCTCCTTCAAAATCTTGTCAACAGGTATTTTGCTGACAAGGATCGTTTCGGAGAGCTCACGAACCGTCACTCTTCGATCGGAGAGCACCGCTGCCTCCAATTTTGCGATTGTTTCGTCAGAAACAGATGGCCGTCCTGAACGCTCCTCATCATGGACGCCAGTACGCCCGTTCTTTAACTCTCTCCACCATTTGTGCACGTGTTGTACGCTCATACACTTGTCTCCATCGATTTCGCATAGCTGGGAATGGATTTCTACCGGCGCAATGTTTTTTGCAGACAGGAAACGGATCACCGAGTGCGGCTCACACCTGGCGGACGAAGCGAGGGGGAGACCAATCACCTACGGCTGCCAAGCTAAGACTGAGCTCCGCAGGCAGCTCGCTAGGAAGAGGATTTGAAGTGGAGGAACCAAGGTACACTATAGAATCGCGGGATCCACCGTATCAGTGCTTTTCAGGACTGTAGCACCATGGGAACCTTATTTTACAGACAACTCTCGTATATAAACAGAGAGAGAGAGGAGGGGGTGGAATGGAGGGAGTCTTTTGGCGCTAAAGCTATGAAGTTCCATTAAAATTACCAATTATTGGTAAATTTATTGCTATTATTCAACACCAGTCCGCTACATTGATGAAATAAAAATGGATGACGCTCTATAGCTGTCTATGTTGCGGGTAGCACGTGGAGATACTCTCGAAAGTCTTGCAGCAGCACAAGATGAAGTCTTCGTAAGCTTCACACCAAATGGCGAAATCAAAAGGAAAATTTGTAATAAGTGAGTAGTTGAATTTTGGGCAGTAGTGGATTGTGAGTTCCCTGAACTGAAAACAAAAGCTTTTCGTATACCACTAGCATTATCAACATTCTACCTTTGCGACAACAGATTTTTCCCCATTGACTGTTTTGAAGACAAAATATAGACCTTATCGGAATATAGAAAGAGTTTCTGTTTCTCACATTAAAGCATCCTCCAAAATACCGTGTTCTGCAAACCAGGTCCAAGGAATGGCTAAGTATAAAACGTATTTTTAATTTGGTACTTCTTTAATGAACAGAATCCTATTTATAAGTGTGCTATATCAATGTAAGTGTGAATTCAATTTTTTCTTATGTTTCCTTTATTTCTCTTTTAGTGCATTAATCTGGTTTTAATTCATTTTTTTTTCAAGAGGCTCACAACACTCATTTAGTATTATCCCCCCCAAGAACTGGTCCAACAGTTTGACAATCACTGCTGTAGAGAAATTCTGGTGGTCCTTTACTCACCAAAGAGAATTCGAGGGTCTGTACGAATCGCTGGGAGATTGCTACCATGGTAGACAGTCATCATCAATTGAAGAGGAAGGCTGTCCACAGCTGTCACTGTGCAGCTCATACTTTTGGGTTGCAGCGCTGGAGCCACCAGCAGAGACGTCCAATTATGGTAATTAAGTGGTCTGTTGGAATTTTCTGATTATCTACTGTACATGGTGACATGAATCTATAGATTATCGTGTAATTCTGCACTGTATGACCTATAAGAATGGTATCAATGATCTGTTACCATCCCTGGTAGACTTCCAGTCTTCGATTTGGCAGCAACATTGAACTGACAATAAACATGCTTACTTATGCCACCAGCTTAACTCCTTCACCTAAAAGTCCTTTGGCAATGAATCGTCAACCTTCCGTTTCTTCACCAGCATTTTATCAGTTTCTCAGCTTCACCAACATCATGCTCCAGCACCATCACCAATACCTACACCATCACCTTGACCGTTGCCAGCTGCATTATCAGTGACATCGACATGTCCATCACCAAAACCATCACCACCTTCCAGCACCGCAACCAGCTACATAACCAGTGCCACTGCCACTCCTATCAGTTCTGATCACATCAGCCACCATTACACTGACTTAAGCTCCATCATAAGCTCCTGTTAATATCCCTACCAACACCCAAATAATCCCACTTACTACCTGGCAAACCTCATTTACACAGCCAGGACAGTAAATTAAATAAAAAAACCGGCCCCAACTTACACCAATCCAGATTACAACATACTCCACACCATATGTTGATACTTACCATCATGATTGGGGTATCAACCTTGAGATCACACTGGTGATGGTCATGAAGAACCCCAACTCACAAATCCAAATCACAATCCACATCCACAACAATCTTTTCTCAATCTTTCCTCAGAATTATCCAGCAACATTGACCAACTTTTCATAACCTGAGTCATTGCCTTAATATTCAACTATCCAAGGACTAGCCACAAGCTATCAGTAGCAGGGTAAGGAGAGAATTTACCCAAAGTGTGTCAGTAATGATGTCCTAGGGATTCCCATCCCCCCTCCTTCTCTGTCTGTCTAAGGTCAATTGTCTTATTATAAAATGCCAGAAAATAAACAATTTGGCAGGATAATCAAAACTAGCCCAAGTGCGCTAGTGTGTTTCCTGTGGAGCCATAGTTGTTGTTCTAAATAAAAATTTGTGGGAAATTTTATAAAAAAGTGAGGTGCTTTGTCATTTTGGCTGACATGGAATACAGAATCCGAGACTAGTAATACTACTGCTGTCTCAGTATGACGTCAGGATCCATAATAGCTGACTTGGAATCGAGATGGCGATCAAACATGGCGGACAGGGCACACTGCCAGAGCTGTGCAACCTCAGAATGCAAGATGTGAAGCACTAGAACAGGCTCTGTAATGTCAAATTCAAGGCCTGGAATACTGGCACTGTGACATCAGATTTCCTAAGGCAAAGGATGTTTATACAGATTCAGTCCTGTGTGCTGGACAAAAGATATGCTACTTGACAAGTTCCACTAAGCTACTACTGACCAAGAGGTGTATGGTCATTGTGTAACCATATATAATTCTGGTATACTGTTCCAGAACTGGAATTGTGGACAGTCAGTTATGGTGTCACAATCCAGCTCAGACCTGTTGAGGTATTTAGAACAGTGTAGAATTTAGGTGCACAGGTGCAGCTGTGGGAATACTGGCACTGGATCTGTGGTGTCTACTCCATGTTCTATAATACTGGCGCTATGACATCTGGGGAAAGGGAATTTTTCCAAGTTCAAGTCTCGTTGCTGACCTGCAGGACATGTTTTCCCAAGCTACTGCTCACTCAGACGTGTACAGTCACTGCTTCTCCTGACTGTAACTTTGAATCTCTACGCTTGAATCTTTATTTAAATAAATACCAGGAGGGGAGGTGCCATGCTGACACATCCTCGTGCTGCTGTATCGAACTATTACCTGAAGTTAAAGTCAAAACTTTATGCTATGTAGTCGTAACGCTTGTGTCTTTAAACAAAATCCTTTCCATAGTGAGATCCCTATTCCACATTCGTGAAGTACATGATAACCAGAACAGACGAGAAGTACACCACCACCTGATCTGCATCACTGCAAAGGGCCTAGTCGCCTATAGTCACCCAAACATCCACCCCCACCCCAACATCCACCAGTGACAGCTCCTTTCAGAGAGAAACCACACACATACTACCGACTGATGCAAAATGGAGCATAGATGTTCTGATTCTCAACAATACTATGCTCTTGTGACAGCACTGCATTCACAGAACTATCATCTCCAGGGAGAAAAAAATTGACCCACGCACTCAATGATAAGTATTAAACCACACTTCTCTGTGTTTGTTTTTCGTTATGTGTATATGTGAATGTATGTGTTTTCATTATTTTCTTTTACTTTTCCGTCAGTTCAACAGCTCCCTGACATATTCAGTGCAGTGACTGATAACCTTAAGCATCAGTGGCAGCATATCTCATGACAGCACCCACATACATTCCCTAATGCTGCTCCTGACACGCTTAAGTGAAAATCAAGTCAGCATGCAGAATTACATTCATCACCTGGACCACTGGGTCAGCATGTGTACTGACTCCAAGCTGCAGTGCCTGATCTATTGAAGCAGGACACAAAGTTGTTTCCAGACATTGAGTTTCGAATGCACCCAAAATACACACCAATCATCGAGCTGCCAACATACATAGTGCACCTGGTGCATTGTAGCATAAATCAAGTTGGCATGCAGAAATGTTTCCCGACTTCCAGTTTCCACAATCATAATGGTCTGAACCACTTGTTGAAGTGCTACCATGGTCTATTGCAAATATCAAAGTGGTATTATTTGATGCAATATCAAGTTGAATGTCACAGTAAATGTGTAGTTGTAGTCATATCCTCAGATCATGACTGAAGTTTTGAAAATCCATGATTTACTCAAAAGAAAGTGTATAAAACGCATGTTTGAACCATCAGCTGTTGACAGTCACCTTCAAAAACGTTGAAAAGAAAGTAATCCTTTCAGACTATGAATGGTATCAATTATGTCAAAAACCAATGTTCAACACATAAACACCTGTAATGTTACTAGGTTGTCATACAATATGTGTGGGGCAATATCCAAGAACAGTGGAAATATATGACAACGAGAATATCACACTTTCAGGAATCTAGGTTCAGAAACTTGATGTGCGCTAGTTCAGCTAGCCAAAGTGCAGTCTACGAGTGTGGCGGATGGTGTCGATACGTATATGGATTTTTTGGAAATGTTTGGCATGTGCTCACAGATCTTACGTGTCAAAACACTTCAGAGGAGGCATTTGGTACAAATTTCGACGCAAGCTGTGCTTCGGTATGCATAATGTACGACACATCTGCATTGTCACTATCTGATGTCACCAGAGCATTATTTTAATGTTTATATTTATTTCTGTACACTACTGCGATACACAAAATTTTTAAAGAATGAAAACAAATGACTATTTATCTCTCTAACCTGTGTTTCATTATATCAAAAAACCTCGAACATGTTGAATGAAATGCGTAGTTTGTATGATTAAACTAGTAATGAAAACAAAATTGCCGGCCATTGTGGCCGACTGGTTCTAGGCGCTACAGTCTGGAACCGCGCGACCGTTATGGTCGCAGGTTCTAATCCTGCCTCGGGCGTGGATGTGTGTGATGTCCTTAGGTTAGTTAGGTGTAAGTAATTCTAAGTTCTAGGGGACTGATGACCTCAGAAGTTAAGTCCCATAGTGCTCAGAGCCATTTGCACCAAAAGAAAATTCTTAATATATTCAGCAATCTCAATGAAGAGACAAACGAGACAGATCCCCCAAGGAGAAAATGGAAACATCTACCTATGGATAGAAGCATGCAGAAGAACTGTAACTCAAGTTTAAGAGAGTAGTTCACCGTGCACAGGATTCACACATATCCTACATACCAATATGAGGTAGGTTTGTGTATCAGTGTGACGCCAGCCCCTGGCTGTCAGCCGCCTGCATGCTAAATCGTGCGAGATTCATGTAACTATCTATTGCCTGTCTGTGGGAACATAAAGTGGTCACCTTGTACTGGGACACAATTCTGGAGGTTACTTACTGCATATCACACTCACTAGATGATGCAGTACTCTGCTGGTGATTGCAGTTCAGTTTTTCGTCTTGAAATGTCCTCTACAGGTATGTTATTGGCAAATATTCTATTAGGATATGTCATACTTTCTCACCATATCTATTTCCTGTATTTTTAAGGCTTCAGATCGACTTGTAAAAGAGTATAGGTGTGTTTCATTCTTAGATGTTGTTGCTATCCTCTAGTACATAAAATATTTTATGTTTGACAGCTCTTTGATAGTTGGCTGTATTACTGTCAGTAAATGTCACCATACAGCCTCCACAACTTTTTTGCGGTGGATTTTAAAAGCATAGCACAATAGATTTTTCTTTGGCTTCACAGTTTTCTGCACAAATGTCCAGGATGGACGAATGTGCAATTTTTGTGTGTATTGTTCATGTGGACTATAGGTTCGTGTAACTCACGTAAAATTTGACCCCTGTCATTTGGGTTAAAATTCAAGTGTGATTACTGTATTTTTCATGTTTCCCGTTGTTTTAACTGGAGTCATAGAAGCTGTGGCTGCAGTATTGTCTCAACAGCATTCTAGTTTTGGGAATCCGACTTCTATACTCAGTGTCATCTTAGGTTATCGAATCGGTAGTATGTGTGTGGTTTCTCTCTGAAGGGAGCTGTCAAGAGTACATGGTGGTGCGACTATAGGGTGACTTGCCTCTTAGCAGGGTTACTGTAGGTGCAGTGGTGGTGGACTTCTATACCTGTCCGGTGATCAAGAAATTTGTGACTACAAAATAAGGAACTCTGAAAGGAATTTGTTTAAATAGAGACCCAGCTGGAGAGATTGAAACTTAAAGTTATAAGAAGCAATGAGCGTTTACCTCTGAGTGAATAGTGGCTTTGTGGGACGATTCAAGTTAGACATCATTTTTCCAGCAGATAGACCTGTACCTGCACAAATAACCTTTGGCTCAGGAAATATGATGTCACAGTGCCAGTATTCCAGGTCTCGGAGTTGATGTCACAGAGCTTGTTCCAGTATTCCATGTCTTGGTTTCTGTTGTCATCGAGCTGTGCGAGTATAACCTGGTTGCTATCGTTGATCGTCATTTTGATTACGAGTCAGTTATCATGGATTTTCACATCGTACTAAGGCAGCACCAGTATTCCAAGTCTCAGATTTTGACGTCACAGAGCCAGCACCAGTATTCCAGGTCAGCCAGCATGACAATGCACTATCTTACATTTTTGAACTTTCCAACAATTTATACTTAGAACAACAATGCTCCTTCCATAGGAAACACTCTGGACTACTTTTTTGAATATCCTACCAAAATTTGAATTGCACACCAAAATTTGGATTTCCTGCCATTTTATGGGTATGGCAATCGATCTTTATCAGACAGCAGAAGAGGAGCTGGTAGGCAGAAACGCTATGCTATCATCGATGGTGTAATAATCGGCATCATTGGTGACACACTTCAGCACCATTCTCTCCTTACTGCACTATTGCCATCCATTATGTGCCTCAGGTAAAATGTGCACTACACATATCAGTGTAAAAACCTGACAGCCTGTAGCTACTGCAGATCTCACCATGTCCACAAAGACTCCCTAACTTACAGATATGTATAAAGTTAAATTTGCTCTTATAGTCCTCAAAAGCATCCATTTTATTGAATGTACCTACACCTTACAACAATTATTCCTAGCTATTCAGGCTGTAATGAACTTGAATGGGACCGTCACCTACTCCCACAACCCCATGCATGTTTGACAGTTTATAAACCTTAGAGCTACCCATAGTCCCTACACTACTTGCCTATACCCAAATGCTGCAATAGCAGACAATTGTCATTCACTCCAACATATGTTTCGAAAATGCCCAACTCATTAACATGCTTTACCAACAGAAAAATATTTCCCTTTCCCCAAAACACTGGCTGAAGGTCTCCATACCACCAACAGGGGATCAATAAACTACTCCCTGTAATAATGCCCAATGTGAAGTAGCGAACCAATAACTATGATGCAGTAGCCTTATGCAGAGTAGAAATTGGATTCCTCCAAACCACCTCCAATTGGCCACATACCCTGGTCAATCATTGAGCTGAATGCTTTATCCTCAGCACGTATCTAGGACCTAAAAGATACCTGTGTTACAATATATATATATATATATATATATATATATATATATATATATATATATATATATATACGATTCATCCTGGCCCATACAAGCTCGTCGCTCGCACTGACGAATTCTATTCCGCTAATGTTAATGTTACAGATCTGTGTATTCAAAGAATTTCTCAGCGTGAACTTAACTGGGGGCTTCAGCTTATCACCTTCCTTTCAGGAGACCTTGTACACTATCTCAATACAACCATCCTGAAAGTGAATCGAGTGACATTCTTTTATCACTTTGGAAGCGTCCTACAACAACTGTCGATCCTAATCCACACTCCCCACCTTCATATCTACTTCAAGTAACCGACCTAAGCTAATCTGAGAACACTGCTGCAAAATCTGGGATGACAATGAGTGTCTTATCCACACCCAAATAGGCAGCCACCTAGTCATCCTCCACATAACAAAAATATATACTTCCTACGATGAAGCTGCTATCATCCATCCACCAACCAACTCACCCACTCACCCACCCACCCATCCACACACACACACACACACACACACACACACACACACACACACACACACACACATGCAGGGACATACATGGTAAAATGGTTGTAGGTATTCCAGCTCACAGTTGAGATGGATCTAGCCAGCACAGCAGTTGCTGAAATTCAGGTTTGCGATGGTGGTAGATTCAAAAACTAGATGAGACTTGCGAGAATTCAAAAATGAAAGAGAGCAGTGGCAGAACACTGAAAAATTTAATAGCGCCGTGGTGAGAAATTTGAAAGAAAGTGCGAGAGGAGGGTGCTGGCAAATGTAAAAAAAGTGAAAGATGGTGGTTGTTAGAAATTTGAAAAGAAATCAAAGACATCACAACTACTACAGTTATGCTTTCCAGTGCTACTGACATTTCAATACAAGGTGACGCCAGTTCAAAAGAGTAGAAATGATCTAAATTTGTGCAATGTTCAAATTTATCCAAACCTCCTGATATTGACTACAACAGATTATATAGAAGGCAAAAATCTAAAACCTTCACTGAATGGTGTAATTTTGTGCACCTTTCAAAAGTATCTTTAGGACATGAATTACTTCTCAAGAAAATATACAGGATGTATCAAAAAGAATAATCTGATAAAAAAATCATAACTATTACGTTATTAGAGATATGTATGTGAAAAACATGCTGTTGGAAAGACCAAACTCTCAGTTTTACATGGTTCCCACTAGGTAGCAGCAGCGTGCACCCACTTAGTTCTAGTAAAAATGTTGTCAGGACAACAGAAAGCGTTTGTGTTCTACATTTTGTGCAGTGTGGGTCAGTAATAATTGTTCAGCATGACTTTTGTACTAGGTATGGTATGGATCCTTCTACAGCACAGAGCATTAGACGATGGCATAAGGAATTTCGAGGTACAGGTTGTTTGTGTAAAGGCAAATCGCTGGACTGTAAGCGAGTGTCTGACACAGATGTTGAACGCATTGGCCATAGTGTCACAAAGAGTCCATAGAAATCCATTCACTGTGCAGCACGACAGCTCAGCATGCCCCAGATGTCCGTCTGATGTGTGTTGCATCAACATTTACACATGAAACCATACAAAATTCAGCTACTGCAAGTTCTTCATGTGACAAACTGCAGCATGTGGAGTTCTATAATTTCATGCTTGGCAAAACGGAAGGTGACAGTTTTCTTCCAGGCTTAGTGTCTACTGACGGGGCAACTTTCCAATTAAATGGAAAAGTGAACAGTTATAATGTGACAATGTAGGATACAGAACAACCACATTAAGTTATACAACATGAGAGGGCCTCTCCAAAATGTAATGTGTTTTGTGCAGTTTCATGGGAAAAGGTGTATGGTCCATTTTTCTTTGCCAAGAACAATGTTACAGGAAGCATATGTCTCGATACGCTTGAGAACCTTCTATCTCCACAGTTGGAGACTGATTCGAACAACTTCATTTACCAAAAGGATGGGTCACTGCCACACTGGCATCTGGAAGTGCAGGAATTTTTAAATCAAAGGATCACTGAATGAAGGGTTGCTTGCACTGGACCAAATAACTCAGCCTTTCATTATTGGCCACTATGTGATTATTCCTCGTGGAGGTTTGTAAAAGATTCTGCTTATATACCTCCATTACTAACAACAATTAGTGAACTGAGACACAGCATAACAGTAGCTGTGGAAGCTCTAACTGTAGACATTCTCGCTGCAGTGTGGGAACAATTTGAATACTGTATTGACTTATGTTGTGCGTCTCGAAGGGGGGGCATATTGAGCACCTATGAAAAGGTATGAAAAAACATTTTTGAGTTTCCCATTCATCAAAAAACAAAATTCATTGTGTATGTTTACTAGTGTCAGTAATATAGACCTGTCAAATTGGGTGATTCTATTTGATGAAGCATGTATAACCATGCACAATACTCATTTCAAATTTTTTACCATACTTAAACAGTAATATCTGACAGTTCCTCCCAGGCATAACTGAAGCAATCTTGAAAAACGATATATTTCTTATCAAAAACAGGTATTCACATATATCATGATTATGTCAATGTTATTACCATATGAAAATATATCTCAAAGGCTGTCTAAATTGAAGCATATCCATGTTGAAAATGAAAGTGTAAAAATACAACAGAAATACACACAATTATTATGTGATGTCTTACAGTGTTATTCTCATATCTAAAATACTCAAATGCCTAACTTACAGTATTTCCACATCTAAAATGTATGTCAAAATATGTCGGTAAACATGCAAGCTATATGTGAGGAGTAGCTATATTATTAACATATCAGAAATGATGATATATACTAAAACAAACTTCAAAAAGCCTATAGCTCCACAGAAAACACTTTGACTTAAATAATATGTTGTGGAACGGAAGCAGTGACAAAGCATAGATATAAACAGGTAGTCTTAATTATTATTCTGTAAGTGTCAGCTACAGGAAGAGTGCAATTAATCTGTAACTTCACTTAACACCTAAAACTTGACTGTGAACTTGTAAATTGATTGCCACCATGATGTTTACATGCCTGAATTGTTCTATAACAGTGCAAAACACATGTATCAGGCAATGCAGCAAAGTTTGACCTATGCCTCCAAGATCTTAATGAGACTATGTTATTAAAGGTCCAAAACTGAACTGAACAAATATCATTTTAGGGGGAATTTTCAACAGTAATAAAATATAACTGGTATTATTAACTTGATAATGTAGCTTTTTCAGTTTCGATTGATTCTCGACGTATCTGCAGTTGTGTTCCACTTGTGTTCTATCCACCACAGTCACATTTTCTCGCACTTTAGCTCAACCAACCATTCTAAAAAGTGTATGCTTTCAAGGAACGTTTAACGCATAGTATCACCTAAACTGCACATTTTGATTAACACGGTATGGTTTCAGAGTCCTTTTCAAGTCTCTACCATCTATTATTTATAAATGCAGACTATAGCCACAAATGGTAATTTGTACAAAGTACAGGTTTAAAAACTGAGTTTCCTGCAGGAGCCTTCGGTTTGAATCGTAGCCTTGGTAAAAAATTTCGTTCTCTGCATATGTAAATGCATATTTTCATATTAGAGATGTGTAACTTTGTAATGCTTGAAATAAGAAATGTAAACATACAACATGGCCACAGACAATAATGGAACAAGGTTCAACACTGAGTCATGTTTGATAACTTGAAAATAGGATCTTTACACCAAAACAAAATTATTTGTTAAAATATGTATGAAGCATGCACAGACCACTTATTGTAATACACAAATATAGGTAGGGACCTGCGACCACCCATGAGAATTCCGACTTCGCACCAACTTACAGGTTAAGCTGCAGTTATTTACGAATATACTTCTGTCTTTGTATCACACATTAAAGAATCCGAAATTTATCTCTATAATCTATGAAAATAGATACATTTCATCATACACATGGCAGTACGGCTGGTCTAGCTTGCTAGTTAAGGTTCATTTGTCATCGAAAATAGTTTGACCTTTGTACCAATGAATACATTGTGGTTGTCAATTCTAACATTAATGTGGTCCCTTTCCTTGCATTACAAACGAGTGTCATCTTTTTCTGGTAATGCTTACTTGTGCTATAACACAGTTTAGACTACATAACACTTCGTCACATAGATTACTATTGCACAGCAAATTAGTAACACACTGCCCCATACATCACCACAATATAGCAAAAATAGAAACAAATTGTTCTATACATAACTATGTTACAGAAAAATTGTATGAGATTCCCCCATACATTGCCATGTAACAACAAAACTGTAACGAAACACCACCCACACAGTATGTTAGAGCAAAATAGGAACAAACTGCTCCATACATCACAATGTTACAGCAAAATTGTAACAAATGGCTCCACACATCGACAAGCTTCAGCAGAATAGCTCCATACATAGTTACAATAGAGAAGTTACCATATATATCACCATTTTTATACGAAATGGCAACATGTTACCTCACACATTGTGAATGGATGATGAGTTGACATGGTGTCTACCATTACCTGAACATGTTTGGTGCAATGATGTTCAGCTGACATGGTGACTGTCATTATTTAAGATGTGATTTGGGCAATGATAGTCAGTTGACACCATTTCTATCATTACACCAAACACTTTAATTGTGTACCCTTCCCTAATCATGGCATTCATGCTGCGATGTATAAATATATATATGATTAGTCAGCAGTCTTAATGGATGACTAAACATTTTGCTTGTTAGAACCAATCTTTACTTGCTGGCATCGAAATTTGTTGTGAGCTTCCTGACTTGTTGCATTGCTTGTTTGAATAACTCAAAAAATGTCAAAAAAAGGCTCAGCTTGAAACTTCCTGGCAGATTAAAACTGTGCGTCCGACCGAGACTCGAACTCGGGACCTTTGCCGTTCACGGGCAAGTGCTCTACCATCTGAGCTACCAAAGCATGACTCATGCCCGGTCCTCACAGCTTTACTTCTGCCAGTATCTCGTCTCCTATCTTCCAAACTTTACAGAAGCTCCCCTGCGAAACTTGCAGAACTAGCACTCCTGAAAGCAAGGATACTGCGGAGACATGGCGTAGCCACAGCCTGGGGGATGCTTCCAGAATGAGATTTTCACTCTGCAGCGGAGAGTGGCCTGATATGAAACTTCCTGGCAGATTAAAACTGTGTGCCCGACCGAGACTCGGTCGCGAAAGGGAAAGGTCCCGAGTTTGAGTCTCGGTCGGCCACACAGTTTTAATCTGCCAGGAAGTTTCATATCAGCACACACTCCGCTGCAGAGTGAAAATCTCATTCTGAAAGGCTCAGCTTGTTTAGTAGGAGGTGTATGAAGCAATTTGCTACAATTTTGTTTAACAGTACTAATGTACAGAGAACATACTTTAAGCTTCTGGTGTCACTACTTGTTTCCAAGGTCCAGTAGATGACATAGACTCCGAGTTTATTGTACGAGTACATATGCTACCATCATGCATTTGGCATAATGGCAATCATTGTAGTCTGGGTAATGGCAATCACCATTTAAACTAACCATCATTGTCTTACAATAGTATCCACCATTTGTTCAGAGTAATGGCAATCGCTATGACTGGGGAATGACAGTCATTTTACATTAACTTACCACGATTGTCCCCAATGCATTCAGGGAAATTGTACTTAGCATGATCAGTGTATCACTGGCCCACAATAACATCTGACATAATGGCATTCAGAATGTCAATGACCACCACTGCCTCCCAGTAGTGTCTGGGGTATTGACAGTCGCTTTGTTAAGTAACTATATTTGCCCTAATAATTTTAGGGGTAATGGTAGTTGGTATGTCAACAGCCTACCATTCCACCAAAAGTATACAGAATGTATTTGCTATGTATATCGGCTACTGTTACAGTTTCTTCTAAGGATGTGATGTATGAGGTAATTAGTTAAAATTATGCTGTAACCTAGCGATGTAAGGGGTATTGTGCTACAATTTTGCTATTACATGGTGATTCATGGTGCAATTCGTTACAATTTTGTTGCAAAATGGCGATGTATGGAGCAATTTGTTTCAATTTTGTTTTAAAATGGTGATGTGTGCGGCGAATTGTTATGCAGTGTTCACAGTGCAAGAGCGTTATCAGCAGAGGATGACAATCATTTGTACTTCATAATGATGTTATCAGACTTGCATGGGGCTGACTACAATCTATGGCTGACTGTGATATTGTTTTTAATCAACTATGACTAGCTTTCGACAAATAAAACAGAAAATTTAGATGTAATATTAACATAATATACTTTGGTACAAAGTTGAAACTATTCTTAATGAGAAGTTCACTTTAACCTGTTTAGTAAGATCAGCAGTAGAGCCATACATGTTTTGTGTTGTTATAAAACTAATTTTTAGATCTTTTCACAAATAGAAACCAGTTTTAGATTCTTTGATGTATTGCACAACGATCGAACTATGCTCATTCATAAGTGCAGCCTAACCTCTAATTGGTGTGAACATGGGAGTTTTTGATCATGATAGGGAATCTGTAGTTACTGTTGTGTATTACAGTGAGTGACCTGCGAAAGTTGTGTACATATTTCTGTGAATAACTTTATTTTGTGGCAAAGATTGTATTTTTGAGATACTGAACCTTCATCGCAGTGTGGAACCATGTTCTATCATTGTCTTTGGCCATGTTGTTTGTACATTTCAAACTGGGAACATTACAAAATTATACTTGCATGCCGAGTATAAATTATACAGTGCAATAAACATCTTCTGAATATGTACCATTGTGTAAGCGCAGCTACATCCAGGACAAAACGTAACAAAGACAGTATTAACCAATCAATAAGGTCAATTACGTTTTTCTAGCGTGAAAATGTTGCTTGGGCATTTCGTTTTTCTATTATCGGTAACATATTCTCTTTCAGAACTAGAAGAAACTATTCACTATTAATGGACTGTATTCTATATATGTTTTCTATTGTCGTAGAACAATTCAGCTGAGGAAATGCCATTACGGCAATTGATTTTAGGGCCCATAGTCACATATTAGTCGTCAAGGGTAAGTTACAGATTAACTGCTGTCTTCCAGTATTTGACAGCTGCACAACAGAATTCAGACTGCCTGCTCATTTGCATCAACTGTCACTGCTTGTATACATATCATAATATTTGAGCCAACATATTGTTCGGTACAGTTACAGGCCTGTCAAGTTCATTTGTGTATATAGTCATATCTAGGCTCCAAATGAAGTGTCACCTTCCTGCCAAGCATGTTATTTTATCCATATGTGTTGTTCTGTTATACATCAATAACACATATAATTTTAGACATGGAAATAGCACTGTGGGAATAGTCATATTTTGGATGCCAAGTGTAAGTTATACATTACTTACAGCCTTCCATTGCTGATACAATAGATTAATTCAGATTCTGCATGCGCTCATTCCAACTGTCACTACTTATCTGGGTAGCAAATTATTTTAGCAAGCATTTTTTTTCTATAGCTATGGTTAGATTAATTTTTTCACATAGCATAATTTTAGATGAGGTATTAATAATGCCAAGCTTCACATAAATATTGTGTTTGCTGCTGAAAAACTTTTCACTTATTGTACATTTTAGTCATGAAAATACTGTAAGTTCTGTTACTTGACATAAACAGTGTGTGTTGCTGTTATATTTTTCGAAACAAGTTTAGACGTGGTAACCCTGTAATTTGCGCCCTTATGTGTTTTGACAGGTATTTTCATCGTAGTAGTAACACTAATGTAACCACTGCATGCGACCATAGATATTTGTGATAAGTAAAACATCATTTTTGTACTGCCAGTAACATAATCTCATTTGGCCTAGGAGGAACAGCCAAATATTAGTGAAATAACTAGTTATAGTTAGACTTTAGTGAAATAACCTATTAGATATAGAAACAGTCAAAGTTGCAAGAAATAACTATGTGTGCAAAAATACTTTTTGATAAATAACACAGACAATTTATATGTCGATATTTTTAGCTTTCATGTCCATTGTGTCTTACACCGAGTATGGGACAGAGATCAAACTAAGCTTGTTTACAACTGCACCTTAGGCCCATGAGTTGTGTTAGTAACATTGTTGTGTGCATTTTGATAAATAATACAGACATTTTAGACATGGAAATATTTGAGCACACATTGTGCCTTGCACCACATATGGTACATTTATTGTTGAAATAATTACATATTTCAAGTGAAGTTTATTTATTTTCCAAATGGAAATCCTGAACTATTGTTTATAATATCCCTACATATTTTTGATTATTAATTCACACTATTCTGATACTTTTGAATATGACACTAATTTCTGATCATTTGGATATTTTTTTATCCTGGTGTCATCTTACATTATGATGTCAGTTGGGTTGCCAAATGTAACTGGAACAGTTCTATCATCTTGATTAATTTATTGATATTTCCTACCAATACCATTTTATACTTTTTTCAAATTATTCACCCTCATCACCTTGCACTTTCTTGAAAATTTTCTTCCCGAGCATTCTTGCAATTTTTAATTTTCCACCATCACCATGTTTGTTTCTTTAATTTTACACCACCACCATACTGGACTGCAGCGCCGACTAGCGGCGGCTCCTTGAATTGTGAGTGGAATGTATTCAGCCATTTTACTACACACATTCCTCTCACCTACCCAACTGATCCTCTCCTCACCATGTGAGCTCTTGAAACCTACAAAGAATCTCGCAGGCACTACTGTTCCTTGCTCCATACCCATGATTGGGACACATTAACACACTGATGGCAAATACAGACATTCGTTCACAATATCTTTAATGCAAAAAGGAGCCTAGACTGGTGACAGTCATGCTCTGAATTAAACACAACACCATATGTCAACTCAGGTGAATACTGGCAAACTTTTCACCGACTGATCAGCGACAATCCTGCCAGTACCCACTTCTCAACAGTGAGTCTCACTCTGACGATATAAGTAAAGTCAAACATATCGCCTCCTACCTCGAAGATACACTCATAGTCGTCCACGTTCCCAACTTGACCACTCGAACTCCCGAAATGTCCACTTTTACAGAGACATATAGTTTGACATCTCGCTCTCAATTTTAGGTATTTACGTTTTGTGCTGTGAACGTATTTAAACACGCAAATCACAGCACAAGGTATAAAAGGCATGGAAACCACAATCCCTTCTACCGAACTCTCCAAATCTTTTGTTTAATCTTGATCACTGCTTAGCTTTTTCCTTCATTTATAGGAACTGACAAGACTGTGCATTTTCTTTATCGTCGAACTCCTGTCAATGTCTAGGCCAGAGGTGGGATTAAGCGGTATAAGAGTGATTTCTGCTGGAGGAGACTAACTTATTTCCTCACGTGAGCGTAGTTTCGAATGGTAGAACTATGTTGACGACATATTCAGTGTCAGATAGCACAGGGTTCTCCACGTTATCAGTGTTTCCAAAAATTGTGGAAACTTAGTATCTGGCAGCAATAGTAAATACTTTTAGTGAAAGTAGTAACACTGTTCATTTGAAGGGTTAGTTCTGCTCATCTGATGGGTAAAATTCGACTAATTTTAAGAACAAAGTCAAAAATGAAAACTAAAGATTAAATAGAATGCGAAAACATTGAAAGCGACTAATTACTGTACCCATGTCCTACACTATAGTCTGCCTATGACACTTTCATTCTTCCTTAATTAGAAGACATCAGTAATTGATAAAACACTAATGAATACTTGCCAGGGAGTAACGGGAAATAAATGTTCACCTGTCAAAGTTTGTTTGAAAAGGGTTTGAATGTACACTGTCTTGTACCTTATTATATAAACCCCAGGCCAGTCCTTGTTTTCTTCTATGGTGTAGTTCACTATCACCTCGCTGATGTATTGTACATCTTGTACCCAACCCCTTAATTTTGCGTCGAGAATGTTTCCCAAATGTTTCATGTTCTTAATCCATCCATGGAGTCGCTCTTCATTCGAGTGGTTACCCTGAGACAGACAGAAATTGTTGAAATTACTTGCATAACATTCACAAGAAGAAGCCAACTTTAATTTATGCTTACAGCCATTAACAAAATTAATGAAAAGTGTGTGTCTAGCCATGTCTTATGAAACACACGGAATTCTCTACGAGGGTCGTGCAGTACGTAACGTCCCACACTGTTTTTTCTCAGAAAGTATTTATTGTTAAGAGTTAGAATTTGGTAACAATATACATCAATATGTGAAACTTCTGGCAGATTAAAACTGTGTACCAGACCGAGACTCGAACTCGGGACCTTTGCTTTTCGGGGGCAAGTGCTCTAGCATCTGAGCTACCATCACATAGTTCTGCCAGTACTTCGTCTTCTACTTTCAAGATTCACAGAAGCTCAGCTACGAGGTACTGTCAGAAGTAAAGCTGTGCAGAGGCGGCGTGAGTCAGGCGTGGGTAGCTCAGATGATAGAGCACTTGCCCCCGAAAGACGAAGGTCCCGAGTTCGAGTCTCGGTCCGGCACACAGTTTCAATCTGCCACTAAGTTTCACCTCAGTGCACACTCCGCTGCAGAGTGAAAATCTCATTCTGGATAAATCAACATGTCTTCATCACATTCTATGGCCGTACGCCAACGTTCTCGAAGAGCATGTATTCCCTGCTGGTAAAAGCTTTTTGTTTCCAGCGCAAATTTGTGCACCCAGCTTTTGTCTCCCGTAACGGTCCGTGGCAGAAAGGCGTCTCCGTCGGTCTCAAAACGTTCCAACATTTCATATGAAATGGCCTTTCATTGAATCTTGTGGTCCACTGTGAGCATTCGTGGTACCCATCTTGAGCACCTCTTTGAATATCCGAGAGCCTCGATCATTGCAGACGCTCTTCCAATGCTGATCGATAACTGTAGAGCCATCGTCCAACTGTACTCCTGTCAACTGCAGCATCGCCATACACTGCACACAAACGTTTATCGATGTTCAACACGGTTTCTTTTTCTGCACACAAGAATTCAATAACAACACGCTGCTTGTATCGTGAGTGGTATGCAGTCGCCATTTTCACTCTGTTCTGCGCCTCTGGCATCTGCCAGAACGGTTCGAAACTTCACCAGCGCACAAACATCAAATGTGAACCACTAACAAGGACGTTTGTCTTTGTATATTAATGGATGTTTTTAAAAAAATGTGGGTCAATACTTATTGAACGACCCTCGTACTTATAACATCAGATAATAGATGGGATTTTAAAACTAACTGAGCGACATTTTGCTGATGTCTTAAAGAAAAAAACAAAATTCATACTCGTTGGATTTCTTAACATTTATTTGACTATAAAACGTAATAAAGACTTACGGCACCAATAATTTGCTCCCAACTTTCACAAGAATAATATTGTGATACATAATGGTATGTGAAACATCTTTTTAAGTAACAGTGATATAGAAATCCCCAATGCACTATTGTTTACAGTGCCAGAGCTACACTTAGTATTTCTGAATATCTTAGAAGTAATTTCCTCCTTATTAGGCAGGTATCAATGTAGCTTCCATCCTTTATTTTGTTTACAGCAACCGAAAAGGTTACTAGAGTACCTTCTTTTTTTTCTGGCAACATAATCGTCCTGAGACCACCATTTAGAATTCTAAATGTACAAAGTACAAGGCCATTAATCCATCAGATAGCCTTAATTACTGCTAAATGATCTCTCGAGTAAGCTAAATGGTTACATTGTGAGACCTGAAATGATACTTCCTCACCTCGAGATAGTGCTCTACCGTGGGCTTCAATGGATAGGGCAGTTTTCTCGAATAAGAGGAGCCACAATGTTGTGTAAGCAGCAACATCACTACCTGCTACAACGCTAACTGTAAATATTTTATTCTTGGCTGTGTTAGTAATCAGTGACACATACGCCATCAATGTATATGTCCTGTTACATTTCCTTACCTTTCTCTTAATGGGATAAAAGTCTCTGTCAAAAGAAAGGAAGGATTGACCTCCCAGTGGGAACTATTGATTTACAGAATTGTCTTTGACAAGTGAAATTCGCGTTACCAGTAGCTGATGTCGACAATAAACACAAGCGGTGAACCACTGTTGCATTGAGAAACCACATAATTCAGTGACTTATGGAGTTTCAAAATCAAAGGCAAATATTTATGATGCATTGATGGCTATTGTATACAGCGTACTTTCGGGATTCTACACAATTATTCAACATTCATATTGTCACATGAAACGGAACTGTCAAAAATTGTGACTAACTGGGTTTTTATACTAATTGGTTCAAATGTCAGTCTAAGTCAGCCCTCTGCAGTCCGCCCCCGGTAGCTGACTGGTCAGCGCCACAGTATGTCAATCCTTAGGGCCTGGTTTCGACTCCTGGCTGGATCGACGATTTTCTCCCGTGGTGAGTTGATGTTAGTCAAGATTGCCTTTAAGGCGACAAAGACGCCATTATCAACACTTTAGTGGGTTTGGTCGAGGTCGTGTGATAGGGCTACGAGAAGCTGAGTGTTCCTTCTGCAGTACTGCAGAAAGACTTGGCACGGACGTAACCAGTGAACATGATTACTGGCAGCGGTGATCACGGGAATGTACAGTGGCAAGAGGACCGGCGACGGGACGGCCACGTTGTACTACCAAGAGGGAACACCATTGTGTTCGGCCTGTAGGTGTGGACCACCATACTGCATCTGCAGCAGCAACCTCTGCGGCAGTTGGCACCACAGTGACACAACGAACTGTTACAGATCGACTGCTTTCGAGACAGGCGCCCTCTAACGTGCATTCCACTGACTCTGCGACTTGAGTGGTGTCAAGCGGGAGCTCACTGGAGAGGAGGGTGGAGGTCTGTTCTGTTTTCCGATGAAAGCTGTTTCTGCCTCGGTGCCGGTGACGGCCGTATGTTGGTTGGGAGGCCAGCTGAGGTTCTGCAGACAATTTTTCCACGTGCTACACGCACTGGACCTGCCGCTGAAGTTATCGTCAGGGGAGCAATTTGGAATGACACCAAGAGCACTCTCGTGGTTATCCCTCGCAACTCGATTACAAGTCTGTACGTCAGTCTGGTGGTTATAGCCCGTTGTGCTGGCTTTCATTAACAGCAATCCAGAGGGTGTTTTCCAACAGGATAGCGCTCGCCCACACACCGCTACTGTCAGCTCTACAGTGTGTCGACTTGTTGCCTTGGCCTGCTCGATCACCATACCTGTCTTCAATCGAACGCGTACGGAACATCATAGGACGATTACTCCAGCGCCATCCACTAACAACATGCTTCCGTCAGTGTATATTGTCAGGAATTATGTATTCTGGAGTTTTTACAGTAAAAGCACCCCGTGATGCACAAAGTCTCTCTCTGGGAGCATACACAACAGAAGTAACACCGACTAAACAAGTGTGCTAGCATAATTGCGTAGGCTTCTGCGGCCAGAGTCAGTCGACATAAAAGTTTTCTGGGTTTGGTACCGCGTCATAATGTAAAAACTACTGCTGCTGGAGTAAAACCAACGTTTCGGCCAAGGTTGCAGCGGCGTTCTTCTGGGTCTAATGGTGCGTTCTAGCTATGCAGTGTCCTTTATGTTTTGTTGTTAGTGTTCACTGCGCATGCCGTTACGTCATAATTTTAAAAAGATAGTTAGTTTCGTTGGTCACTTAAGGAAGAAGGTGAGGGAACTTTATTTTAATAGGTTATTGCGGTGGAGGGAGAAAGTGACCTCTGTTGTCTACTGGCTCTTGTGTTATGTGCCATGATTGGTGGTCACCGTCGAATGAGAAGTTTGCTGCTGTTCACCATCTGCTGGACGTCGGCCGCGCGGCGGCAGTTTCTCGCCGGTGGTGCTCGTGCCACGTGTTGCCAGTGCGGTCTGTTGGGCTCTGATTGCTGGCAGCCAAGATGGGGCAAGCCTGAGTGCATCCTCCCTGTTCACGTTGTTAGGGTGTTTGAGTATTTCGATGGCCCCTCTGATTTTGCGTTTGCTCGTAATTGGCTGTTTGGCAAACACACAGGCTTCGCTGAATTTTATTTCTTTTCCACAGTCTTGGTGATGCTCTGCCACTGCAGATTTGTTGTGTTGCCCTAAACGAATATAACGCTCGTGTTCCCGAACGTGCGTTGCTATTGGCCTACCAGTCGCGCCGATGTATGCACCTCCACATTCGCATTCCACCTTGTAAACGCCTGCAGTGTGTAATGCATCCACCTTGTCCTTAGTGGAGCCTAGCACGCCCTGGATCCCTAGACCACTACAGAAGACAGGCGGCACCCCAACGCGGCGATGGTGTTTGCCTATTCGGTCAGTAACATTTTTTACGTAAGGCAAGCGCACTGTTGGCTCCAGTTTGTCTATTTCTTGCTTGTGTTCGTCGACAAGGCTGTGTTTATCTACTTATGGCTGTAGCCGTTGGCAATTGTGGCCGAAACGTTAGTTTTTCTCAAGCAGCAGTAGTTTTTACTTTATGACGCGGTTCCATATCCAGAAAACTTTTACGCCAAGTGTGCTAGCGTTTCCCCTCATTGTGTCTTCTATTAATTTGACGCAGTACGGTTCCCAGACTGACGAGTAAAACTTAAAAATAGCTTGAACGAGTGTTTTGTTTTGTTGTCCAGTACATTCGTAGTCAAGATTCACCTCAATATGGATCTGCTTGTCCTAAATTTTTTGCTGTATGTTGTCATTACAATTTAGATCGCTCTAAATACCTACTTCCAAGAATTTTGAAGATCGCTACTGTAGCTAGTGATATGTGTTTAAACCTGTAATTTAACGGTAATATTGTTTTCGCCAATTAGGTACAATAATGCCATTCATTTATATTCAGCGCCAATCTCAATCTTCTTCATACCGCCACACCCTAACACTCTTGTATCCCACCTGTAGATAAAAAGACCACATCGAAACGCATATACCAAGCAAGGTGACGCAGTGGTTGGCGTATTGGACTCGCAGTCGGGAGTACGACGGTTCAAACCCTTCCACCCGTCCTGATTTATATGAAGATGGTATCTGTTCTTTCGGACATGTCTGAAAGAACAGATACCATCTTGATGTAGTTAAGGGTAACCGGCTATTGACCTCCTTCTGTGCGGATGCACACGCATTGCCCGAGATCTTATGGCACTCGGTCAGATGGTCTGCCGTGAGTAATGGGTGTAACGGGCATGGGCACTACGAATGTAGTGTGTGGACGTTAAGTTGGGAATCTGGGTCTCACAGGCAGCGTGCATGGGATAAATGCCTGCAGTCACACTATCCTTTGTGTCGTCGGTGGCTCAGATGGATAGAGCGACTGCCATATAAGCAGGAGATCCTGGTCGGGGCACACATTTTCAACTGTCCCCGTTGATGTATATCAACGCCTGTCGGCAGCTTAGGGTCTTGATTTAATTATCATTTCATCCTGATTTAGGTTTTCTGTGATTTCCCTAAATCGTTTCAGGTGATTGCCGGGATGATTCCTGTGAAAGGACATGGCCGACTTTCTTCCCAAGCCTTCCCTAATCCAATGGGACCGATTATGTCGCTACTTGATCCCCTCCCCCTGAATCAACTAACCAATCAACCAACGAGACGCATACCCCACAAGTCACTGTACAGTGCAAAGCGAGGCGTACTTCACAACATTATTACCGATCAACTCTCGTACTCCACACAGGTACTTAACAATGAAATATGTTGACACAAACCAATGAAAGGCTTTTTTCTGAGACTAAGGATACGTTGAGCTGTAGGGTAAAATTCGGCCCGTAATGGTTTCTTTCCGGAAAATGTCAAAAGATACCTCATCGTTAATTACAGTTACAGTTAGTTCTAGATAATTCAGGTGACGATTCTCGTTTCCTGTTTCACATTTAAGGTTAATTATCTCATTAAATTCAATAAAAATCTTAAATAAACGATCAGTTCCGTTATTAGATCGTCTGTAAACGATCAGTTTGTCATTTGCGAATCAATAATTCAATTAAATACCTAGACTAGCAGTTGAATAATTTTTGAAAAATTTTTCCTGTAGTGAATTAATGAAGATGTCTGCTACAATACCTGCAAGTAGGTTGCCCATTACAACACTGTCAGCCTGCTGGTACATTTTACCCTTTAATTCAAAGTAGTTGTCTTTCACTACTACGTGAAACAAAGAAATGGGATCAGTAACTTGTTCATCAGAAATATCTTCCTTAAAGACGCGTACGCCACTTTATATGACGTTGATGAATGTTTGAACTAGTACATTGCTGTGAAAGTTCATAATATCGACTGTAAATAATTTTGTATCTTGATTGCGTACAAGGCCCTTAACTTTAATTACCGGATTCTAATTGTGAATGACTAATTATTTTAAAAATATGCATGCCTGTGAGCCATTCACTGGTTGCTAAAGTGGTTAAGACGACTGCTCGTGTAAGGCAGGAAATCCGGGTTCGTATCCTGGTCGAGCACAAATTTTCAAATGTTACTAGCAAGTCATATAGCCAGTGTAGAACCGCATTAGCAATTTAATTCATTTAATTTCATAAATAATTTATAAACCTTGTTCTGTGAACGCAATTTCATGGCCAATGACTTCATATTAACTAGCTTTTTTTTATGGAACACATTCATTATCTGCTTATCGTCATCAATATGAGGTTTAATCTCTTCTTGAATGCATGTGTTGGGTCTTCGCTCAGTTCTGAAACACTGCTTTCCTAAAATATATGTAATGTTTTTGTTACATATTCGTTTCTACTGGCAATAACTAAGATATTGCCCTTATTTAATTTCTTTATGAGGGCTCCATTTTCTTTAAATATGACATTGATTTTAATCAATTTCTTATGGTCATTAAATGAAAACTGACTGTTACCTAAATTTTTTCTGAAAATGTTATTTGACGAGAGTTTTCACTTTTATACTATCAAGACCAATCTTAAGATGCACAATCATACTTTCGATGACATTTTGGTCTCACACACTTGACTTTTGAGACCTACAGTAACAAAAGGTTTTTCACACTTGAAAAACAGATTAGCTTAACTAGTTTCCTATTATGTCTATGATAAAAAAAATAGTTACATAATCTGTCATAAATAAACTCCCAAAATATATCCATCTTATAATTAAAAAACAGAATATATGTGTATGCTCATAGCACAAATAGTTAGCTTGTTGATTTAGTCCGTCTACCTTTCGTCAAAAGTATAGATTTTGTTGGAAATCAGTATGTACCATTAGTCACATGAAAGTTTTTGGTTGTTTCAGACGCTGATCAACGTTGTGGAAATCTTTTACAAAACAAGGTAAGGAACCCATTTCTTCGCAGTGACTATTATAGTTAATTGTCATAATTATGTTTAATTATTTGCTTCTTATGTCTATATAATTTGTCACAGGCTTGGATACATGGGCTGGTAAAAATTTTAAAATTTTGAACGTGCCTGACATTCAGCATCCATAGTGAAGGGTAAAAACGGCTAAACTGTTGTACACATTTTACTGCATTGATCTGGTTTCGATACTGGGTAAAGCTATCTTCATCAAAATGAGTATAGTTACCTACGAATATTTTTTAAACAATGTAGGAGAATAACAGACATTTCAAAAAGCGTAACTAGCACAAGACGTGCTGAATATCGAACAGGAATTATTTATATAAGTTTATATTACACATAAAGCTAATAAAAAAAACCAAGTGCTCAAGTCAAATAAGTGAAAGTTACCCTCTGAAGCTATCATTTAAATGGCAAGTACACCTAGCTTCTAGAACTGAAATTAAACTGAATGTTTAGAAATCTAATTACGCCACTACACAGAAACAGCGCAGTATGCACCAACTGTGGGATGTAAATAACGTAGAGTGACAAGAAATCAAAAACACACTTATATTATAAGTAAAAAAAGCTGTAACAAGAGGGAAAGCTTAATAAAAAAAGCATAGAAATAGATAACAGATGAAATACACAGAAATGCTGTGGATTGAAGCAGTGGTTAATACACGCCACCTGCCCACTACAGATAGCATAAAAGTGTTCAAAATTAACAGAACTATCACAGTAAGAACAACAGTTGTGGAATACTACATAAACAATTAAAACAGTAGGAAAATGATGTTTGAGATCTGTGTGTAAAGCCTAAGAACGATACTACATCAGAAAGTTGGAATAGTGGGAGGCAGCCGTTAAATAAACTTTTGTTTAACAGCTGTATTTGTTCATTAAGAATGAGAATATCATTCCTGAACATATACCTCTAAATTTCAAGTTCTTCAAGTATATCTAGTCAATAATCTTTCTTTTCTTTATGAAGCATAGTAGCTATATGGACTGCGTTCGGTTAGTGGCCTGTAATAACTGAATGATCTTCAAAGGATCAGTTATGCACATTAGTACCCTCTCTTACTTATAAATGTTATCTGTATCTGATACTGATGGCTCACCCAATCTTTCCTGAGCAATAAACAGGACAAGTATCATAGGTTCTTTTATAGATCCCTGAATTACCTTAGGGATAATCGAGGATTTCATATTGTGAATTAGAGTTTTCTAAAAACTGTTGATAGCGAAAAAAGTGGCTTTGCATACACATCTTTCTTCCAGCAGATGACGATTTTTTTTAGAAAATGTTCACTACTTAAATTATTGAGGAAAGTTTTTTGCTTCTGTTACTACCACTATTAGCAGCATTGCCTGAAGTAGTGGCTCTCATATTAGTTTCAGTTTGGAGAATGTTATCGAATAAGATTCATAATCATTATTAACTATTGTGGACTTTGTAATTCCTTTCAAATTCAAATTTTTCAGAAAGAAGCTAAATGCAAAAAGGAGTCTCTTTAATGAGGTTGGGGACGTGTTGAACTTTAGGGTAAAAATTGATCTGAACTAGTTTCTTTGAAAAATGTCAAAAGAGATCTTATTGTTGATCATGTTCGTGTGAGAGCTAATTAATGAAGTTGACGATTCTCGTTTCCTGGTTCACTGGTGGGATTAGCTTTTTCAGGAAGTTCATTATCGGTTGTAAATAAATGATCAATTCCGTTATTAGGTCCGAACGTCATCTAGGTACATAGAATGCGACTGAATACAAAGATAAGCAGCTGCATGAAGTTAGAAAATTTTTCCTCCGCCGAATTAATGAAGAATTCTTGCCAGTGGGGTACCCACTGCAAGATTGTAAGGTTGTTGGTACGTTTAACCCATTAAATTCAGAGTAGTGGTCTTTCACTATTGTCAAGTAACCCAATGAAATCAGTACTTTGTTCGTCAGAAATATATTTTTCTAAAGGCACGTAGGATATTTTCTATGATACTGATGGTTGTTTGAACTGGTAGCTTGGTTTATAAGTTGGTAACTTCCAATGAAAGTAATTTTGTATCCTGATCGCATTCTAAGCTCCTATTTTCATTCAATAAATTGTGACTGTTAATGACCAAGTAATTATTCGTCCTACTACCTTCATTTTGCTCGCTCTGAACACTTTAATGGTTTGTGCACTGGACTGATGGTGTATGTAAACTGATGCTTCACTTTGCAGCAGTTCCTGTAATATTAATTAATTACCTATGTTTATACTTGTCACTAAGCATTGTTACTTGTTATAATTATGTTCACTTATACCATAATTTGTGACACTGTATGGTACCCACCCCATATATGACTTGCACTGTAGTGTTTCTACACAGAAGCATATCAGCTGACAAACTTTTCAACTCATGTCAGTCACAGTAGCTTGCTATATTTGTGCTTTTAATGTTGGCTTTTCAGTATAACTTTTATTTATTTGACTTTAGCACCTCAGCTCACATAGCTTCATTATCCCTGCCTGCAATGTGAACATACGTAAGGAACATCTATTCCCACTTTAGTATGTCATGTGATACTTCTGAATTTTGAAATGTTTGTTCTTGTCCTATATTGATAAAAGATTGAAGGTAACTATGCTTGTTCTGATTAAACCAAATCAAAGCAATAAACTCTGTGCAACCAGTTGGCTGCTTTTATCCTTCATTAAAATTTAAATACAGTTGATGAAAGTCAGACATATTTATGATTGTCAGATTTTTACCAGACTAAGTATCGAAGGGTGTGACAAAGTATCAAGTTGTAAGAAGAAAATTACTAAACATAAGTGTGGCAATTAACTATCACAGTCATTGTGAAGAAATGTTAAGTTAAAGCCTTCTTCAGCGTCAGACTGTGTATGAAAAAATCGAAAACTTATATGTGCTTCATGCAGAAAACAGTTTTCCAAAAAATCTGTGATCCTTACAAAAAGAAAGGCAGACTAAATGAGTAAGATTAATATTTATACTTCGAGCCTACAAAAAAATTTCTATGTTCATTTTAACTATCACAATTACATGTTTTAGAGTAAGATAGTTATTAAATTCTTATTTATCATAAGAATTAAAAAACTGATAAACTTAAATGGGTTTTACCTATGAAAAGACCTATAGCTACAAATAGATTTCAAAAGTCAAATAGTACATTTAATATAATTTTACCTGGGAGTAAATACATTTGGTGCTAGAAAAAACACCTTTTTTTATAAATACAGTTAAATATAATGTAATGCCAAATGTTTCAGACGAAAATGTTGATAAAAATGTAATTCTAAATGTTATGATTGATCTTGACAGTATTAAAATTGAAAATACTCATCAAATAATGGTTGTCCATGACGTATGTAACGTAGGTTGGGCACTACAATATGTTTTAACGATGGAGTAAAAAGCAGATTAAAACCCATGAGCAGAATAGGCATCAAAGCTGGGACAATATGAAAAGTGGGCTGCTACAAGTGGATAGGCAATGTGTTCCTGAAGCTAAGATAACTGCTGAAAGCCTGGTAAAGGAGGCCAGAATAACAAATGAATGAAAGAAAACCTAAGAAGTTGAAAAGTACACTCAAAACCAACAAGATTATGGAGTTGGAATGTTTTGACATGTTATCATTGAGAAGAAACTGACATGTAAATCCTTATTTTACCATAATCAGCGTTTTTTGCATTCTTAGGTATCATTATCGCATCCAATATTAAAGCTGTAAAAACTTCTACATTGCAAGAATAATAATATAGTGGTTGTTAACATAGTGAAAGACATTTTTCAATACCTCATTAAATATTTTAAGCTGGGAATGACATATGTTCTTAAATTATAAGGAGAATATATTGGCTTCTAAAAAATATTTGTTGAAATACATAGAACAGCAATTTGGTAAATACTACTTGTTTTCTGTTCCAACTAAATAATAGTTAAATGAACGAAATTTGTTTTTATCTTTTATCTGGAGTTGCATGCAAGCACCATGTACCTAAATTAAATAAAAATTACATGAAAGTCAGCATGGAAGATAACACTGAAATTAACTCCACTATGTATTCCACAGTTTTTAAATTGCTTCACAGAGTGTTCATGATATACTAGTTCTATGGCTATAGTTTCATTCCAGTACCTATTAAAGTTTCTGAGCTATTAATTTTCAAATTACTATTAAACACTACACGCCATGACGTCCAGGTCTTATTAATAATGATAAGCAGTGGATTAAAAATATTACAATAGCAAAATTGAAGTCAATGAAATCAGACTAGGGTAATGCTTTAGTTATTACCAGTAAGCACGAATATTGAACAAAAATTTCAAACTTTTTAGGGATAACAATGTTTCAGCACTGAGTCAAGATCCAGCCCCCACATTGCAAGAAGAAATTAAATTTGCTAAAGATGACACATATCTCTTGTTCAGACTGTTGCAGAAAGTAAATACTTTATACACACCCACAGACCTCAAAAGTGTGCTCATAGTTCAAGGTACATAAAGTACTTCATCCAATTCGTCCAATTGTGTATAGTATGAACTGTGTTTATCAAATTTTGCTAAATTGTTCAAGATCAATTTTAAAAAATTATTCCTCTTTCAAAATAATTACTCTGTCCCTTGCAGTAAGAACCCAATAACTAAAATTAAGTGCTTAGAATGTGATCAAGATACAAACTTGTTTTAATTAGATTTTACCAACTCATGCAACAAACTACCATTTCAACTATCAGGATGATAAATAAAACTTAAATACCTCTAAAAAATCTGACAGAAAACTTACTGATTTTATTTGTATATTTCAAATAGCAGTGTAATACAATTATTTTGAATTTAATGTCAAAATTGTCAACAAATTTATAGTCTTGCAATGGGCAACCGATATGTAGGTATTCTAGCAGACATCTTTGTTAATTCACTGGAGCAAAAATGTTTCAGAAACTGTTCAGCAGCTTATCTAGGTAAGCACATAGATGACATTCTGATAGTTTATTTGAGATTTGTAATGACCTTCACAAAAAAGTTAATCTCATCTATGAACTAGAAAACGAGAAACATCAGCTTAATTACTTATGTTTCACTCTAATTACAGTTAACGATAAGATGTATTTTGATATTTTTCGAAGAAACTAGCACAGACAAAATTTCACCCTGAAGCTCGACACATCAAAAATCTTGTAAAAAAGCCTTTATCCATTTAGCCTTTCGTAGGGCTGTTTCAACATCTTTATATTCCAAAAATACTAAATCTGAAACGAATTTAATAAAAACTACAGCAGTTAATAATGGTTATGAACCTTCCTAATTCGATAATATTTTCAAAGCTAAACTGATAGCTGTGTTAATACTTCAGGCAACACTGTTAATAGTGACAGTGCCAGAAGCAAAAAATTTTCCTCGCTATCATACTTAGTGACCATACCCTAAAGAGTTCGTCATCTGTTAGAAAAACAATATGTATGCAAAGTAGCTGTTTCTACTATTAAAGTTTACATAAAAATCTAAGTCACAATTTTGTGTCATCTAAAACCCCAGTGCCTATTTCAGGGTTGTATAAAATAATTTTTGACACCTTTCCAATTTATTCCACAGGACCAGATGGGCCATCAGCATCAGATACAAATAGCATTTATTAGGATGGGAGGGTATAATGTCCATAATTAGGCCTTAGAAGATATTTCGCTTATTACAGGCCACACCCTGAAGGAGTCCATGTAGTTACTATCCTTCACCAGGAAAAGAAAAGTTATAGACTAGATGTACATGATGAACTGAAAATTTTTAAGCATGTGTCCAGTAGAGATGGTGTCTCTCTTAGCGAATTGCTAGAAGTGCGAAATATGTATATCCTTAATAACTTCGAACCCCTGTTAGTGACGTTTTGACCTACTGCCGTTATATGATGGAAAATGATTTACACACAGCTCTTAAATATTCTCTTATGGTTGTTTTTACGATGGCGTGTATCAACTGCCGTTTGCATTTGCAACACTTCCTGCACATTTCATATATTGTCCGTTTCCATACATCTGTTATTATCCTAATCTCTTGTTATAACTATTTTCATATACAGGTTGTTACAAAAAGGTACAGCCATACTTTCAGGAAACATTCCTCACACACAAAGAAAGAAAATATGTTATGTGGACATGTGTCCGGAAACGCTTACTTTCCATGTTAGAGCTCATTTTATTACTTCTCTTCAAACCACATTAATCATGGAATGGATCACACAGCAACAGAACGTACTAGCGTGACTTCAAACACTTTGTTACAGGAAACGTTCAAAATGTCCACCGTTAGCGAGGATACATGCATCCACCCTCTGTCGCATGGAATCCCTCATGCGCTGATGCAGCCCTGGAGAATGGCGTATTGTATCACAGCTGTCCACAATACGAGCACAAAGAGTTTCTACATTTGGTACCGGGGTTGCGTAGACAAGAGCTTTCAAATGCCCCCATAAATGAAAGTCCAGAGGGTTGAGGTCAGGGGAGCGTGGAGGCCACGGAATTAGTCCGCCTCTACCAATCCATTGGTCACCGAATTTGTTGTTGAGAACCATACGAAAACTTCGACTGAAATGTGCATGAGCTCCATCATGCATGAACCACATGTTGTGTCGTACTTGTACAGGCACAAGTTGTAGCAGCACAGGTAAAGTATCCCGTATGAAATCATGATAATGTGCTCCATTGAGAGCTCCATAGGCGCTTCAGTCCGGAACCGCGTGACTGCTACGGTCGCAGGTTCGAATCCTGTCTCGGGCATGGATGTGTGTGATGTGCTTAGGTTAGTTAGGTTTAAGTAGTTCTAAGTTCTAGGGGACTGATGACTTAAGATGTTAAGTCCCATAGTGCTCAGAGCTATTTGAACATTTTTTTGTTCCATTGAGCATAGGTGGAAGAACGTGGGGCCCAATCAAGGCATCAGAAACAATGCCTGCCCAAACGTTCACAGAAAATCTGTGTTGATGACGTGATTGCACAATTGCGTGCAGATTCTCGTCAGCCCACAAATGTTGATTGTAAAAATTTACAATTTGATCACATTGGAATAAAGCCTCATCTGTAAAGAGGACATTTGCACTGAAATGAGGATTGACACATTTTTGGATGAACCATTCGCAGAAGTGTACCCGTGGAGGCCAATCAGCTGCTGATAGTGCCTGCACACGCTGTACACGGTACGGAAGCAGCTGGTTCTTCCGTAGCACTCTCCATACAGTGGCGTGGTCAACGTTACCTTGTACAGCAGCAACTTCTCTGTCGCTGACATTAGGGTTATCGTCAACTGCACGAAGAATTGCCTCCTCTATTGTAGGTGTCCTCGTCGTTCTAGGTCTTCCCCAGTCGCGAGTCATAGGCTGGAATGTTCCGTGCTCCCTAAGACGCCGATCGATTGCTTCGAACGTCTTTCTCTCGGGACACCTTCGTTCTGGAAATCTGTCTCGATACAAACGTACCGCGCCACGGCTATTGCCCCTTGCTAATCCATACATCAAATGGGCATCTGCCAACTCTGCATTTGTAAACATTGCACTGACTGCAAAACCACGTTCGTGATGAACACTAACCTGTTGATGCTACGTACTGATGTGCTTGATGCTAGTACTGTAGAGCAATGAGTCGCATGTCAACACAAGCACCAAAGTCAACATTACCTTCCTTCAATTGGGCCAACTGGCGGTGTATCGAGGAAGTACAGTACATACTGACGAAACTAAAATGAGCTCTAACATGGAAATTAAGCGTTTCCGGACACATGTCCACATAACATATTTTCTTTATTTGTGTGTGAGGAATGTTTCCTGAAAGTCTGGCCGTACCTTTTTGTAACACCCTGTATAATGAAGCGGTTTTCTTAATTTGTGCTGCTCTACTATATTTGCACCTGACAATTGACATGGACTGCGATTTCCCACATAGTGGTGTAATAAGGTGACAAACCTTTTTGTCTGATGCCTGTATTAGTGACCTATTATGCCTATAGTTTTAATGTTGGCTGTAACAAGATAACGTTTACTAACTGACTTGATCACCTCGGCTCATATGCTTTTATTATCTCTGGGTCCAGTGAGAACCTATGTAAGCAATACATGTCATGTTCCTAGCACATCTTTCGCTACTAACAGCATTTGAAACGTTTGTTATTCTCCTATGATGGTTAAATATACTTATAATTAATTTTACTTATTTTGTTGAAAATGTGTGTGGTCAGTATTCAAACCAGGTCAATGCGAAAAAGTTTGAGAAACCGGTTGGCTGTTTTTTTATCCTTCATTAAAACTTAAAAGCGGTTGCTGAATGTCAGCCATGTTCGAGACTGTATATTACTTTTGTTCATGTGGTAGACATGCGATAGGTTTGGTTGAAATTGTCGATTAATGGCAGGTGGTGTTGAAAATGAAGAAACATGAAGTTGCTGCAGAACTTCCAGTTCACAAACGTCTCAGAAAACTTTCTAGAAAACAGTGGAATATGCAGCCAGTTATTCGTTAAAAGTGGTGATTTTCTCGCTTTAATGTATGATTAAATACAAAATGCACGCTTCCCTGAGACACCAGTTCAAGACATATACTGTTGTCGTTAGCTGCCTATCCAAGATTTGTCTTTGCATGACATGTTAACCAATTCAGTATTTCTTTATCTACCATTGGTGGAAAACATTAATAATTCCAGATTTGGTATGTAGTTTCCTCCCCATTATTTCAATCCTGGAGTATCATTAAATGTATGAGAACTTTTGTTGTATTGTGATGACTCTTCAGGTCAGAATAATAACCACAGTTTCATCAGAGGCCATATTATTACAAAATAAACGTTAATTCCACAGAGACTTCTGTTAGGTACATCCCTAGAGATAACAAGGTATCGTTCACTGTTTCATCTTTTATGGAATTCTGCTTTTCTGCAGAACACACCGGAATAGTTGTGGCCGAATCATTCATAGCAGGAACAATTCAATATTTTTTTCATCTCTTGGCCAACATGTCCTCATATCTCAGAACAACCAAGTCAAGATGGTCAAAACTGTGTGTGTCCAATCAGCGAAAACGAAATTAAAGAATAAAGGTGCTTATAAACATTTCTGACAATGATGAATCCAAAGTATTTTATGAAAAAATTGCTCCTTGGAAACAAAGAAAAATGAGAAGTGTAATTCCATTTTGGAAGGTTTGTTCTATTATTTTATTTCTCTTGATGATTTACTGTTGTATGTATTCTGAATTTTTTTCAATAAACAAAATACATGTTATGTCTCTATATACTAGAATTTCGTTACATATGAAGGACAACTGAATTTCATTTGAAATTCCAGATTCATTTGAAACCCGACTTAACTTCTCCTGCTGTAAAACAAAATTTCAACAGGAAGAGGGTAAAATGTTATGGTTTAAATGACAGTTTTACAAATTTCCTACTAGGGACTCAAGTGATCTTGCGAATTCAGGATTCTAATGTTTTGGCTGCTGTAAGTGGACTTGAGATTTATGAATTGGCCCTCAGGTTGTGCTTAATTAACAGAATGACTCTGCCTTTCACGTGATGCTCAGATAGCATTTGGGGAGACTGCTGCCATTCTAATTACAAATTCACACACACACAACTGTACTGGAAAATTACTATCATTTTGTTTCACATTTAAATGAACTGCTGTAGGAAACGATTCTTAACAATCATAAACATTGCTATGAGTCATAGGTTATGACTGCACTTTTGCAGTGAGTAGATGCTACGCTTGAGAGCAGACTTGCGCAACTTGACCCTATGAGAATAACGAACCACAATTCTGAACAGACCCGCCAGATTAGCCGAGAGTGCTAACATGCTGCTTCCTGGACTCTGGTAGGTGCGCCAGCCCCAGATCGAATACGCCGGCGGATTAAAGACGAAGGGCTGGTGTGCTAACAAGCCTGGATGTGGTTTTTAGGTGGTTTTCCACATCCCACAAGGTGAATATCGAGCTGATCCCCACGTTCCGCCTCAGTTACACGACTCGCAGACATTTGCAAAATGTTTGCACTCTTTCACGGTTTACACTAGACACAGACAGCTGGGGTGCACTACTTCCATCCCAGCGGGTACAGGGTGGAGACAGGAAGGGCATCCAGCCCCCCCACCCTCCCCCATGAAACAAACATTGCCAAAATCCATAGTAAAACCCAGAACCAGGAGTAGCTGGACCAGATCTGGATATAGATAGATGTATCTTTGTCGAAACGAGTTAATAGTGGTAACTGAACCTAGTTTGAATGAAACATGTAGCCTGATTTGATAAGGAGCATTATGTAGAGCAAGTGTTTACTTTACACTACAAACGCACCACGTACCCTGTGGAGATAGCTATGGCAGTGATAAACTTCATCTGTCAGTTTTACTGTCTTAACAAACATGGGAAATGGGGTCAGTTAATTGACAAGATACAGGACATAATCAATAATGTGCCACATATGTCTACAGATTTCAGGCTGGTAGAAGTTCAATACATAATCTGATCAGAGAAATCCTAAGGAACGTGCATCATGATTAAAATTATTGGAGGAGAGGATCAGTAAGATGCAAGAAACGATAATGAAGAAAGCTGATAGCAAGCACTATAAACTTTTAGTGTATCCAATAGTGAATGGGAAGGGAGACCATGTTTGGCTTGGGACACAAGTTCGGTTCAAGATGGCTGCTCACGAAATTAAGAAATTCTATCGTATATAACAAGGTCTTTATAAAAGTGTTGAAACTGAACACCAGAATATCCTGGAACCGAAAAATGTAAGAACTGACACCATATATGGAAGAGTACATGTCAAAAATGCCCATAAATTTTGTATGATGGTGGAATGGGGAAGGAAAGCACATGGAGGATGTCAATCAGGAAGCAATGGAATATCGAGAAGGGAGCAAGGAGAATGAATGTAGCCTGAAAACGATAAGAACCGACAAATACTTTTAACAATGATTAACATGGTGTCTTCACTGTCTGTGTCATTCTGTTTTATGTATGATGAGAGCAGCAAAGTGGACAGCTTTAGTTGTGAATTAGTTGACATTGCCACTTTCATGAAAGTAATAATGGAGATTGTAGGAGTGTTACTACATTGCACACATTTCCTTTTTTTGTCATGCATACGGATGCTGAGACACTATGTTGTTTATATGATTACTGAATGTCGGTTGCAACAGAATAGTGAAGATTATGTCACAGTGCAGTCTTCCCTCCACATTACAACAATCACTGACATGGAAGGCTGCAGTGTTGCAGTTGAGGCTAAATCGCAATGTGCCCATCCCTGGCAGATGGACGAAGATCAATGGCAAAAAAGTCATAGTGTTTTAACTTTAAAGCATTCTTCAGAGCACCTGGGAAGTCAATGATATCGTCTGCACAGTTGACTACAATAACCGAGCCAGCTTCAGCTGGGAGGTGGTTGCTATACCATTATGGCGTGTCCACAACAACACATAGAGCATCAACCAGTTGCATTTGTCAGCATGTGTGCACGTGGTCTGAAGCGCTGTGTGACAAAGAAAAACGCAAATTATGCATGTGCTAGAGCATTCTTTCCTCCCACCAGACTAATCACCACAAGTACTGTTTATCTTCAAATGTTTATCATCTACAAATAAAATATTTATCTTTCTACTTTACAATACTTACACATCCTTATGTCTCCCTAGCTAGTAAAACTGAAGACTAAACACGCGTTATATTTCCTTTTGCTATCGTTTTTAGGCTTATAGCATATACCATTGATTGTGTTTTATTTATTATGGCGTTAGAGAGGAAAAGTTTTATGCTCTTTGTGTAGGAGTTTAGAGTTAAGGTATTAAATGTTTCCTGTGCCTCGTTTCCTTCGTTATCTTATTGAGATGCCATTAGTATTACAGTTTCATTTTCATTTTCAGAAAAGAATGCTCTGTTTCATGTGTGGTCTTAAGTTCCTTCTACATTTTAGTGAAGAATTCATAAACAAATAATTAAGTGGTTTCATTAGATAAAGTGTTTTTTTAATTATGTTATTGAGTTTATTAATATCATCATTATTTAAAAAAAGTTTTACTGTTGATGGACCATAATTAAATTTTCCAATAAATGTTTTATCTTATGTCTTTAACTTCAAATAAATCTTTTTCGATGGCTTACCCTCTTCTACTTGCTCAAATAGTTTACTGCCAAATGGAAAAACTTCATCAAGCCTCACAACTTTTTCTCTTCATTGGGGTTGATTTTTTCTCAAAGACATCGTCAACTCTGCAAAAGTACCCAGTTTTGTCTTGATGCTTCTCTATCAAATACTTCTTTATGAAGAGGGAACTCATGTAAAGTAAATAAATTACCTAGTACTGATTTATTTAACATGCTGTGGCTTTTGATACCAAGATTTCTACCTACAACTCGTAGTTCAGTCACTTTCATGATATTGAGATTATTTGTACTCAAAATAGGAATAGTTTGTGATGCTAAATTATGTGACATAAATTAACTAAACTAGCTTTCCCTAATTTACTGTATCCAGTTAAGCTATTTCTTCTACAATTATCTCAAAGTTTGGCTAATATGAGCTGATTTAATTGGTTAGGCATTTAATAATGGGAAAATTTTAGTAAGAATTTTAAAAAGAAGATGAAAAATATGAGAAAAATAGATAAATTTAAGAAGAATCTTTTGACTGTGAGGCTTATGTAAAATTTCCACTTTTTCATATTACTTCAGAATCAGTACAGTCCAACCTGTGGTCTGTTAATTTTATGTGTTTGACTTTTAGCAAATGTCATCTGATATGAGTTTTTGTAATTTTTTTCTCCACACTTAAACACTGCTTTATCGTATTTCCTTCTTTACAGAGATAAACCAGACATATACTTTAATACTTGTCCCTAGATGTAGGATTTAAGTAAGAAGAAAAAAATTAACATTTTGGTAATTTATAGATTTTTTTGAAGGTGTGTTTTCACAAATAACAGGCACATCATTTTTCACATACGGCAACAGTTTAGCATGCTCATTGCTGTCAACAAATTCTAAATGATCCTTATAACGTTCCAATGTGATACGTTATACACATACACGAAGAACTCCACTATGCCTAATTTTTCGATAAATTTTAACACATTCTTTGCATATATGTTGACGTTTATACTCTGAATAACCACGTGAATGAAAGTCATCAAGCGACTTTTCCATCCCACAATTTTTACGCATTTCGACTTAATTCCTTCAATTTACTACAAACAATTTTTAATAATAAATATAAAGAATGTATATTAAATATAATGGGATCTGTAAAGTTGTTACAAATGGTAACACAAAAGTCGAGAAGATATAAAATAAAAAAAGCATCATTACATTAATGCACTACCTGTAGTTAAGAGGCTTAGGCTAGGATCTAAAACAAAGTTCCCCACTGTTTTTAAGTAAGTTCCGAAAAAGTACGAAAAAGGGAATGTATGACTTCCCTCCCTAACCTTGTCTCCTCTGTGCTTTAGTTCTTTGTCTAACAATTCCAAAAGGTTCACAGACATGGAGGTGCATTCAGAACTCTTGTAGAGATCTAAAATTAACCTCAGAGAGGCAGAGATAACGACAATATGAGCCAGATAAATTAGAAAACAGATTCTGATGAGTGACCAGTTTCGTGATTCTGTGTCTGTAATTTTCTCATTTCTCGTACATATAACACAGCTCAAAAGAGGGGGGGGGGGGGGGGGGGGGGGGGGGAAATCTCCACTTACCATGTGTTTGAATGCTAGTGGAATGAACATTTTGGAGATGTACTTCGCACCAAGTGAGACCAGCACTGCGTTATCTCGCCAGTAGTTGGAGAAGTTTCCCAGGTAAGTCCATATATTTGCCTTCAGTGCTGTAAAAGAAAACAGACGTTATACGAGTGATGACTCAATGGACCAGAGTTCTTGTAGAAACACAATATTTTCTTTTGCCTACACCGTGTTACAGAGTGTATGGAAGTAGAATTTAGTTTTTGAAACCAGATCGTTGTGCACTATTCAAAGTGCTACCAGTTTCAGCATGGGCATCTTGACAGAACTTTACCAAAGGTCACACCCCAGTATTTTTATGCCTGTTGGATATACTCGTTGAAGCTTCATCCTTATACGAGCTTATTTTCATTGTTTTCAATACAGAGAAACAGATTCCTACAAATGAAGAATAGTGTGAGTACGTGATGACTGCTGTGTGTGCCAAGCGCTGCTGGAACTATTCAAGAGAAGATTACAGTACAGAATATCAGGAGGATGTGCACATGCATTATATCGCCAGCTTTCTGACTTTGAGAACATTCGAACCTTTGGGATGAGCCACTGGAGAACAGATCGTACAAACAATTGGTTGCAGTGCAGTGACTACAGAACACGTGACGAAAGGCTGGGCCCAGACAAGAGTGTGGCAAGAAGACCACTAATCGTAGGGAATAGATTAATCAAAGTTTGGTTGTGAGCGGAGGTTGCCATGTGTCGTTTGTCACTGAGACCATGCCACAAAAAAAGCAGACAAATATGCTGTAGGGACAGAGACAGCTGGGACAGAGGGGTTATTGAGTGTTCAGGGATGGATTTCACTACTGTGTGAGGCAGTCACATTGACATTGCGTTTTCCTTCAATGACCTGGTGAAAAGTCTCTGGAAGCAGTGGTTCTCGAGATGCATACCAATCCATGCCTGGAATCATGGAGATATTTTGGATATGTCAGCTGGACTGTATTCAGAGTGGTTGAAGGGAGTCTGAATGTTTTTCCAGAATATGGCAAGAATGGGAAACCCTGTTGTCATATTGTTGATGTGCATGTAATTGAATGGCGTACTGCAGCAGATAAATGCATGACCATGTGTCATGAACAAATCGAGGAAATTATGAATCCATGAGTGGTCCACCCAATCCCATGACTTGCCATTTGTAAATTATGTCATAGGAAACCATACGCTTTCATACCTACCTCCAGCCAGAAATGTCAATGACCTGACACATCACAGGTTTCAAGTATGGCAATGAATTCTTCAAGACGGCACTCTGGAAGCGCATGTAATGATGGACATTAGCTTCGAATTAAAGATTTCTTCTTAATACTTCATATAAGGAACACCTCTACAAAGTCTAGTAACTCAGACTGGTGCTCCATTTTCATACTGTCCATTACCATCAGTATGTGACCATAAACCCAAAGAAACGTGGTCTATGTGGTTCATCCTTCCGCTGACCAGTGAACCCTTCTCTAGATTAAGCCCTCTCAGTATTGCTACTATGCCGTTCTAATAGTGTATAGTAAATCCGTTATCTAGAATCATGTACATCATATGAAGTTGTTGTTGTTGTTGTTGTTGTTGTGGTCTTCAGTCCTGAGACTGGTTTGATGCAGCTCTCCATACTACTCTATCCTGTCCAAGCTTCTTCATCTCCCAGTACCTACAACAAACCTACATCCTTCTCAATCTGCTTAGTGTATTCATCTCTTGGTCTCCCTCTACAATTTTTACCCTCCAATACTAAATTGGTGATCCCTTGATGCCTCAGAACATGTCCTACCAACCGATCCCTTCTTCTGGTTGAGTTGTGCCACAAACTTCTCTTCTCCCCGATCCTATTCAATACTTCCTCATTAGTTATGTGATCTACCCATCTAATCTTCAGCATTCTTCTGTAGCACCACATTTGGAAAACTTCTATTCTCTTCTTGTCTAAACTACTTATCGTCCATGTTTCACTTCCATACATGGCTACACTCCATACAAATACTTTCAGAAAAGACTTCGTGACACTTAAATCTATACTCGATGTTAACAAATTTCTCTTCTTCAGAAATGCTTTCCTTGCCATTGCCAGTCTACATTTCATACCCTCTCTACTTCGACCATCATCAGTTATTTTGCTCCCCAAATAGCAAAACTCCTTTACTACTTTAAGTGTCTCATTTCCTAATCTAATTCCCTCAGCATCACCCGACTTAATTCGACTACATTCCATTATCCTCGTTTTGCTTTTGTTGATGTTCATCTTATATACTCCTCTCAAGACACTGTCCATTCCATTCAACTGCTCTTCCAAGTCCTTTGCTGTCTCTGACAGAATTACAATGTCATCGGCGAACCTTAAAGTTTTTATTTCTTCTCCATGGATTTTAATACCTACTCCGAATTTTTCTTTTGTTTCCTTTACTGCTTGCTCAATGTACAGATTGAATAACATTGGGGAGAGGCTACAACCCTGTCTTACTCCCTTCCCAACCACTGCTTCCCTTTCATGTCCCTCGACTCTTATAACGGCCATCTGGTTTCTGTACAAATTGTAAATAGCCCTTCGCTCCCTGTATTTTACCCCTACCACCTTCAGAATTTGAAAGAGAGTATTCCAGTCAACATTGTCAAAAGCTTTCTCTAAGTCTACAAATGCTAGAAACGTAGGTTTGCCTTTCCTTAATCTTTCTACTAAGATAAGTCGTATGGTCAGTATTGCCTCACGTGTTCCAGTATTTCTACAGAATCCAAACTGATCTTCCCCGAGGTCGGCTTCTACTAGCTTTTCCATTCGTCTATAAAGAATTTGTGTTAGTATTTTGTAGCTGTGGCTTATTAAACTGATTGTTCGGTAATTTTCACATCTGTCAA
This sequence comes from Schistocerca piceifrons, assembly GCF_021461385.2. NCBI lineage: Eukaryota > Metazoa > Arthropoda > Insecta > Orthoptera > Acrididae > Schistocerca > Schistocerca piceifrons. Next base: position 149,315,302 of record NC_060148.1, read on the forward strand.
CACCTGCTTTCTTTGGGATTTGAATTATTATATTCTTCTTGAAGTCTGAGGGTATTTCGCCTGTTTCATACATCTTACCCACCAGATGGTAGAGTTTTGTCAGGACTGGCTCTCCCAAGGCCGTCAGTAGTTCCAATGGAATGTTGTCTACTCCGGGGGCCTTGTTTCGACTCAGGTCTTTCAGTGATCTGTCAAACTCTTCACGCAGTATCGTATCTCCCATTTCATCTTCATCTACATCCTCTTCCATTTCCATAATATTGTCCTCAAGTACATCGCCCTTGTATAGACCCTCTATATACTCCTTCCATCTTTCTGCTTTCCCTTCTTTGCTTAGAACTGGGTTTCCATCTGAGCTCTTGATGTTCATACAAGTGGTTCTCCTATCTCCAAAGGTCTCTTTAATTTTCCTGTAGGCAGTATCTATCTGGCCCCTAGTGAGATAAGCCTCTACATCCTTACATTTGTCCTCTATCCATCCCTGCTTAGCCATTTTGCACTTCCTGTCAATCTCATTTTTGAGACGTTTGTATTCCTTTTTGCCTGCTTCATTTATTGCATTTTTATATTTTCTCCTTTCATCAATTAAATTCAATATTTCTTCTGTTACCCAACGATTTCTGCTAGTCCTCGTCTTTTTACCTACTTGATCCTCTGCTTCCTTCACTACTTCATCCCTCAAAACTACCCATTCTTCTTCTACTGTACTTCTTCCCCCCATTCCTGTCAATTGTTCCCTTATGCTCTCCCTGAAACTCTGTACAACCTCTGGTTCTTTCAGTTTATCCAGGTCCCATCTCCTTAAATTCCCACCTTTTTGCAGTTTCTTCAGTTATAATCTACAGGTCATAACCAATAGATTGTGGTCAGAGTCCACATCTGCCCCTGGAAATGTCTTACAATTTAAAACCTGGTTCCTAAATCTCTGTCTTACCATTATATAATCTATCTGATACCTTTTAGTATCTCCAGGGTTCTTCCATGTATACAACCTTCTTTCATGATTCTTAAACCAAGTGTTAGCTATGATTAAGTTGTGCTCTGTGCAACATTCTACCAGGCAGCTTCCTCTTTCATTTCTTAGCCCCAATCCATATTCACCTACTACGTTTCCTTCTCTTCCTTTTCCTACACTCGAATTCCAGTCACCCATGACTATTAAATTTTCATCTCCCTTCACTATCTGAATAATTTCTTTTATTTCATCATACATTTCATCAATTTCTTCGTCATCTGCAGAGCTAGTTGGCATATAAACTTGTACTACTGTAGTAGGTGTGGGCTTCGTATCTATCTTGGTCACAATAATGCGTTCACTATGCTGTTTGTAGTAGCTTACCCGCATTCCTATTTTCCTATTCATTATTAAACCTACTCCTGCATTACCCCTATTTGATTTTGTGTTTATAACCCTGTAGTCACCTGACCAGAAGTCTTGTTCCTCCTGCCACCGAACTTCACTAATTCTCACTATATGTAACTTTAACCTATCCATTTCCCTTTTTAAATTTTCTAACCTAACTGCCCAATTAGGGGACCTGACATTCCACGCTCCAATCCGTAGAACGCCAGTTTTCTTTCTCCTGATAACGACATCCTCTTGAGTAGTCCCCACCCGGAGATCCGATTGGGGGACTATTTTACCTCCGGAATATTTTACCCAAGAGGACACCATCATCATTTAATCATACAGTAAAGCTGCATGCCCTCGGGAAAAATTACGGCCGTAGTTTCAGCTGTTCACAGTACCAGCACAGCAAGGCTGTTTTGGTTATTGTTACAAGGCCAGATCAGTCAATCATCCAGACTGTTGCCCTTGCAACTACTGAAAAGGCTGCTGCCCCTCTTCAGGTACCACACGTTTGTCTGGCCTCTCAACAGATACCCCTCCGTTGTGGTTGTAGCTATGGTACGGCTATCTGTATCGCTGAGGCACGCATGCCTCTCCACCAATGGCAAGGTCCATGGTTCATGGGGGGAGTTAAGTAGACAGAAATGCTTGTTATCACAATCTTCTGTCATTATTATTATTATCATTGTTGTTTTTATAATTACTATTATTATTACTATTTTTTATATTATTGTTGGTGTTATTAATGTCCCTCCCCAGCAGCTGAGAGGTTAGTCTGATGGACTGCCACACGTAGGACCCACATCCAAATCCCTGCACTTAAAGGGTTTCTCCCTGGTGGGAGCAAAGAAATAGGTTGGATTCACCCTCTTGATGCCAGCTGAGGAACTACTTGACCAAGTAGCAGTGGCGCCAGCTCACGGAAACTGACAACAGCCACAAGAGCAGAGTGCCAACCATCCTCTCTTCTATACCACATGAGAGGATTACATGGTGATCGGTCTTTACCAATGGGCCAGCCAGGACCTTTCCGACAGAGTTCACGTTTATGTTATGATTATCATTATCATTATGTGCACACTATGTTAGATGTAAGACAGGGTCACAAAACCCTCACCTTGGTAGTTAAATGTAAGGACACTGGACAGAGTATTAGTTATTCTTAGGAGATGTCATGCAATTACCATATGACACTGCCTCTAGCCTCTGTTGACGATGGTCACAATTTGAAGAGGAAGAGAGTCCATAAGATTCTTCAGGTGTGCCATGTTCAGCAGAATCCGCTCGATATTGTCCCCATAAAACTATAATAATCATGAAAAAAAAAAAAACGAAAATTTCCGAGTCCAAGCAGGCACACTCATTCCACCAGCGTCTTTATTAAAGAGCGTGCAGGAGAGGACAGATATTTGGGGCATCCTCCTGCCCTTGGAGAGAAAAACTTCCCCTAAAAGGCGGAAGAATAAGCAATGATGAATGAGAGAAGGATGCAGATGTAACATGTGGCCTGTAATGAAAAAAAGTGTCATTATAATCTCTGCATTCGTAAAAGATTCGAAAATTGTCCCTCATTCATATCTCTGGGAAAGCCCCCCGCCCCCCCCCCCCCCCAATGGACAGGTGATTGTTGAAGAAAGACTGAATAACCAATTAAACGAGTCAGAGCTTATTAGAACTGCAGAACTCTGAAAGTGATAGGGGAGCTAGAAAATTTGAAAAAGGAAGTCTAGGTATAGTAGTGGATGGGAATTGGGGGGGGGGGCGGAGAGGGGGGGAAGGGCGGGCGACGAAGAAAAATGGATTTAAAATAAAGGTTTCAGGTCAGCATAACATAAGGTAACATCAATAACTGCAGAAAGTAATGTCATACGTCTACGATTCAGTATGTATAAGAAAGACGAGCTGAGACTGAGTTTCTGCAAACACTTCAGTGATTATTCTCATCAGTACCGACAAGTACTGAGAAATGACAACATGCGTTTAAAATTCGGTAAAGGTGAGGATAGTACGGTCAGGAATACCACAATAGACACTTCAGTTGAAAAGAAGTGGACATCACAAATGTTGGTCACACATACTTAGGTAAAAGGAAGGCCACACAGAGGAAACCTTCAGTAATAGAAGACATAATTCAATTGACCAACGAAAGTGAGAAGTGCAGAAACGTTCGTGATGAGACACCTGTACGGAAATATAAGCCATTTATGAATGAAATAAATGGAAATGCAGGGAAGCCAAGGCTAAATGGCTGCAGGAAAAATCTGAAAATAAATGGTCGTTGGAAGGATTGACTCAGCATAGACGAAAATCAAAGCAACCTACATGAAGTTAAAAGTAAGGGTGATAACATTAAAAATGCAATGGAAAGTCCACTGTTAGAAACAGAGGAGAGAGTGGGTGTATGGAATGGAAAGAGTACATTGTAGGCTTCTATGAGAGGGAGGAACTCTCTGATGGTGTGCTGGAAGAAGAAATTAGTGTCGATACGGAAGGGATAGGTGAGTCTGTATTAGGATCAGAATTTAGCAGAGTTCTGGAAGACTTGACATCAAATAAGACAAGAGGGATAGGTAAAAAAAAAATGGTTCAAAAGGCTCTAAGCACTATGGGACTTAACATCTGAGGCCATCAGTCCCCTATACTTAGAACTACTTAAACCTAACTAACCTAAGGACATCACACACATTCATGACCGAGGCAGGATTCGAACCTGCGACCGTAGCAGCCGCGTCGTTCCGAACTGAAGCGCCTAGAACCACTCGACCACAGCGTCCGGCGATAGGTAACATTTTATGGGAATTTCTAAAATCATTAGGATAAGTGACAATCACATGACCATTCAAATTCGTGTGTAGTACCTATGAGACAGGCGACAACCCATCAGAGTTTCGGAAATATATCATACACATAAGTCTAAGATGGCAGGAGCTCAGAAGTGCGAGAAAGGTCACGTAATAAGGTTAACTGCTCATGCCTCCAAGTTGCTGACAAGAATAATATGCAGAAGAATGGAAAAGAAACTTGAGGATCTCTTAGACGACAATTAGTTTGGCTTTAGAAAAGGCAAAGGTACCGGAGAAACACTTCTGACGTTGCAGCTTGATAATGGAAGTGAGACTGAAGAAAAATCAAGAGACGTTGATAGGATTTATCGACCTGGAAATGTACAATGGTGCACAAAATTCGAAATTCTGATTAGAATGGGAGTACGCTATAGGAGGAAAGGGATGATATACAATATATACAAGAACCAAGATGAAAAAGTAAGACTGGAAGACAATGAATCAAGTGCTCCAATTAAAAAGGGTGTAAGGTAGTGATGCAGTCTTTCACATCTACTGTTCAATCAAAGAAAGGTTCATGGATGGGATTAAAATTTAGGGGGAAAGGATATGAATGATTAGATTCGCTGATGATGTTGTTGTCTACAATGAGGATGAAGTAGAATAACAAAAACTTAAGTAAAATAGACGTTGAATGAATAAAAAGTATGGACTTGGAGTAAACGCTGGAGAGACAAAAGTAATGAGAAGCAGTACAGAAGACAATAGCGAGAAACTAAACATCAAAATTGATGATCATGAAGTGGATGAGAGTAAACAATTCTGTCAGCTCGGAAGGCAAATAACCCATTATGGATAAAGCAAGGAGCGTAAAAAATCAAATACCCGTAGAAGTGTGAAATATAAGCCTCAATTTCAGGAAGAAATTTCTCAGAACATACGTTACGAGTGTAGCATTGTGTGGTAGTGAACATGGACAGTGGGAAAACCAGAACAGAAAGGAATGGAAGCGTTTGAGATGAGTTACAGAAGAATGTTGAAAATTAGGCTGACTGCTAAGATAAGAAATGAGTTCTCTGTATATTCGGCGAAGAAAGAAACTTATAGAAGACGCTGACAAGAAGAAGGGACAAGATGATAGGCCATGTGTCAAGACATCAGGGAATAGCTTTAGTTGCAACTGAGGCAGCTGTAGAGAGTATAAACTGTAGAAGAAAACAGATTTTGGAATACGTCCAGCAAATAATCGAGTACAAACGCTGCTCTGGCATGTAGAAGGCGGAACAGAAGAGGGATTCGAGGCAAGCCACATAAATCCAGTCACAAGACTAATGACGCATAAAAAAGTATGTATACTACAGGAGAAAGACTTATTGAGTTGTACAATAAATTTCAAATAATAACAAGAAATCGTAGGAGGAGGAGACACACTCGGAAAAGACCTGGAGATGCAGGAACATATTGGATCGTAGCGAGCACAAAGAAGTAGACACAGGGTCAGAGTACAATTTAGTAAAGATGGAGAGTCGGTTGAGGCTTGAGGGGATCCTCCAAAAACAAGTGGGATACTTAGGTACTGAGGAATGACGAGTTACATTTGAAGTTCCCTAATGCTATGGATCCTGTGATAGTGAATTTCATTTTAGTCGAAGAGGGACAGACGTATTTAAATAGGGTGATCACAGAAATTGTGCAGACAAAAATACGAACAGTTCTAGGCGGTCGCAATGGGGACAGTGGGAGTCCAACAGAGTCATTGCTCCCCCCACCGCTCCTGGAATATGGAACACAATGTATTTATTCATATACTAAGTTGATATCCATCGGTTCTGTAGGATAGAATTATTGTAATAATTTCTGTTGTTGCTCATAAATCCAGGACAGTAACTGCGAAAAAATCATGGATAACAGAAGAAAGATATCGACTAATAGATGGGGGAAGGAAGTATACAAACATTCGGAAAAAGAGGGGTATAAATAAGCATCCTTTACATAACAATTAAATAAACATGAAGTGCAGGAAAGACTAAGTGAAAAGGATGCAGAAAAATGTGAAGATATCGAAATAGAAATGATCGCTGGAAGGCCTCGGCAACACAGGGTGCTTCAAAAAAATATTTGTGTTACAATGAATTGTGTTGTAACAACTATCAATCGCTGTACCGCGGATCTGTTATTTCAGGGACGAATACAGTCTTTAATTTATAATCGTTGCTGGTAGATGTCCCTTGTCTTCTGTCTGTCTCGTTATCGTCACACGTAGTAAAGTGACTGCTCTGCAACAGAAATCACTTGGTGCTCCCGAGATTGCGAAGTGTAATTACAGCGAAAAGATGCCTCAGGATGAGATACAAAAGTGATCCTCCGAATGGATGGACTGTTCGCAGAGAGTATCGACAGTTTCTAGACAAAGCTTGTGTGCGCAATGGAAAGAGTTCTATTCACCCCAATGTCTCCAACGAAAAGTGGCACGAATCCGAACCACTTTCGAGCATACTCCAACAAAAATCAAGTCGTCGTGCCAGTCGGGAGATGTAATTGCCTACGACAACAATTTGGCATGTTTTGAGACATCAGTTGGTTATGAACCCATAGAAATTACAGATCTTACAGGCACTACGTCATGATGACAAACGGAAACGTTTGGCTTTTTCTGACCAGCTTCAGAATGCTATTGACAACGATAACACTTTTGGACACCTTATCGTGTTTAGTGATGAGGCGATGTTTCACATCAGTAACATAGTAAAAAGACACAGTGTTTGAGTTTGGGACCTACAGTACCAACATGCACATATTGAATGTGTACGAGATTCACCCAAACTCAACGTGATTTGTGCGATATCCCATTTACAGACCATTGTTCTTTGATGGAAACAGGATTAAAGGGCAGGAGTATTTTTCTACGTTACATAACTAGCTGCAGCCGAGCCTGAATGAGAACAACTTTTTTTCAACAATACTGCTCACTGGAGTCACCAAGTTCTTGTTTTTCTGAATCAATATCGAGCCACTGGATTGGTCGCCAGACAGCTGGCAACTTAGCACTTTTCAGCCGGTCTCCACAGTCACCGGATTTGACGCCCTGTGCCCTTTTCCTGTGGGCTTTTGTCAGGGACAACGTTTATGCACCAGCCTTACCACTGAACCTAGAAGTGCCGAAGGACTGGACCTGTACTACCATAACATCAGTGACAATGGTCATGCTTACCAGAGTGTGGGAGGAATTCGGATAATGCTGTGGTTACTGAAATCAGTAATCTGAAGTTGAGATACCCCTAAATAAGTACCCCAAATTTCATCGTTGTATGTCTTACAGTTCAATAAATATATGCGTTTGAAGTATGTATATTCCATTTGAAACACCCTGTGTACAAGAAGTCAAAACATCTTCTACAAAATAAAAACAAAAGCTGTCTTTATTATGAGTATAAGAAGAATTCCACGGTTAAGCGCAAATGTGTGAACAGGTGTCAAGAGTACATTGAAGGCCATCATTGAAGGATATCAATTATCAAAGTCAACAGAGTTTTGCAAATGTTGTGGTCAAATTAAGTAGGACTCACCGAGAACATTCACTAGGAATTTCTAAAATCATTGGAGGAAGTGGAAACAAAACTGCTATTGAAGTTGTTTTGTAGAATCTCTGGTTCTGGAGTTATAGCATTAGACATCTGGGATAATTTGGTCCACACAGTCTTGAATATAGCAACGGAAATTAAGTGTGAGCATTTACGCGCAATCGCCTTAACAGCTGCTGACACCAATGATACACAGAAGAAGAAAAACAAAATTTGGGAAGTGCTAGATAACGTTCTTTGGTTTTAGGGAATGTAAATGCGCCAAACAGGCAGTTCTGAGGCTTTGACTGAAAATTAAAGCAAGACTAAAAAAAACAAGACGTTTGGTTGACGTAGAAAATTCAAACGAAAATGTAAATTGGTGCAAAATGATTGAAATTCTCCGCAGATTAGGTGTAAGCTATAGGGAAAGATGGTTGTACATCACTTACAAGAACCAAGAAAAAGGTAGGAATGGAAGACGAACAACGAAGGGCTTGGATAAGAAAACTATAAGACAGTGGTGTAGCCTTTCACCTCTACTACATACATCGAGGGAGCAATAAAGGAATTATTAGGAAAGTTGAGTGTAGAATTAAGATTATGTTGGAATGATATCAATAACAATATTCGCATATGACACTGATGCCCTCAGAGATAGAGAGGAAGAACAGAAGGGCCTGTTGAATCGAATGAACTGTTTAATGAACACACACTATGAACTAAGAGTAAACCAAAGAATGTCGAAAAAATGATTCGTAGCAGAAATGAAGTTAGTGACGAAGTTAACACCAAAACTGGTAATGAGGAAACAAGCTGAAGAGAAAGAAACTTGCTACAGCGGAAGCAAACAAACTCTTAAGAGGCGAAGCAAGACATAAAACCCAGCCTACAACTGGTAGCGAGGGCATTCGTGGCTAAAATAAGTGTACTAGTATCAAACATTGGGCTTAACTTGAGGGCATAAGTTGTGAGAATATAAGTTTAGAGATCAGGATTGTATGAAAGTGAGTTATGGTCTACGGTAAACCTGGAAAAGAAAGGAATCGACATATTTGAGATGTGACGCTACAGAAGGATGTTGCAAACTAGGAGGTGAGATAATGTTGGGAATGAGGAAGTTCCATGGAGAATCGATAAAGAAAGAAATATATGGAAAACACTGATCACGTGAAGTAACAGCACTTTGTTCTTGGTCTTCTTTACTTATTGTTCCCCCTTGGCTCTTGTACATATTGTGTGTACCCTGCCTTTCCCTATAGCTTATTTATCTCAGAATTTCGAACATATTACACCATTTTAAATTCATAAATGCATTTGCTAGAACGACAGATTCCATAAACATGTCAGTTTTCTCTTCAGTATAGCTTCCATTATCAATCGCAACTTCGGGAATTGATTCTGTACTACTTTTATCCTTTGAAATGGCAAACTGATCGTCAGTTAACATATCCTTAATTTTCTTTTCCATTCTGCTTTATATTATTGTGATCACCTACTTGACTCATGAGCCATTAGGAAATTTGTGTGATAGTACTCGCAATTATCTTCCGCTGCTATTTTCAGGATTACATGAATGATATTTTTCGGTAAGTTTGATGGTATCTCTCCAGTCTATACAGCGTATATTCTACACACCAAATTGAATTTTTTTGGTTGCAACTTCAACCAATAATTTCAGAAATTCCGAAGGAATGTTATCTGTCCCTGGTATCTCTATTTGATCACAGGCCATTCAAAGTTCTGCTTAACTGTGACTCTCGCATATCTCTTCCATTGCGACTCCTATTCCTTGTTCTTTCACGCCATCAGACAGGTCTTACCCCTCATACAGGCCTTCACTGTGTTCTTTCGGCTTATTCACTCTCTCCCCTCAGTTTAACAGTGTAATTCTGATTACATTCTTGATATTACTGCAATTTCTTTTCATTTCAACAGCTCCTCTTTCAACTTTTCTATATGCTGTATTAGTCTTTACCACAATCACTTCTTCTATTCCCTTACATTTTTCCAGCAACCATCTCGCTATGGCTTCCCTGAACTTCCTTTTTACGTTATTCTTAATTGGCGGACACTAGTGTATACCATTCAGTTCTGGAACATTTGTGTACAATATTATCTTCTTCTGTCGATCGACTGAAGTATTTCTTCTGTTAGCCAAGGTTTCTGGGCAGTTTTCTCCATTATACTTAAATTTATATATCCAATTATGTGTTGCTTCACTTTTTAGAGATGCATTAGTGCAATGTTTGTGTTTGACAGTGTCTGTATATTTCGACGTAACTTTCTTTTGAGCATGCATGGAGGTCCGAAGCCACAGTCACTGGTGGCCGTTGAAAGCTGTCTTAAATGACGAAAAATATTCGCAATTTGAGAGTTTGTACCTGACCAGGACTCGACACAGATTTTTAGTTTGTCGCCAGCCATCACCTTAACGACTTTGGTTACCTGATCACACTTGTAGGACCGACAAGAATCTCCATATGTTGCACTGTCTGTTATCTACAGTACTCTGTCAAACGCAGACCCTGCGTCAACGTATTACATGCCAAAGTCAAGGCAACCTGACGATAATAACTCTTACCCCAAATGGGAACCAGGTAACTGTGCAAGCACAATGGATGGCAGACACTGGAACATGTGGAGATTTGGGTCGGTCCTAAGAGCGCGCTCTGATTCCTGGAGTGGTTAAGACGATCGCTTGCAGAAAAAATCCTGTTTCTGGCGAAAATTTTCATACATTTATGTAATTGGTATATCTCTTGCGGAATCACATTCACACATTTCGAATATATTTCATGATTTCATGCAACTATCAGTGGCCAGCAGCATCTGTGCCTTCAGACGTGCATGCATGTCTAAAAGTACATTGCACCGAATTAAATAGACTGAAACACAGACATTGCACTGATGTATTTAACCCCAAAGGCAAAGTAGGCTGATGAGAAAAATAAATGTCTCTCCCAGGTAGGACTCACATAATTGTGTATTTACTGTGGGTACAGATGGAGATTTGAGTTTTCCCTGCAGACATGTACAGATAGGCGAAGTGGTTAAGAAGACGGCTCATAACAAGTGAGAGATCCAGGTTTGACGCCTGGTCTAACAAATTTTCATAGTTTTGTGTAATAATATATACTACTTCAGCCACTTGATACTATCATTTTATTAGCACAACGCGTTTTGGCAACATTCTGTCAACATCAGGTGCATTTACAGTCACTTGTACGTAGAGATTAAAATGAAATGTGGTTAATTTCCTTTCCTGTGTGTGCATTTGAGGTTATGTGTCGGAAAAGGCGCTGTTTAGGAATATAAATATGTTACAGTGTATATTAAGTGATAGACATGATTAGCTTGCCTTAATACTTTCACAATCATTTGTTTTCATCAATACAGAAAGTCTTAGATGCTAAGATGAACTAGTTTCTATTGTTAAAATAGTAGTATGCAGTAGCTGTGACATATTTATATGTAGACACATTTATGTCATCGCTAATTGATTACTTGGTAAAGACAGTTTGTTTTTCTCAGTGAAATAGGCATTCTACATTGAAGAAGTTTCAAAGAAGTTCATATTATTAATTTTGTCATTTAGTAACATGTCTCCATGCACTGTGCCATTAATGAATATTTCTAAATCTTCATATAAATCCATTTGGTGTAACTTGCCCACTTTATGTAATATCTGAAGATCATGCACTGTATCAGGCAATGGTGCATCTGTGTTTTCATGTGGGTGGCTAATGCATATTAATCATATTTCTTAGTGTGGTAGGCATTTGTATGTTGGTTGTGTCTTTTTTGGCTTGCATAGAGGGCTTTGCAGTGACCACATAATATTTTATAAAAGCCTCACATGTATCTGTATATCTGTTAATATTGTATCTCAATGAGTGTTGCAGTTTGATATGTGTTGTGAAGGTATTACTGATTTTGTGTGGTTTGAAAATGTTTACTATTTTGTAGCTACATTTGCATGTGAAATGAATGCAAGCAGTGAGTTTCTTTTCCATTTTTTGCCTGGAAGTTTGTTTAACATAGTATTTTTCTGTTTTGTGTGAGGCTGTCAGTTAGTATGTAATTGCAGATATTTGCTGTAGTTAATTGTCTCATTCTGCTGAGCTCACCAACCTTTGCATATTTATCCACTGGTGTACTGCTGGCTCTGTGAACTAATGCTCTGTATACAGCTTGCTTTTGTGTCATTGGGCGGCAAGATGAGCTGTGTCTGATGGTACCTGTTGCTGTTGTCTTTCTGTAAATTTCCATATTTAGATATAAATGTTCCATACTCACTGCATACTACTGTTTTATCAAAAAATTTGTGTTCCATAGTTTCTAAGACACTTTGTATTGATGTAAACAAATGATTGTGAAAGTGTTAAGTTGTGATATGCTTGTTACTGTGCTCTGTTTGGCAGGCAACGAAATTACAAACAAAAATGTAAGTAAACACTCTAACAAAATCAACTAATCATGGCTATCACTTAATATACACACTATAACATATTTATATTCCTGAACAGACACACACCTCATTGGAACACATAGCAAAAGAAACTAACCACATTTAATTTTAATTGCAATGTAAAAACAACAGTAAATGCATCTGATGATGGCAACATGCTGCTGAAATGCAGCATGCTAATAAAGTATTAGTAAGAAGTGAGTTGGTGGGTTTAACAGTGGGGGGGGGGGGGGGGGTGAGGCACCGAAGTGTATATTATTTCACAAAAATCTCACAATGTAGTCGCAACCCTCAAACAACATCCATATAACATGGATAAATTTAAGTTTAATGCTGGAAGTGAGGTAAAGAGGTTAATACACCGTTAGTAAGACGTTAAAATACAGTTTGTGGAAAATGTAGCTAACCTATAGCTCAAAAAGAAACGCAAGCATGTGAACATCATTCTTACATACATTATTATCAGCAGTAACACTTTCACATCAGGCCAAAAAAGTAACTGAAGAGCTGAGAAGTACTGGCTGGAATCTGAAATCAGTCTTCTTCACAAAAAGCTGGACTTGCTTAACAGGAAATTTATGATCATACACCTACAATTAGCTAATTATTTCAACAATTATCTGTTACTTACAGAATGAGATTTTCACTCTGCAGCGGAGTGAGCGCTGATATTAAACTTCCTGGCAGATTAAAACTGTGTACCAGACTGAGACTCGAACTCGGGACCATTTTCTTTTGTGGGCAAGTACTCTAACAACAGAGCTACCCAAGCACGACTCACGACGCGCCCTCACAGCTTCAATTCTGCCAGTACCTCGTCTTCTACCTCCCAAACTTTACCTAAGCTCTTCTGCAAACATTGCAGAACTAGCACTTCTGGAAGAAAGGATATTGCGGAGACATGGCTTAGCTGCAGCTTGGGGGATGTTTCCAGAATGAGATTTTCACTCTGCAGTGGAGTGTGCACTGATATGAACTTCCTGGCACATTAAAAAAGTGCGCCAGACAGAGACTCGAACTTGGGACCTGGTTTGAGTCTCAGTCTGGCACACAGTTTTAATCTGCCAGGAAGTTTAATATCTTACTTAGTATTGTAAACAAAATCACTATTTCTATAATTAATTAATATATTAATATCATTTGCAATCACAACCATTAAATCAACAAATTGAGAAACAGTCAAGAGAATGACAATGATTCATTACACAGACGCAAATTTTATAATAGACTCAGCAATCAGACAGAAATCGTATTCACAGACATAGAAAACAACCTACTAAACAAAGAGCTCCAGTACAATCTACAACTTGAACTAAGGCCCACATTATGAAAGATATCATTGGTGCAACAAGAAATGCTGCAGATATATCAAAGATAGGCAGTAAAGAAAAGACAGTTATACTTCAGAAGAAAATGACAGCCATAAAAATATAGCTCTACAAACAAGGAGCAAGTTATAACGCTCATGAAGAAGACAGGAAACCACTCCAAGATGTAAGAAAAAAGCTGAGTAGCTATAATTCCATAAGCACTCAGCTAGACAAAGGCAACATTTTCTGTATAATGAAATAAGAACAATAAATTAGGAAAACATAGGATTTTCTTACAGAAAGTGGCATTATTGGTATACAACAAGGCCCTGCAAAATCATTTGAGGCACAACTCAAATCGCTATTGAAAAACATACAGTTTCCTAATAACTGACTTCAAAAGGAAACATAGCACAATTATGAATCCTCTGGCACCAAAGCTAGGATCGCAGCCACAGATACACAAGGGATATCGTCCTGTTCACCCCGATGTGAACTACAGAAACAGCCCACGTTACAAAATAACACAGAAACTTAACCTGATTCTCACAAAGACATGAACGTACACTAACACATACACAATGAAAAGCAGTCAGCAGCTGACAGAAGAAATCAAAAACATCAACATCCTCTATTCAGCCTATTTAATATCATTTGACACCACAAACCTGTAAGTGAATGTATCCATCCCAGAAACTCAGTCATGAGGTCAAACCTGACAGCAAATGCCAGAAATTATTGAGTTCATGGACCTCCTTGAACTGGTACTAAATAAAACTATTTTAGGTTTAATAATAAAATGTACATGCAACATAAAGATTTACAGTGGGTTCAGGTGTAGCAGGCACAATTACCAACATATATATTAACCACCTCAAGGAAGGAACTCCTGCTATAAAATCAAACTCTATGGATGACATTATTTACCATAAACGTTATGTTGATAGTACATTATTTAGATGGTGACACAAATAATATTAGCAACATACTTAATACGTTCATTAAACAGTATAGAAACATAAAATTCGTGGTGGAATAAGAAAATAGTGGCAGCACGGATTCCCTAGACTTTAACATCAGTAAAGAAAACAGTTCACACACGTTAAAACTTATGGAAAGACAATGGCAATAAATACTAGCGTACACAATTCATCTTTCCATCCCACAACATAGAAGCATTCGTTAACAGAACTATCTATAGACCAATGGATAAATACACAAAGTTTGATGAGCTCAGAGAGTAAAATAAATAGTTACAGCAAATGCCTAAAATGACACACTAATTGACAGTCTCATACAAAAAACAATTTTAAACCAACTTCTATGCAAAAAATGAAAAAGAAACTGATTACTCGCATTCCTTTCATAGGAAAACTCTCCTACAAAATTGCAGACATTTCCAGACCTCACAACATTAACACTGCCTTAACAAAACACACTGAGACACCACATTAATACGTCTACAGGTAAATATCCACAATCAGGCATTTGTGAAATAGTATGTAGTACCTGCGAAGCTCTCTATGTAGGCGAAACTGGATGGGACTTCGAAAAAAGGTACAATCAACATATAAATGCTTACCACACTAACAACCATAAAGAAATCAACAATAGCCACCCACATAGGCGACACAGGCCGCACCATTTCATTATTTTGTGCATGATCTTCATATATTACATAAAATGACAAGGGACATGAGATGGACTTCTAGGAAGATATGTAAATATTCATTCCTGACACAGTACCTGGAGACATGTTACTAAATGACAAAACTGAAAGCAATAATATCAACTTCTTTAAAACTTCTCCAATGCAGAATGCCTCTTGCACTAGTGAGAAAAACGATCTGTCTTTACCAAGTACAAACTATTATATGTGCCATGACATAAATATGTCTATATATAAATATGTCTCATTTACTGCATAACAGTGTTCTAGCAATAGAAACTAGCTTATCTTAGCTTCAAAGAGTCTTTGTGTTGATGCGGACAAGTGACTGTGAAAGTGTTAAGGACAATGTGTTCGCGAATTTTCTCTGTGTGCCAGACAATGCCAGACAACAAAATTACCAACAAAAATGTAAGTAAATGCGCCAACAAAATGAGACAATCATGCCTATCTCTCAATGTGTATAGTATAGCATATTTGTATTCCTCAACAGGCGTCTTTTCCGACACATAATCTCACTGGCACACATGGAAAAGCAAACTGATTTCACTTCATTTTAATTACAATGTAAAAATATCTGTAAATGCACCTGATGACATCAGCATGCTGCTAAATGCATCCTGCTAATAAAATATTACTATAAGTGACTTTTGGAATATATACTACTTCATTCAGTCGCAGCACTCAAACAGCATCCATATAACATGGATAATTTTAAATTTTCATATATTTGAAGCGATTTGTGTAGCTGTTTGGTACTGTATTCACAAACTGTGAAAGCATTTCATAACATTTTAGAAATATCTCTCCCTCTTTAACTCAACAGCTTGGTGTGGATTACATGATTGTAGTATCAACAGCCTCAGAGAAAATCAAACACACAACAAGATAGCTTGGTACTTCAGCATCCCACTTCTTTCTTTATTGATTCTTTTGGCCTACTCTCTTCTGCCTACCCTTCATCACCTTAAATTTGTGGTATGAGTCAATGCCTTTGGCCATTTCTGAGCATATATCCTGTGGAGTAGCAAGAGCTTTCGATTGCTGGCAACTGTGTTGCGAGATAAAAGAAAGAACGAGGGAGAATGTGACTACCCAATCACAAGGAATCCCCTGAGCGTGTGGTTGCAAAAGGCAAATAATGTTTCAGTGTTTGGTTTCTCAAATATTACCTGCCATGCAACCATAACATTGGCTGCTAATGGCATCATAGGGTGGGACTCCAGGTATCGAATGGTGAACACAGCATGGGTCTGCAGAGTGTAACTGAAATACAAAACAACAGCTGCAAAAGTTGGCATTTCATCAGAAAGCTGGATTAGTGGAATGTGTGGAGTCTTGTACGCACGACTGTGCAGACAGTGTACATGAGGAGTACAATGATAATGATGTGTGCTTAACAAGTGAAAGTGATACTGAATAGGTGCAGAGCCATATAGCTCATCATCCTTGTCGTGCATGGGGCCACAAATCCCATCTCCAGTGAAACGTACCTTTTGAGAATCGTTGCACAAGCAGTGGGTACTTAGTTTCATTCCGAATAACTCCCCAGCAATATGACATTTAGTGCATAAGAAGAATTATCGATATGCAGGGGAAGACAAGACCCACTTGTTACAAAAACTGGTGTTTGCGCACTTCCAGGATCCTTCATACAATCTACAGGATGTGTACAATAGTGACATACAACGTTATACGCATGAAGTTGAACGCATCACAAATTGCAGTGATTTCAAGGGAAGTAGTGGATGGTTGTATAGCTTCGAACAGTGCTACAGAATTGGGAGACGTAAGGTAAAGAAATTTAAAAAAAAAAAGTGTGAACTCAACGATAAGAAACAAACTGAGAATTCGCCCCAACAATTTGTAGATGAGATAAACAAACTTATCCCATCGTTCAGTAAGAAGTTTGTTTTCAACTCCGACTCTTCCACATTCGGTTGCATGCCATCACATTCGGTCATTTCTCATCACCCCATTACACCAATATGATTCTGTGTGCATTCCTTAAGAGTGGATACCTATCTGATCGCCGCTCTTCAGCCAAGAGACACAAAAGGTAGACATAGAAGACAGAGAAACATATAAAAAGCATGATAATACATTATGAACATATTCACAATATATTAGAAGTCGTTTGACAGCAGGAACTGTACATAAAGGGCGTCACCACGTGAACAGACGAAGACATCCAGTTGGAGACGCAAATGTAGGAGAACAGTGATGAAAACACTGTAGATCACACAGAAACACTGGTGACGATCATTGGCGAAGCACACACAGACACACTGATGAAAGGCAGGAGGGCCTGCCTCCACGTGGAAGGGAGAGGTAGGAGGGCGGGGAGGAGGGGGTGGAGCCAGTTAGAGAAGAAGGGAGGGGGAGGGGTGAGGGGAGGGGGTGTGTGGAGAAGCCCAGGAACGGGGGAGGGGAGGGAGGGAGGAGGGGGAATGACGAGAGGAGGGAGAGAAGGGAAAGAGGGTACATTGGAGGAAAAACACAGGTGGAGGAAAGGGAGGATCAAAGCTGGTAGGAGGGGTAGATGGAAGGGACAAGGACATTATCAGGTAGGGGGAGTTGGTAGAAGCCACCTAGGGCAAGGGTATGGAGTGTGGTAAGATGGAGAGCAGGTGGGATGCAGGGGTACAGGTGTGGCAGCTGACAGGGGTGGGAAAGAATGGGAAGTGGGTGAGGGGGATCAAGTTTACGGAAGGTGTAAAGGATCCATATCCATTCAAGGAAGAGGAGGAGGTGTGGGAAAGGAATTAAGTTATAGAGGATCCGTATGGGGGAAGGGAGGTGGATGCGATAGGCAAGGTGGAATACATGGCGTTCCAGGATTTGTAGGGACTTTTAGAAGGTAGGAGGGATGGAGATCCAGGCAGGATGGGCATAACAGAGGATGGAGCGGATGTGGGATTTGTAGGTGTGGAGGATTAAGGAGGGGTCCAGACCCCATGTGCGGCCAGAACGGAGCTTGAGGAGGCGGAGGCAGGAGTGTGCCTTGGTTTGGATCATCCGGAGATGGTGCGCCCAGGTAACGCCAAGGTACTTGAGGGTGGGGGTGAGGTTAATAAGATGGCCATAGATGATGAGATAAAAATCAAGGAGGGGAAAGGAAGGGGTGGTTTTGCCTACAATGATCTCTTGGGTTTTGAAAGGATTGACCTTGAGCAGCCACTGGTTACACCAAGTGGTGAACCAGTCAAGATGCGATTGGAAAAAGTGCTGGGAGCATTTCAGGGTAGGGGCGAGGGCAAGAAAAGCGGTGTCATCAGCGTATTGGGGAAGGTCTACGGTGGGTGAAGGCGGTGGCATGTCTGCTGGGTCAAGAAGGTAGAGAAGAGGGGAGAGGACAGAACTTTGGGGCACATCGGCGGAGGGGTGGAAGGTATAGGACTCCGTGTTGTGGATGGTGACATAGGAAGGATGGTGAGACAGACGTAGTTAATAGGAAGGGCAAAGGTTTGGAACTGGAAGAGGAGACCGGAATGCCACACACGGTCGTAGGTGCGCTGAAGGTCGGGAGAGAGAAAGATGGCGGGAAGACGAGAATTTAACTTCAGATAGGAGGTGAGTGAGGTGAAGGAGAAGGTCGTCGGTAGAGAAGGACGGCCATAAGCCACATTGGGTAGAGGGGCCGTGCTGGTGAATGCGTCGGGTGAGGATGGATTCCAGGACCGTGCTGAAGGCCGAGGCAAGGCTCATGGGACGGTAGGAGGAGACAGCAGATTGCGGTGTGTCGGGTTTGAGGAACATCAGAATCCGGGAGGTTTTCCACAGGTCGGGATAGAAGCTGGTGGACGAGGCAACATTATATAGTCTGGCCAGGGTGGAGAGGAAGGAGGCGGGAGCCAGCTGGCGCAAATCCACGATCCCTGTATGTGAAGGTCACTAATTGTGATAAATAGTCTTCAGAGATCTTACCATCCCAGCACATCTGAAAACCACCTTAACTGTGGTTCCAGAATGAGATTTTCACTCTGCAGTGGAGTGTGCGCAGATATGAAACTTCCTGACAGATTAAAACTCTGTGCCGGACCGAGACTCGAACTTGGGACCTTTGACATTCGCGGGCAAGAGCTCTACCAACTGAGCTACCCAAGCACGACTCACGCCCCGTCCTCACAACTTGATTTCTGCAAGTACCTCGTCTCCTACCCTCCAAACTTTACAGAAGCTCTCCAGCGAACTTTGCAGAACTAGCAGTCCTGAAATAAAGGATATTGCGTAGACATGGCTTAGCCATAGCCTGATAGAGCACTTGCCCGCAAAAGACAAAGGTCCCGAGTTCGAGTCTCGGTTCTGCGCTCAGTTTTAATCTGCCAGGAAGTTAACTGTGATTTTTCAAGCAGTCCATTCTAATTGTGATAAAAATGTATTGAAAACTTACAATTGTGGCACCCCAATGTTCCGCTCAACTTAGGGACCGTAGGAGTAGCTACTAATTGCAATACATTGTGTATAGAAATCTTAAGGTAGTTGCACAGTTGGGTCCATATTCCTCTTGGGACCCCTTTCAGTTGCTACTAATTGTGATACATCTGCTTAGAAACCTTACAGTTGTGGCACCCTTACGCCTCTCTCACAATAGGGCTCCCAGCATCAACTACTACCTGTGATACCTCATGTATAGAAGTCTTAGATTTGTGGCCCATCTGGCGTCCCTCTCAGCTTGGCACTCCAGTCTGCCAATACCAACAGTGATACATCATCTACAGATATCTTGAAGTTGCTTCACCTTTTGGATCCTCTCAGCTTCGGGCATGCAGCAGTCACTATTAATTGTGGTACACTATGTATAGAATTCTTACACCTTTTACCTTGGGATCTCTAGCATTCGCTATTAGTTTTAATACATAGAGTTAAGAAATCTTAGGGCTCTGCCACTGCTGCCCTCCCCCCCCCCCCCCCCCCTCTCAATTTGGAGCCCCCACTGGCTACTCCTAATTGTGATACATGATGTACAGAAACTGTAAGTCTTGCACCCCTGGACATTCTAGATAGAGATTTTACACTTGGGAAAATCTATCACCCATCTCACCATGGCGTCACATGCAGCCACTACTGATTGTGATACATCATGCATAGAAATTTTAGAACTGTGGCAGCCCTGAGGACCCTATCACCTTGATTGTTTCTAGTAGTTTCTAGCAATGGTGATACATCATGTACTGAAATCTTAGAGCTGTAGCCCATCTGGCGCTATTTTCAGCTTGGCAGTTTAAGCAGTCTCTACTAATCATGATACATCATGTGTAGAAATCATATTGTTGTGACACTTCTTGCACCCAAAGCAGATACTACTAATTGTGACACATGATGTACTGGTATCTTACAGCCGTGGCAGCCCTCTATCCTCTCTCACCTTGAGCTCCTATCAGCTGTTACTAGTTCTACCTCAACTTGGGGCCCCAGAGCTGAGAGGGTGTCCAGATGCATTACAACAGTAGGAACTCTATATACAATGTACCAACTGTGATACATTGCATATAGACTTCCTGCTGTTGTCATGCATCTGGGCACCCTCTCAGCTTCAGTAGACAGGTACCACTAATTGTGATGCATCGTATGTAGAAATCTTATGGTTCTAGACACCTTGGTCCCCTCTTACATTGCGGCCCCTAGTGGCTGCCATCCAGGGGCCCTCTTACCTTCAGGCCTCTATCAGCTGCTACTAATTGTGGACCATCGAGTAGAAATCTTATAGCTGTGGCGCATCTGGCTCTCCTCTCAGCTGTGACACACGAAGGCATCATTACTAATTGAGATGCATCATGTACTGAAATATTAAAGTTGCAGCACCCGTGCACCTTCTCTCACATTATAACCTGTAGTGGCCACTGCTAATTGTGATATATTGTGTATAGATAACTTAGAGTTGGGGCATTCCTGGGACTCCTCTCACCTTGACTCCACATGCAGTCGGTACTAATTGTGATACAAGGTTTGGTATGAAGGACAGCAGCAAATGAGAGGCATGATCATTACTTGACAGAGATTCACTTCAGTTATACTCATTAAGTATTGAAAGAACGACCTGTTTCTGGAGTTTAAGATCCAATCTTAAGTTGTATGCAGCTGTGACATACGAAGGAGAGGAGAGAAGTCATACATTGTAACATACCTGTAAATATCAGCAGAGCAGATTACCGAAGCAAGGTGACTCACTTGTTGTATTTGGAAATGCATAATGTGTGGTCAGGCCAGTCACTGCAAAAGTTCCAAATCACTGCGTCTTGGCGGAACTAGTGAGAAGGAGAGGGTGTAATAATCAAACTAACCTAAAAACGTAACGTCCAAACGGGTGGGACGAAGCAAGCAATGACGGAGAACAAACTTTATATCCATACTGTCCACTGTCAGGTAGACACACAGTATAAATGGCAACCATGACTGAGTGGAGAGCCACTCTGGAGTTCTGGAGGCGCGGTGTGGGGCAGGTGTCAACGGTAAACTTACGTTACTAGCGAAGATATAAAAAATCTAGACTGAATAATCCAAGCACTTGCAATACTTTGCTTAAAAACATAATAGAATATGAGCGAGCTGTGGTATGCTGTTACGCTAGAAAAATTCTCAGATGTGCGACAACCTCTGACATTTTTATGCAACAAGACAACGTTTCACAAGTAAACTAGATGAGCAAAGGATAGAAAAAGGACAAGAGTGATAAAGATTGATGGTAACATAGACTGTTGTACTTTAATCGTCACATGTACGATGCATTATGGGCTCGAGTGGCACGAAGTGAATTATATAATAACCATCACAATTTAAATTGGGAGTGTAAAAAGCGAAATAACAAACGAAAGTGATAAGGCTGGGCGCCCTACATTGTACATAGCAATAATGATGTTGAAAGACAGCTAAACGAACCAGAGAAAAATAGGCCGGAACCCAACCGACTTGTAAAACTACACGCCATAATAGGCAACAAAAAATGGTATATAGGTCAAATGAATGGACGTAGGACTCAACAGTAAAAGCTGTTATAAAAATAAATGGTAAGATAAACTGTACACATATGTGGGTGACCTTATGGGCTCAAGTGATGTAAAATGTAATATATAGAACCATGTAAACATAGAAACCATCATAAAAATCTAAAATTTGAATGGCATTGCGATGTACCCTGAGGCCCCTCTCACTATGGGACCCCTGGTGGTCACTACAAATTGAGGTACATTGTACACAGAAATCTTAGACTTGTGGCTCCCCTGAGGCACCTCCCACACAGGGGTTCCTAGCATCTATTGGTAGCTGCAATATATTGTGTAATGACATCTTGAAATTGTAGCCCACCTGGCGTCCCTTTCAGCTTGGCACTTTAAGCAGCCATTACTAACTGTGACACATCATGTACAGAAATGATGCTGTTATGTCCCTCCTAGGGCCTCTATCATATTGTGGTCCAAGTGGCCATTACTAATCGTGACAGCTCGTATACAGAAACTTTACATACGTGGCTACAATGGGGCCCCTCTCACTTTGGGGTTGCTAGCGGCCAGTACTAATTGTGATACTTCATACATAGAAATCATACAGTTGTGGCATACCTTGGACCACCATTAATTAAGATACATTATGTATAGATATTCTACTGTTGTAGTGCAATTGGTGCACTTCTTAGCTAGGAAACGAAAGTAGCCAACACTAGCTGTGATAAATCAGGGATAGAAGTATTTTATTAGTGACAGCCCTGGCATCTGTCTCACGGTGGGGACCCTAGGAGTCACTGCTCATTGTAACACATCATGTATACAAATATAACAGCTCAGGCACTCCTGGCGCCCCTTTCAGGTTTGCACTCCGAGCAGGCAATATTTGTTGCAATGCATCATGTGCAGGTATCTAACAGTTATAGCACTCCTGGTCCAAGCCCACTCCTGGCCCCAAGTGGCTGTTAAAATTTTTGCTACGTGATTGACAAACATCTTACAGTATTGGAAACCTGGGCCAATTCTGAGCCTGGCGTGCCCTAACAGTTGCTAAGAGTTGTGATACATTGAGTACAGATGTCTTACAATTGTAGCACACCTTGGGTTGCTCTCACAATGGGGCCACTAGGGGCCACTACTAATTGTGATAGATCGCATATGCAAATCTAACAATCGTCGCGCATCTGGCGCCAACTTGAGCTTGGTGCTCCAAGTAGCCAGTACTTACTCAGACAGAGCTCACCTTGCGGCCGTTCATCTTGAGGTTCCTTGCAGTTGCTACTAAATGTAATAAATTGTGTATAGAAATTGCACAGTTTTGGTATTTCTCGGGCCACTCTCACCTTGAGTCACCTAGTTGCCACTGCTACTGATGATACAACATGAAGAGAAATTATACAGCTGTGACACACCTGGTCATCTTTCATCTAGGGTCCTTTAGCAGCCGCTAACAATTGGGCTACACCGTCTACAGAAATGTTACAGTTTAGGTGCATCAGGTTCCGTTCTCAGCTAGGCAGCTCAGATAGTCAACACTAACTGTGATACATTGTGTATCGAAATCTTAGTTGTGGCACCCGTGGGGCCCATCTAACGTCGAATACCACAGCAGCCGCTACTAGCGGTGATCCATTATGTAAAGATATTGTACAGTTGTCGAAACCGCGGTCCACTCTCGCCTTGTTAGCCCTAGTGGCAGCATCTAGTTGTGAAATTTCTTGTGTAGATGTTACACAGCTGTGGTTCAATTGGCGCCTCTCTCTGTTTGGGTCGCTATTCAGACACTAGTAACTGTAATTCAACACGTACAGAAAACTTACGTATGTGTCACCATTTGGGCCTTCTCACATTGGAGGCTCTAGGAGCAACTGCTAATTGTACAACTGCGTGTGTAGAACTCCTGCTGGTGTGGCACACTCGGGGCCACTCTCACCTTGGAGCTCCAAATGGCTGCTAATAATTGTGATACATCATGTATACAAAAGCTATGTTTGCGACACTCCTGGGGTCCTCCCACGTTGGTGCAACAAGTGGCCACTACTTCCTGTGATACATCACGTACCAAAATGGTACCCCTAGGACCCCTCTCATCTGAGGTCCTCTAGCAGCCAATATTAATTGGGTTATTTTGTGTATAGAAATATTACAGATGTAGTGCATCACAAGCAGTGAATGCTAATTGTGATTAATCATGTATATAAATCTTACAGATGTGGTGCTTCTGGCGCCTCTCTCAGTTTGGCACTCCAAGCAGCCACTACTAATTGCGATACATTAGGTACAGAAGTCTTACAATTTCCACACACATGGGCCCCTGTTACTTTGAGGTTCTAGAGGATGCCTTTATCTGTGGTACATCATGTATAGAAAACCTACAGTTGTTGAAATCCAGGCCCACTCTGAAATTCGTACCTCTAGCAGTTGCCATCAGTTATGAGCGACTGCTACTACTTGTGATACATTGTAGGTAAAAACCTTACAGTTTGCTGCATCTATCGCCACTCTCAGCTTGGCTCTCCAAGTAGCTGCCACTAATCGAGAAAAAATACGCACAGAAGTCTTACAGTTGTGACACCCATGGGGACCCTCTCACATGGGGCCCATTGTGGGCGCCAATAAATGTGATACATCATGTTCAGAGATCTTACAGTTGTGGAATCCTGGACTCACACACACTCTGGGCTCTCTAGCAGCCAGTACTCGTTGTGGTACACTGCATATAGAAATCGTACAGTTGTGGCACCCCTGGGGTCACTCTCGCCTTGGGGCTCCTAGCAGCTGCTAAGTAATGAGACACATCATGTACAGAAACCTTAAAGCTGTGGCACCCAAGGGCCCATCGCACTTTGGCACCGCAAGCTGCCGTCACCACTCTCGCTTTGATGCACCAAAAAGCTGCTACTAATTGTGAGACATCTTGCCATGGTGCCCATAGCAGATACTTATATTTTTGATACATTGTGTACTGAAATCTTTCAGTTGTAATCCATCTGGCACCCCTCAAAACATGACTCGCCTTGCGGAGGCTAGTAATTGTGATAAAACATGCAAAGATATTCTATGGTCTGACAATCGCTGTGCACCCTCTCACCTTGACTCCCCTAGCAGCTGCTACTAACTGTGATACATTGAGTATAGAAAAGTTACAGTTGTAGGACATCTGGTGCCGGCCTCAGATTGGCATCCCACGTAGTTAATACTAATTATCATAAATCATGAACAGAAATCTTACAGTTGTGGTGCACGTGATACATCCCTTCACTTAGCTCGCCATGCATCAACAAGCAGGTCTGATACAACATGTATAGAAATCCTACAGCTATGACACTGCTCTCACCTCTGGTTACTTACTAGCTGTGATACCTTGTCCATTAATATCTTATGGCTAGCAAGCTGGTACCCCTTTCAGCTTGGCGCCCCATGCAGCCATTACTAGTTGTGAAAAATTATATACACTCCTGGAAATGGAAAAAAGAACACATTGACACCGGTGTGTCAGACCCACCATACTTGCTCCGGACACTGCGAGAGGGCTGTACAAGCAATGATCACACGCACGGCACAGCGGACACACCAGGAACCGCGGTGTTGGCCGTCGAATGGCGCTAGCTGCGCAGCATTTGTGCACCGCCGCCGTCAGTGTCAGCCAGTTTGCCGTGGCATACGGAGCTCCATCGCAGTCTTTAACACTGGTAGCATGCCGCGACAGCGTGGACGTGAACCGTATGTGCAGTTGACGGACTTTGAGCGAGGGCGGATAGTGGGCATGCGGGAGGCCGGGTGGACGTACCGCCGAATTGCTCAACACGTGGGGCGTGAGGTCTCCACAGTACATCGATGTTGTCGCCAGTGGTCGGCGGAAGGTGCACGTGCCCGTCGACCTGGGACCGGACCGCAGCGACGCACGGATGCACGCCAAGACCGTAGGATCCTACGCAGTGCCGTAGGGGACCGCACCGCCACTTCCCAGCAAATTAGGGACACTGTTGCTCCTGGGGTATCGGCGAGGACCATTCGCAACCGTCTCCATGAAGCTGGGCTACGGTCCCGCACACCGTTAGGCCGTCTTCCGCTCACTCCCCAACATCGTGCAGCAAGCCTCCAGTGGTGTCGCGACAGGCGTGAATGGAGGGACGAATGGAGACGTGTCGTCTTCAGCGATGAGAGTCGCTTCTGCCTTGGTGCCAATGATGGTCGTATGCGTGTTGGCGCCGTGCAGGTGAGCGCCACAATCAGGACTGCATACGACCGAGGCACACAGGGCCAACATCCGGCGTCATGGTGTGGGGAGCGATCTCCTACACTGGCCGTACACCACTGGTGATCGTCGAGGGGACACTGAATAGTGCACGGTACATCCAAACCGTCATCGAACCCATCGTTCTACCATTCCTAGACCGGCAAGGGAACTTGCTGTTCCAACAGGACAATGCACGTCCGCATGTATCCCGTGCCACCCAACGTGCTCTAGAAGGTGTAAGTCAACTACCCTGGCCAGCAAGATCGCCGGATCTATCCCCCATTGAGCATGTTTGGGACTGGATGAAGCGTCGTCTCACGCGGTTTGCACGTCCAGCACGAACGCTGGTCCAACTGAGGCGCCAGGTGGAAATGGCATGGCAAGCCGTTCCACAGGACTACATCCAGCATCTCTACGATCGTCTCCATGGGAGAATAGCAGCCTGCATTGCTGCGAAAGGTGGATATACACTGTACTAGTGCCGACATTGTGCATGCTCTGTTGCCTGTGTCTATGTACCTGTGGTTCTGTCAGTGTGATCATGTGATGTATCTGACCTCAGGAATGTGTCAATAAAATTTCCCCTTCCTGGTACAATGAATTCACGGTGTTCTTATTTCAATTTCCAGGAGTGTATAAAAATCTTACAGCTGCAGCACCCCTGGGGCACCTCTCACCTTGATGACACTATCAGCCGCTACTAAAGTCTTAAAGTTATGGAATCTCGGCCTGATTCTCACTCATCTTGGGGCCCTGGTGGCTGCTTATGTAAGTGATACACTGAGTATAGATAACTCACAATTGTGACACTCCTCTGTCACTTTGCGACACCTCGCAGTCGACGCTAACTGTGATACATAAAGTAACAGGGGTCTGTTGATGTTTTGATCTACAGCCCCCGTCAGCTTGTCGCCACAAGCAGTCACTACTAATTGTGATACATCGTCTGTAGAAATCTTTTGGCGTTTGTGGTGAACCTCTCATACTGGTGGACTAAACAGCTACAACTTACTGTAATACATCGTGTAGAGAAGGAAATCTCTCAGCTGTGGCACCTCTGAGACCCTTACATTTGGGGCTCACAGTTGGCCACTACTAATTCTGATACATGATTTACGGAAATGTTATAAACATGGCACTGCTGAGGTCCCCATCACATGGGACACTTAGCAGCCGCTACTAATTGTGTTACATCTTACAGTTGTGAAGCATCTTGGGCACCTAACAGCTTTGCAACCCAAACAGCCACTACTAACTGTGATAAATCTTCTATAGAAATCTCACAGTTGTGGCACCCCTGAGCCCCACATTACTCTGGCACTCCTGTCATCCTTACTAACTCTGTTACATCATGTAAAGAAACCTTACAGTTATGCATTTAGGGGCCCTGTTAGTTTGGCACTGTAAGCAGCAACAAAAAATTATTTCACATTGTGTATGGAAATCTTAGAATTGTAGTGTATCTGGCGCCCCTCTCAGCATGGCTCACTGTACGGACACCACTTACTGTGAAACCTCATGTATAGAACCCTAATGGCTGCGGCACCTCTCTGGCCCCACTCACCTTGGGGCCCCTGGATGTCTTACAGTTATGGACCTCAGTCACCTTTGGGCCCCTATTGGATACTTCAGCGTTTGATATTAACGACTGTAGTACCTCTTGAATAGAAGTACTATGATTGCAATATCGCAGGGGCCCCTGTCACTTTATAGTTAAGGTGCATCTAGCGCCCCTCTCGGGTTAACAGTGCAAGCAACCACTAATAATTGTTTACATTTGTATAAAAATCAGTGCCCCCTGGGGCCAATCACATCTTTGGATCCCTAGTGGAGAATACTAATAATTGTGATATATCATGCCCAGAATTCTTGTAGCTGTAGCAGAAATGCGGCTCCTCTCACCAATGGGTTCTTTGCAGCTGATACTTATTGTGATATGTTGCATATAGGAATCTTATAGTTACGGCACTTGTAACGCCGGAAATGCATATCCTCCTATTTCCATCCATTGTACTATAAATTTGTTTTCCTTAATTTTGTTACCTGAAGATATAACATTTCTGTGTCTTTACATATTGTAATTGTTTTACTATTTGTATATATATATATTTATGCATTTATGTCGATGTATAATTGGTTTGTCTCGTAAATATTATTTGTATTTTTACGCTGGGTCTTGCCTAGGGAAAACTGCTATCGAACGATTACATCGATAGGTCGTGTGAAGAATCCAGGTGTGTAGGATCTTTGGTAGTGTTAACTCTGCCGCGTGGAGCGCGGGCAGAGAGGGAGTCTGGCTGGAGTAGCGAGTGGAGCAGGTGTGTTGTGTGAAGCTCCCGCGAGTTGCCGCGCTTTCGGTGTTTGGCAGCATGTAATTGCGCTCGACTTGCGATGATAGTTTCTGACATGGTGTCGCGGACGGGAAGCATTAGCTGGCGCACATCAAGAGCCCGTTTCGTCTGGTGACCGTGTCGAGAAGAAGGCGCGCCAACATCCAGCTTCTGCAACAGCGACGGCCGACAATGAGTGACTGTCGCCACCTCCTCGATCGACGGCTTCAAACCTTCAATCAACCAACAAGGAAGACTGGAAGCACGTAAAGTTTCAGAACTGTATGGCAGACCTCAGCTTTTCAAATTGTTCCATTTGCCTCGCAAAATTACAGCAACTTAGCATGAACCTTTGTTGCTCATTGTCCCAATTGCATTGCCAAGCAGGGTCCCTTCCTTTTCCGAAATGAACCCGAGTGTCGTTGAAATTCAAACGCCAGCATAATTCCATTTCACTGCTTTAATTTCAAAGTTCACTTTAAGTATTCATAGGTGGCTACAATATTTAGATTACACAAGCACAAATTAAGAGTGCGAGTTTTGTTACCGTATTTTAGCTTACCTGTGACTGCAGCTCAGCTTGGTACGTACTAAATTTTACTATTGTTAATTGTTCAGAATCATTTGATTCAAGTTCAAAGTTAAATCTCTTATTTCTAAATTGCGTAGATTCAAGTTACTTTTGAAATGATTCTTGAGGTAGTCCAAGACTAACCGTATTTTACTGAATTTCAATGTGCTTCAGAAAGAAAGCTCACTATTAATTTCAGTCACTAAATTAACTTTCAATTTTCCGGTTTTATTAATTCTTTTGCTAAATTAAGTCAGAGTGTAGCGAAATTAATTACTTCCGCCAAACTTTCAGTTTTCACACTACACGTGTCAACCTTCAGTTGCCACGCTTCTAGTGCTAATTATATGTGTAATAACCTTTCTTTTTTTTCACTTACTATAGTAATTGTCCTTAGGACTGGCGACCGTAATTTCCCCCAAATCTCAAATATCTAATTACCGCTAGTTAATTGTTGACGTAACGGCCGCACATTTACTTTCTTTATTAACTTTACACCTTTTCAAAATTAATTTCCACCAGTTTCATTTACATTTTTCCTTTCATTTAGATGTAACCCTTTCCTCCCTCTTTACCGACAGATTACCTTCGGTGACGATTGCTATTCCCAAATTTCCATTAGGTACACGCGGTTCAATTTTTCACTGTCATTAAGGTCAATAAGTGAGGGGGAGGTTACACACTTCTGGGAGGTTGGTTCAAATGGCTCTGAGCACTATGGGACTCAACTGCTGTGGTCATCAGTCCCCTAGAACTTAGAACTACTTAAACCTAACTAACCTAAGGACATGACACACATCCATGCCCGAGGCAGGATTCGAACCTGTGACCGTAGCAGTCGCACGGTTCCTGACTGCACGCCTAGAACCACGAGACCACCGCGGCCGGCACACTTCTGGGAGGCTTTTCACTTTGGCTCCAATAGCAGTTGCCACTAATTGTTATACAGGGTGTTAGAAAAAGGTATGGCCAAACTTTCAGGAACATTCCTTACACACAAAGAAAGAAAATATGTTATGTGGACATGTGTCCGGAAATGCTTACTTTCCATGTTAGAGCTCATTTTATTACTTCTCTTCGAATCACATTTATCATGGAATGCGAACACACAGCAACAGAACGTACCAGCGTGACTTCAAACACTTTGTTACAGGAAATGTTCAAAATGTCCTCTGTTAGCGAGGATTCAAGCATCCACCCTACGTTGCATGGAATCCCTGATGCGCTCATGCAGCCCTGGAGAATGGCATATTGTATCACAGCCGTCCACAATACGAGCACGAAGAGTCTCTACATTTGGTACCGGGGTTGCATAGACAAGAGCTTTCAAACGTCCCCATAAATGAAAGTCGAGAGGGTTGAGGTCAGGAGAGCGTGGAGGCCATGGAATTGGTCCGCCTCTACCAATCCATTGGTCACCGAATCTGTTGAAGAGAAGCGTACGAACGCTTCGACTGTAATGTGCAGGAGCTCCATCGTGCACGAACCACATGTTGTGTCGTACTTGTAAAGGCACATGTTCTAGCAGCACAGGTAGAGTATCCCGTATGAAATCATGTAGGTGAATCGAGGAAGTACAGTACATACTGACGAAAGTAAAATGAGCTCTAACATGGAAATTAAGCGTTTCCGGACACATGTCCACATAACATCTTTTCTTTATTTGTGCGTGAGGAATGTTTCTTGAAAGTTTGGCCGTACGTTTTTGTAACACCCCGTATATCACATACAGATATCTTATGGTTGTGGTCCATGTAGCGCAGCTCTCAGCTTGGTACGTAAGGTATTCACTACTAATGTAAGACATTAACTTTCAAACCTTACAGTTATGGCACTTCTTGCGCCCCTCTAGGTTGGTGCCAAATGCAGCAATTACTAATTGTGATAGTTCATGTATAGAAATCTTAGAGTTTTGGCACCCCTTTGGCTAATTTCGTTTTGGGGCATCAAGCAACAGCTATAAATAGTGATGATGTTTGGAAATCTTATAGTTGTGGCACCCCTGGCACATTCTGTTACCTTGGGGCCCATAATGACAGTTACTAATGATGGTATGTCATATATAAAGAAATCTTACAATTTTTGCACCCCTGTCGCTCTCGTATCTATGGACCACCAGTAGGCACTACTATTTGTGTAACTTTATGTACAGATATCTTACAAGTGGTGCAGCTGGCACCCCACTGAACTTGGTGTTCCTGGCATACACAACTATTTTTGATACCTACATGATTTGCAGAATCCTTATAGTTGTGTTGTTGCACCCCTAGGGCACCTCTCGTTTTGTGGCCCCTAGGGTTCACCACTCATTCCAGTACATCATGTAGAGAAATCTTACAGTTGTGATGCGTCTGGTGCCCCCTTTACTTTGGCACCCACAAGGGCCCCCACTAATGGTAATATATCGTGTACAGAAATCTTAAAACTGATGCGCATCTAGCTGCTCTCTAAGCTGGGCATCCTAAGCAGCCGCCAGTGGTAAATGTTATACATCATATATAAAAATTTTTAGGTTTCTTCGCCTGGGCCACTAGATCACTCGATCTGAATCTTACAGAAAACACCTGGCAGAAGCCTCTGAAACACAGCAGTCGGTATCCCCGCAATCTGGTAACTCTACATGATTTAATGAGTGATATCAGATGGATATGGCCTCACTCCATTGCGAAAGCTAGGCCTTTACCAACCTTAGAGGCGGTATAAGGTTCTGTTTCTTAGCGTGGTCCCGTGGAGAGGTGATTAGTTTCCTTACTGATGTTAGTATCTGATTTCAACTGAATACTGTTCTTAGCCCGTAACCCCTGAATAAATTGCCAGATTACAGATAAAAATCAAAAATCGTGGTGCTTTTAGAGGTACATGAAACACTCAGGAGAATGCTGCACTTGTCAGAAGCGTTGGTAGCTTCATGAAGAATCAGCATCTACTGGCATTATGAATCACCTGGAAGGGAACGATCTATTTGATACGTAATCAGCATGGCTTCAGAGAACATCGTTCTTGTGCAACGCAGCTAGCTCTTTATTCGCACGAAGTACTGGCCGCTATCGACAGGGGATCTCAAGTTGATTCTGTATTTCTAGATTTCCGGAAAGCTTTTGACACCGTTCCTCACAAGCGACTTCTAATCAAGCTGCGGGCCTACGGGCTATCGTCTCACTTGTGCGACTGGATTCGTGATTTCCTGTCAGGAAGGTCGCAGTTCGTAGTAATAGACGGGAAATCATCGATTAAAACTGAAGTGATATCAGGTATTCCCCAGGGAAGCGTCCTGGGACCTCTGCTGTTGCTGATCTATATAAATGACCTGGGTGACAATCTGAGCAGTTCTCTTAGGTTGTTAGCAGATGATGATGTAATTTACCATCTAGTAAGGTCATCCGAAGACCAGTATCAGTTGCAAAGCGATTTAGAAAAGATTGCTGTATGGTGTGGCAGGTGACAGTTGACGCTAAATAACGAAAAGTGTGAGGTGATCCACTCGAGTTCAAAAAGAAATCCGTTGGAATTCGATTACTCGATCAATAGTACAATTCTCAAGGCTGTCAATTCAACTAAGTACCTGGGTGTTAAAATTACAAACAACTTCAGCTGGAAAGAGCACGTAGATAATATTGTGGGGAAGGCGAGCCAAAGGTTGCGTTTAAATGGCAGGACACTTGGAAGATGCAACAAGTCCACTACAGAGACAGCTTACACTACACTCGTTCGTCCTCTGTTAGAATATTGCTGCGCGGTGTGGGATCCTTACCAGGTGGGATTCACAGAGGATATCGAAAGGGTGCAAAAAAGGGCAGCTCGTTTTGTATTATCACGTAATGGGGGAGAGAGTGTGGCAGATATGATACGCGAGTTGGGATGGAAGTCATTATAGGAAAGACGTATTTCGTCGCGGCGAGATCTATTTACGAAATTTCAGTCACCAACTTTCTCTTCCGAATGCGAAAATATTTTGTTGAGCCCGACCTACATAGGTAGGAATGATCATCAAAATAAAATAAGAGAAATCAGAGTTCGAACAGAAAGGTTTAGGTGTTCGTTTTTCCCGCGCGCTGTTCGGGAGTGGGATGGTAGAGAGACAGTATGATTGTGGTTCGATGAACCCTCCGCCAAGCACTTAAATGTGAATTGCAGAGTAATCATGTAGATGTAGATGTGGATGGCATTAGAATTCAGAAACAGGCAACCTGTCAGTTATCAGCACCGCATTCGTCTGATGCAAATTGGCGGCAAGCGTCATTAAGGGGCTAATGTTTGCGTTTATTATGAAGGGTACAGATTCCTCAAGAGAAATCTGGTTACTACCAAATACTCTTTTTTTTTCCTTCTGTTGCGGTTATTTTTCATTCTAAGTTTACTGTTTTTTATGTATTTGATTATGACACAATTGTTATATCTGAAACAGCGTGCTTATTATACAGGGCGATTCAAAAAGAATACCACAACTTTAGGAATTTAAAACTCTGCAACGACAAAAGGCAGAGCTAAGCACTATCTGTCGGCGAATTAAGGGAGCTATAAAGTTTGATTTAGTTGTACATTTGTTCGCTTGAGGCGCTGTTGACTAGGCGTCAGCGTCAGTTGATTCTAAGATGGCGACCGCTCAACAGAAAGCTTTTTGTGTTATTGAGTACGGCAGAAGTGAATCGACGACAGTTGTTCAGCGTGCATCCGCGGGAAACAACTCAGTATGAACGTGACTCGCCTAAGGTGAACGTTTTCTGTGCCATTTCAGCCAATAAAGTTTTTGGTCCCTTTTTCTTCGAAGGTGCTACTGTAACTGGACTACAGTATCTGGAGATGTTAGAGAATTGGCTGTTCCCTCAGCTCGAACAAGAAGCACAACAATTCATATTTCAGCAGGATGGAGCACCACCACATTGGCACTTATCTGTCCGTAACTACCTGAACGTCAACTACCCGAGGCGATGGATCGGCCGCCAGGCAGCCCGTGACAGAGCACTTCGTCACTGGCCTCCAAGAAGCCCTGATCTTACCCCCTGCGATTTTTTCTTATGGGAGTATGTTAAGGATATGGTGTTTCGGCCACCTCTCCCAGCCACCATTGATGATTTGAAACGAGAAATAACAGCAGCTATCCAAACTCTTACGCCTGATATGCTACAGAGAGTGTGCAACGAGTTGGAGTATCGGGTTGATATTGTTCGTGTGTCTGGAGGGGATCATATTGAACATATCTGAACTTGTTTTTGAGTGAAAAAAAAACCTTTTTAAATACTCTTTGTAATGATGTATAACAGAAGGTTATATTATGTTTCTTTCATTAAATACACATTTTTAAAGTTGTGGTATTCTTTTTGAATCACGCTGTATTAGACAAGAGTGCCGGTCGCGGTGGCCGTGCGGTTCTAGGCGCTTCAGCCTGGAACCGCGGGACTGCTACGGTCGCAGGCTCGAATCCTGCCTCGGGCATGGATGTGTGTGATGTCCTTAGGTTAGTTAGGTTTAAGTAGTTCTAAGTTATAGGGGACTGATGACCTAAGACGTTAAGCCCCACAGTGCTCAGAGCCTTATATTAGACAAGAGTTTCTTAGAAGCATACCCTTCATGAGCATATTGCACTTTATGTAACATCAACATACTTCCAAATAACATACTCACCAGTTTTGTTCTCGACCCCCTCGTTAAGATGCAGGACTCGGTATTCCTCACATGTTCTCCTGGCGACTACAGCTTTTGTAACGCGCCGAACAGCGCGCACTAGCCGGGAGAGCGTGCGGTGCGCCAGGCGACCTGCTGTCAGCGACTCCACGTCCCACTCTGTGTCGTTCAGCCTTCAAAATAAAATGGAATCACTTGACGTAACAAGTGATGTTCTGAAATATTTTTGTATTTTCTAGAACAGAATAGTGAAAGTTAAACTCAGTTTCCCAGTTGCCAAAGTTTTATGTCTTTCTTCGATAGGGGTGCGCAGGTCATTACGCATGTGCCAAGGCTGAGTTATTCTGGCGTAGACTGTCAGTGCTACGCAAGTCTCCTGATTATTTTGATAAAGTGAGTGGTCTATGTTAAAATACAACAATACCTGTGCACACAAAAAGAAGGCTTCGAGCACTATGGGACCCAACTTCTGAGGTCATTAGTCCCCTAGAACTTAGAACTAGTTAATCCTAACTAACCTAAGGACATCACACACATCCATGCCCGAGACAGGATTCGAACCGGCGACCGTAGCGGTCTCGCGGTTCCAGACTGCAGCGCCTAGAACCGCACGGCCACTTCGGCCGGCCTGTGCACACATTCATCCAAAACAATGACATGACAAAGAAACGTTCTAGTATAGGAAGATCATCACTGTCATGTGCCTTTCCAGAACATACACAACCATAAACACTTTTTCTCGAAACCTGGCAGAAAATCCAAAGAGACTCTGGTCGTATGTGAAGTACGTTAGCGGCAAGAAACAATCAATGCCTTCTATGAGCGATAGCAATGGAGATACTATCGAAGGGAGTGCTGCCAAAGAAGTGTTACTAAACACAGACTTCCGAAATGCCCTCACAAAAGAAGACGAAGTAAATATTCCAGAACTCGAACCGAGAACAGCTGCCAACATGAGTAACGTAGAAGTAAATATCCTCGGAGTAGTGAAGCAACTTAAATCACTTAATAAAAGCAAGTCTTATTGTCCAGACTCTATGCCAATTAGGTTCCTTTCGGTGTATGCTGATGCGTTAGCTCCATACTTAACAATCATATACAACCGTTCGCTCGACGAACGATCCGTACCAAGGACTGGAAAGTTGCACAGGTCACACCAATATTCAAGAAAGGTAGGAGTAATCCACTAAATTACAGGCCCATATCGTTAAATGTCACTATGGAGCAGGAGTTTGGAACATACATTGTGTTCGAACATTATGAATTACCTCGAAGAAAACGGTCTATTGACACACAGTCAACATGGGTTTAGAAAACATCGTTCCTGTGAAACACGACTAGCTCTTTATTAACATGAAGTGTTCAGTGCTATTGACAAGGGATTTTAGATCGATTCCGTATTCCTGGATTTCCGGAAGGCTCGTAGTGAAATTCCGTGCTTATGAAATATCGTCTCAGTTTTGTGACTGGATTTGTGATTTCCTGTCAGAGAGGTCACAGTTCGTAGTAACTGACGAAATGTCATCGAGTAAAACAGAAGTGATTTCTGGCGTTCGCCAAGGTAGTGTTATAGGCCCTTTGCTATTCCTTATCTATATAAACGATTTGGAAGACAATCTGAGCAGCCGTCTTCGGTTGTTTGCAGATGAAGCCGTCGTTTATCGACTAATAAAGTCATCAGTAGATCAAAACAAACTGCAAAACGATTTAGAGAAGATATCTGAATAGTGTGAAAAGTGGCAGTTGACCCTAAATAACGAAAAGTTTGAGGTCACCCACATGAGTGCTAAAAGGAACTCGTTAAACTTCAGTTACACGATAAATCAGTCTAATCTAAAAGCCGTAAATTCAACTAAATACCTAGGTATTACAATTACGAACAACTTAAATTGGAAGAAACACATAGAAAATGTTGAGGGGAAGTCTAACCAAAGACTGCGTTTTATTGGCAGGCCACTTTAAAGATGTTACAGACGTACTAAGGAGACTGCCTACACTACAGTTGTCCGTCCTCTTTTAGAATACTGCTGCGCGGTGTGGGATCTTTACCACATAGGACTGATGGAGTACATCGAAAAAGTCCAAAGAAAGGCAGACGTTTTGTATTATCGCGAAATATGGGAGGGAGTGTCACAGAAATGATACAGGATTTGGGCTGGACATCATTAAAAGAAAGGCGTTTTTCGTTGCGACGGAATCTTCTCACGAAATTCCAATCACCAACTGTGGTGTCACCGCCAGACACCACACTTGCTAGGTGGTAGCCTTTAAATCGGCCGCGGTCCGTTAGTATACGTCGGACCCGCGTGTCGCCACTGTCAGTGATTGCAGACCGAGCGCCGCCACACGGCAGGTCTAGAGAGACGTCCTAGCACTCGCCACAGTTATACAGCCGACTTTGCTAGCGATGGTTCACTGGCAAATTAAGCTCTCATTTGCCGAGACGATAGTTAGCATAGCCTTCAGCTACGTCATTTGCTACGACCTAGCAAGGCGCCATTATCATTTGCTATTTATCTTGTGATGCATGTACCGTCAAGAGCTATGTTCACCACTTATGGATTAAAGTTAAGTATTCCAGCAGCTTCGTACTTTATTTGCTAGTCTCAATTACTTTACCTGTTCCAGACCTCACGCCATCCTGCGTGAGCTTAAAGGCGTGCCTTTCGGCTTCCTCAGTGGCTTGGCTGTCTTGCCAAGCCACAACACCAACTTCCTCCTACGAATGCGAAAATATTTTGTTGACACCGACCCACATAAGGAGGAACGATCACCAAGATAAAATAAGGGAAATCAGAGCTCGTACGGAAAGATGTAGGTGTTCATTCTTGCCACGCGCTACACGAGATTGGAATAATAGAGAATTGTGAAGGTGGTTCGATGAACCCTCTGCCAGGCACTTAGATGTTATTTGCAGAGTATCCATGTAGATATAGATGTAGATACACAAAGTATGCCGAGATCAGAGCATATATTTCTTAACCAGATTGTGACACTCGGTGTCACTTCATGTAAGCCTTTCAGATGGACTTTATAAACACGCTGAGGGCAGCTCTCCACGGTAAGTCTCGCTGCCTGCTCTTTGACACCAAGGCCGTATGCAGGCACTTTCAATACAACCCCTCTTACTCAGGATGTGGCCATGTCTTCCGTGTGACAGTTGGATGTGCTAGAGTCCTGATGACTACCAAAAACGAAGATCAAACTACTGCCACCTTTCTCGTTCGGTATTGAATTACGTGGCCTTTGTCGGTGGATGTTCATTCCAATTCCCTGTAACGTCGAAAACTTCTCTAACCTAAATATCAACTCAAAGTGGCCTGTATGACTTCAGGCATACAGCTAGTGGATCCTGGGGAGAGCTGTTCAGTCTCATTCTGTCTCATGTGTATGTGCGCTGTTTTCGCATGAAGCCTACAACAACCTGGATCTGAGTACACTTGTGAAATTGTAGCATTGCACAGCGTATCAGAATTTGCCTTCCAGTTGTTCCCGCAAGATTGGAGCAATAGATTAGTTACTGAGTCAAGCTTCTTTGACAGGTTCGTAGGTGTTGCCTAGGTAACAGTGATGGATAGAGGGAGACATCTAGATACTTAAGGAAGTAGTTGTGTGAGTCTTGGGTTCTTTTGGGTAGCATTTGTAACTTCCTATGTACTCCTCCATTATGGAGGTGGAGCGCTGTCCTTATCATACGAACTTCACTTTTGGGTACATACATAAGCGTAATAATATTACAAAATGCGATATTTACTTTTCCTCCATGCAGCTATAATATAATATAAACTGGTTCTCTCACCCACAAGTAATTATATTTCTAACAATACCATTTTTAAAGTGTGCAACTGAAGGAAAAGCTGATGGATACAAATAGTAAGCAAACTGAAGCAATAATTAAGTTATTGGATGGCTCTGAGCGCTATGGGACTCAACTGCTGTGGTCACCAGTCCCCTAGAACTTAGAACTACTTAAACCTAACTAACCTAAGGACATCACAAACATCCATGTCCGAGGCAGGATTCGAACCTGCGACCGTAGCAGTCGCACGGTTCCGGACTGCGCGCCTAGAACCGCGAGACCACCGCGGCCGGCTAAGTTATTGGAGAACAGGGGTGCATGCACCTGTGATTATCACCCATTTGGGTAGCTTATTATTCTACTTCCCGTGTTATTTCGTTGCTTCAGTAACCGAATTTCGGACGTAGGTTTTTTCCTATACAAAAGGAAATATTCACTTGAGAGACCAATTGTTGTAAGGGAAAGATAAAGATGTCGATAACATGTAAATCTACTTCTATACCCGTACTCTGTAAAGCAATTAGAAGTGCGTGGAAGAGGGTAGTTTCCATAGTACCTCATAATGGGCTGTCTTCCAATTCATTTCGCCTCTGTGCATGCTGCAATTAGTCTCATCTTCTCTTTGTTGTCCCTATATGAGAAGCAGCTAAGGGTCCGTACTATAGTCTCAGATTCTTCTACCAATACTTGTCTTGCAACTTTTAAAATAGGTATTCAGCATGAGCTGACTTTTCTTCATGGAAACTCAATATTCATGTCTTTGTTTTTTTCAACGATAATTGCGATTTGAAATCATTTTATCTTACACAAAACACAATTTCTTTTTTCTTACCAATAAATGCTTTGGCGATGTTTCACACCCATAAGTGTGTTTCTCTATTTCTCTGCCGAACGATAAGTAAAATGTTATATGTGTATAAGTACAGTTAATAGCAAATGCTGTTAATCATGTCGCTTCCTGTCATTTTCAATACCCAGATACAAGATAAACTGCAAATAGCAGACAACGACTTCAAGAACACCATGTGCCATTATCATATACAGGGTGTTACAAAAAGGTACGGCCAAACTTTCAGGAAACATTCCTCACACACAAAGAAAGAAAATATGTTATGTGGACATGTGTCCGGAAACGCTTACTTTCCATGTTAGAGCTCATTTTATTACTTCTCTTCAAATCACATTAATCATGGAATGGAAACACACAGCAACAGAACGTACCAGCGTGACTTCAAACACTTTGTTACAGGAAATGCTCAAAATGTCCTCCGTTAGCGAGGACACACGCATCCACCCTCCGTCGCACGGAATCCCTGATGCGCTGATGCAGCCCTGGAGAATGGCGTATTGTATCACAGCCGTCCACAATACGAGCACGAAGAGTCTCTACCTTTGATACCGGGGTTGCGTAGACAAGAGCTTTCAAATGCCCCCATAAATGAAAGTCAAGAGGGTTGAAGTCAGGAGAGCGTGGAGGCCACGGAATTGGTCCGCCTCTACCAATCTATTGGTCACCGAATCTGTTGAAGAGAAGCGTACGAACACTTCGACTGAAATGTGCAGGACCTCCATCGTGCATGAACCACATGTTGTGTCGTAGTTGTAAAGGCACATGCTCTAGCAGCACAGGTAGAGTATACCGTATGAAATCGTGATAACGTGCTCCATTGAGCGTAGGTGGAAGAACATGGGGCTCAATCAAGACATCACCAACAATGCCTGCCCAAACTTTCACAGAAAATCTGTGTTGATGACGTGATTGCACAATTGCGTGCGGATTCTCGTCAGCCCATACATTTTGATTGTGAAAATTTACAATTTGATCACGTTGGAATGAAGCCTCATCCGTAAAGAGAACATTGCACTGAAATGAGGATTGACACATTGTTGGATGAACCATTCGCAGAAGTGTACCCGTCGAGGCCAATCGGCTGCAGATAGTGCCTGCACACGCTGTACATGGTACGGAAACAACTGGTTCTCCCGTAGCACTCTCCATACAGTGACGTGGTCAACGTTACCTTGTACAGCAGCAACTTCTCTGACGCTGACATTAGGGTTATCGTCAACTGCACGAAGGATTGCCTCGTCCATTGCAGGTGTCCTCGTCGTTCTGCGAATGGTTCATCCAACAATGTGTCAATCCTCATGACGAACGTGGTTTTGCAGTCAGTGCAATGTTTACAAATGCAACACTAACCTGTTGATGCTACGTACTGTAGAGCAATGAGTCGCATATCAACACAAGCACCGAAGTCAACATTACCTTCCTTCAATTGGGCCAACTGGCGGTGAATCGAGGAAGTACAGTACATACTGACGAAACTAAAATGAGCTCTAATATGGAAATTAAGCGTTTCCGGACACATGTCCACACAACATCTTTTCTTTATTTGTGTGTGAGGAATGTTTCCTGAAAGTTTGGCCGTACCTTTTTGTAACACCCTGTATATGCTTCTTACAATACTTTGAATCTGGTAAATGCCACAGTGCTGACATTATAAGTTTCCTCTTGGAAAATTACTCCATGAAGAAAAAACATCACCAAAATAAGGATGGATGAAAAACGGGAAATTGTGTTTTGCTCAAGGCAGAATATTTTCAATTAACATTTACTTGCAAGTAGGATTTCGTGGAAAATTTTGGCCTCTGTCTCCAAGGGACTGCCATACATCCAGGTATCTCTACGAATTGACGAAGTCCAGTGATCATACGATACCAGTTTTCTGCCTTTCTTTGACTGCACCACTTAC
Source organism: Schistocerca piceifrons (assembly GCF_021461385.2). NCBI lineage: Eukaryota > Metazoa > Arthropoda > Insecta > Orthoptera > Acrididae > Schistocerca > Schistocerca piceifrons. The sequence goes on from NC_060148.1 coordinate 149,356,702, forward strand.
ATTTACGGACAATTAAAGGAAGTTGCCAATCTTCTCAGTAGTTCAAAATGTTATCCAGATCTGACCAGATATTTGTGCTGCCTTTTTTTTCAGGTACTAGTTCTTTACACATAACTGCTTCATTTGCATGAAGTCAGAAAATTAGTATTCATTTCGTCTGGCTTCTCATTATTATCAGACACAAACGGTAAGTGTCCGAGCACACTTGCCTGGCACGTGTCTGTGAAGGCAGCTCGTCGTTCTGTCCTCACAGTGACAATATTATGAGAAGGAAAGTTGCCACGCACCATGTAGCGGAGATGCTGAGTCGCAGACAGGCACAACAAAAAGACTTTCACAGTTAGAGCTTTCGGCCATTGGTCTTCCTCAACAATAGACACACATACACACACTCGCGCAAACGAAACTCTCACACACGACAGCAGTCTCAGGCAACTGAAACCACACTGCAGTTGCCTGAGACTGCCGTCGTCTGTGTGGGCAGTTATTAGTATCTGTCACATATTAATATTGGCAACAAAACGTATTCGTCACAAACGATAGGAATATTGTTGCTACTAATACTGTATTTCAGCACCCATTCGCAATGTTGCTTCGAGCAGCACAGCGTTAGAGCATGCAGCAGCAGCGTCATAGCCACCCCAGCTACTTCCAGTTCCAGCAAGTTAACTTATGCGCCAACACTTTGTGATGTGCAGAGGATGTTGAAAAAAATTAATATTTCCATACATCGGTCTATTTGTCATGTTATGATGTCAGCAGTAGTGTCAGCACAAAGTGGTGCAAAAAAAACAAAATTGACATTTCCGTGTGTCGTCCTGTCTGTCGTGATCCGTTTAACTCGATGTGTACACCTGTAGCAGCAGCGTCCAGTACATAGTGGTATAGGTCGGAAGTTGGAAAAGACTTGTAAGTGTGAGATGAGTTACATGATTAATATCACGATGTAAGTGCAGCAGCAGCATTATTATTTCCTGATCTCCAGGCATACGAGGTGTGGCTAGAAAAAAACCGGACTAGTACTGGTGAAACAATAAAACGATTGCAATAAGGCTGAAAGTCGCGTGGCCTGTCACGTGACTCTCGCTCCGCCTACTGCTCGAGTTTCATCTGCCTCCTGCACTCAGTCTGCCCGTGGCGTCTGTTTTAAGTAGTTGACGTTTTGTCTGTGCGTCGGAAAATGTTGAGTGTACAGAAAGAACAGCGTGTTAACATCAAATTTTGTTTCAAACTAGGAAAATCTGCAAGTGAAACGTTTGTAATATTACAACAAGTGTACGGCAATGATTGTTTATCGCGAACACAAGTGTTTGAGTGGTTTAAACGATTTAAAGATGGCCGCGAAGACACCAGTGATGACACTCGCACTGGCAGACCATTGTCAGCAAAAACTGATGCAAACATTGAAAAAATCGGTAAACTTGTTCGACAAGATCGCCGTTTAACAATCAGAGCAGTGTCTGAGTTAACAGTAGTTGACAAGGAAAGTGTTAGGCAGATTCTTCACGAAAGTTTCAACATGAACAAAGTGTGTTCAAAAATGATTCCAAAGTGTCTCACAATTGAACAGAAGGAACGCCGAAGAATGATTTGTTCTGACATCCTGGAAAACATTGAAAGTGATCCCACCTTCTTACAAAATGTTATTACTTGCGATGAATCGTGGTTTTTTACTTACGATCCCGAAATTAAACGCCAATCGATGCATTGGAAAACTCCTGGTTCTCCACGACAAAAAAAAGCACGAATGTCAAAATCGAAATTCAAGGCAATGAAGATTGTTTTTTTTTTGACATCAAAGGGATTGTGCACATTGATTGGGTACCAGAGGGACAAACAGTGAATCAGCATTACTACATTAGCGTCCTGGCTACCCTACGTGAGCGAGTACGGAGAAAACGGAACGATTTGTGGAGAAAAAAGTCATGGATCCTTCACCAAGACAATGCCCCAGCTCACAGTACGTTGTCAGTGAAGACGTTTTTGGCAAAACACAACATTCCCATCTTAGATCATCCACCCTACTCACCTGATTTGGCCCCCTGTGACTTTTTTCTTTTCCCTAAAGTCAAGTCAGCTTTGAAAGGAACTGGATTTGAGACTGTTGAAGCAGTAAAAGAAAAAGCGACGGAAGTAATGTATGGACTTACCGAAAATGATCTGCAGCATTGCTATGAACAGTGGAAAATTCGTATGGAGCGGTGTAGAGACCGAGGAGGAGAGTACATTGAAGGAGATAACATGAAATTGTAAATAATTGTAAATAAATGTTTTCTCCAGCATCAGTCCGGTTTTTTTTCTAGCCGCACCTCGCATGTTACAGTTTCATGCGAGTATTACTGTGGCAGCAGCCACGAGTTACTAGCAGTAGTAGCTGTTACACTCTACGTAAAAGGGCGCTGTGTGTGTGTGTGTGTGTGTGTGTGTGTGTGTGTGTGTGTGTGTGTGTGTTTGTGCATATGTATTTGCACTTGAGTGGGTGTGGGTCACTCTGAAAGAGGACAGCGTAGGGAGAAGATCAGGCTATTTGTTACTGACAAAGAGACACAACATGATTTATGTTAAGTCACATCACTTGAGTTCTATCTGTCAACACCTTTATATTACGCCATTTGGTGCACGATTAGTGACCACACTAAGGCATATATGCCAGTACTCCCTCGGTTTTATGTATTTATTAAATTTTCCGCAATTCTCGTATTTTACATTGCATCGACGTCATGATCTTGTCAGTCAGTCATCATACAGCATGCTTCTGATTTATTTATCATTGCTAAGCCACTGCGTCATCACTACCACATGTGAAGTCATAGCATTAGAAACGAATGTATTGGTAGAAATAAATGCGTCATGGCATATTAATGCCACCATAGCAAATTCAGTAAGCACTACAGATTTCTAACCAAATATAAGGTATAAGAAATATCACACTGTAATCGGTAAACCATCTGCTAAGCCACCACCACATTATTAGATTGTGGCACTTCAAGGAAAATTCGGATGTTTCCAACGAAAGATGCTGTGTTTGTGTCTAATGTGCTATAGAATATACATGGTTAGACAGACATCTAGTAGCTTTAATTTGATTCTTGTAAGTAATTAATCGTTTTTCCAAGATCTTAGTCTATTCACCCTTCACCCCAATGGTGTGCATCCATCACCCGAATGAGGTTTTCCTGGTGGTAACGCCTAGCAGAAATACTCCTGATCGAATTCTGAGCTCTTCCCTACAGTACTAGGTCTGTTTCTCGTATTGCTGGAAATATCGAATAAAGATCTCAAATAATGCTTCCAACCGAAGGTAGTGCATGTGAATCACAGCACTAAGATCTAGAGAGATGAGCAGAATTTCAAACAGTCCGAGAAACCTTTAACGTAGGTCGCACTTCGATCTCCGACGTGTGAGGTACAGCCTCAAACCCTGAGGTAGCAGCGGCCGAGAAAGTTGCATAATTATTGATGTTATGATCTCCGACCCAGTGGCTGGAGCAAAACAGGCTACTACAAAATCAAGCATTCAGAGCGGAACCATCCCTCCTAGGCAAAACATTCTGCAACTCGCAGGCGCCTACATACCCACCAGAGGATATCTGCAGTTGCCTTTGCAGATAACCTTTGTTAACAGTTTGCGGAATGAAGATCTGTAATTGTAACTACAGTACCTAAACCAAATATTTCTCACAATACTAGTAGTTTGTGGCCATGTTATAAGGCTTGTGAAAACAATCCTGCAAGAACGCTAACTATAGATGATACTCGCCAGAAGCTCTAGGAAAAATTTTAAAAAAGCGTAATTCCCTCAGTAGTAGTATGAGACAACACTATAAGACATTTGAATAGATGCTGAAACAATCTGTAGTGCGTACATTACCGCCATACGCAAATGAAAGTGAGCAATGGACACATCAGAGCAAATATAAACAATTTCTACATGCACCATCGCAGACTGTCACAGGTCATAGCCCATCTCTCGCCTCCACAAGGCTGCAGGCAGCTGAGATGTGTGGTCGGAACACTACTCTCTGTGTAAATGAGCTTACGGCCTCGAAGTGCTGACACTGGCCGGAGGCAAGAGGGGGTGGGGGTTGGGGGAATGGCCTACACAAAGCTGATGAAACAGGGGAACACACTGCAGCGACACGGCACTCGTTGAAACGAAACGCAGGCCCGTAAACGTCAACACCCCAGTAACGGAGTCTCTAATCCCATGTTAAAGCCACCAGCACGGCACCCGTCGCATACGCTCTGTAGCCATCGGGAGCTGTTTGAATATAAATGTACTGAAACTGTTATCTTTATTACACGTCTGTGAGCCGCTGGATTTGCCCATACAGCCTCATTAACTGAAACTACATACCATAACTACTGCACAGAAAGAGACTGCCAGGAAAACAGAATGCGATTGTGGCCACAGATAAGACAGTTGGAGTAGACTATTGGACATGGAAGACCTCCAAAATCGTAGATTAAAAATATCTAATGGATTTGTATGCCATATCACGAGCAAAAGCCTCAACAAATTTATTGTAGGCGACATTATTGATTTTCAAAGGTGTCAGGACAGGAGACTAAGAGAAACGTGCAAGTCCCTATTGGCAAAAGAACATGCTATTACCAGACTGGAGGCTAAGAGATACAGGGTGTTACAAAAAGGTACGGCCAAACTTTCAGGAACCATTCCTCACACACAAATAAAGAAAATATGTTATGTGGACATGTGTTCGGAAACGCTTACTTTCCATGTTAGAGCTCATTTTATTACTTCTCTTCAAATCACATTAATCATGGAATGGAAGCACACAGCAATAGAGCGTACCAGCGTGACTTCAAACACTTTGTTACAGGAAATGTTCAAAATGTCCTCCGTTAGCGAGGATACATGCATCCACCCTCCGTCGCACGGAATCCCTAGTGCGCTGATGCAGCCCTGGAGAATGGCGTATTGTATCACAGCCGTCCACAATACGAGCACGAAGAGTTTTTACATTTGGTACCGGGGTTGCGTAGACAAGAGCTTTCAAATGCCCCCATAAATGAAAGTCAGAGGATTGAGGTCAGGAGAGCTTGGAGGCCATGGAATTGGTCCGCCTCTACCAATCCATCGGTCACCGAATCTGTTGTTGAGAAGCGTACGAACACTTCGACTGAAATGTGCAGGAGCATGAACGACATGTTGTGTCGTACTTGTAAAGGCACGTGTTCTAGCAGCACAGGTAGAGTATCCCGTATGAAATCATGATAACGTGCTCCATTGAGCGTAGGTGGAAGAACATGGGGCCCAATCAAGACATCACCAACAATGCCTGCCCAAACTTTCACAGAAAATCTGTGTTGATGACGTGATTGCACAATTGCGTGCGGATTCTCGTCAGCCCACACATTTTGATTGTGAAAATTTACAATTTGATCACGTTGGAATGAAGCCTCATCCGTAAAGAGAACATTTGCACTGAAATGAAATGAAGACTGACACATTGTTGGATGAACCATTCGCAGAAGTGTACCTGTGGAGGCCAATCAGCTGCTGATAGTGCCTGCACACGCTGTACATGGTACGGAAACAAGTGGTTCTCCCGTAGCACTCTCCATACAGTGACGTGGTCAACGTTACCTTGTACAGCAGCAACTTCTCTGACGCTGACATTAGGATTATCGTCAACTGCACGAAGAATTGCCTCGTCCATTGCAGGTGTCCTCGTCGTTCTAGGTCTTCGCCAGTAGCGAGTCATAGGCTGGAATGTTCCGTGCTCCCTAAGACGCTGATCAATTGCTTCGAACGTCTTCCTGTCGGGTCACCTTCGTTCTGGAAATCTGTCTCGATGCAAACGTACCGCGCCACGGCTATTGCCCCGTGCTAATCCGTACATCAAATGGGCATCTGCCAACTCCGCATTTGTAAACATTGCACTGACTGCAAAACCACGTTCGTGATGAACGCTAACCTGTTGATGCTACGTACTGATGTGCTTGATGCTAGTAATGTAGAGCAATGAGTCGCATGTCAACACAAGCACCGAAGTCAACATTACCTTCCTTCAATTGGGCCAACTGGCGGTGAATCGAGGAAGTACAGTACATACTGACGAAACTAAAATGAGCTGTAACATGGAAATTAAGCGTTTCCGGACACATGTCCACATAACATCTTTTCTTTATTTGTGTGTGAGGAATGTTTCCTGAAAGTTTGGCCGTAGCTTTTTGTAACACCCTATATATCCAGAAAAGAAGATCATATATTTGACCCTGTACAAGGCTCTGTAAGAGTTTTAAACTCTAACAGTATTTACAATGTGCTCTGTGCCAATCACATCCGTGTGGTGTCAGGTAACGACTAACTTACAAAGCAGCTGTTGCATTGTGCTTAGTAACGATCTGCAGTTTGCTACTGGAGTAATAAGAATACCCAAAAATGCACTGGCGTAGAAATAACCGTTCTGGATACTCAAGGCAGAGAAAAACTTTTACCAATTATGTTCTGTCTTCATATAGTTTTAATTGCCTACCAATAAACTACGTGAGATAGTTAGCTCAGGCTCCATCGGAGATGACGTACTTTTAAGTATTTCACTAAAGTGCTTGTTTGAAGCAGAGAAAAATATCTCTCGCAATCCATGACATTGTTCTCCATGATAACATCAGATATACGCGAGTAACATTATGGCACAAGTGTTAAGAAAAAGGACGATTGTATCAAACAGACGTACACCAATCCCCATCATCGAAATTATTCTCTTAAGTTCTGTTATTGTGTAATGCATATGAAAAAGAAAACAGAAATAGAAGTGGTCTATGCCAAACTACGAAACTGGAATCCATGCTAAAAACGATTGCGCTACAGTAGGAATATAAATTGCTACTGGAAAAAGTAGAATCCTGTGCAAATCGACAAGTAAGACAAACATATTTCCTTAAACACAGAGTATAGAAAAGTCTGGCTCCAGGTGGAGAGATATCAGCATCTACTGTAATCAGTGGCGAATAGCAGTCGCCTGTCGGAATATGGGCTGAAAATTGTGGAACCGAAAATGTTTACTACGTTCAAGGACAGACGAAATATGTGTTTACAAAGAGGCATGCCCTTCGGCATCTGCTTAAAAAGGATGATTCATTGTTTGTAAAGCTTGTGGGCTTGATGATGTACATCTAGCAACAGAACAGCAGTTTAAAGTGTCTGTGGTGGAGTAAAGTCATTTAATTGTAATTCGTTTGCAAGTTATAGACTGAGAATACTTGCATTCACATTCCCTACACAGAGAAAATCCTATAATGTGGATTTATAGGATTTTTGGGAGCATTTCGTGCCAGTGAAGCTTTTGTTGCTATAACACACTCCTTACTAAGTAGAAGACTTACACCCCCCCCTCCCCTCCCACAAAAAAAAAACTGTTGCTGAACTTAGTACCAGCATGTTCGATCCTCTACTCAAATCAGACAATGCTCGCTTCACAAATACATTATACATATTAGAGATGGACAGAAGTGTTAGATTGTAGCATTCTGTTGTGACTGGCAGAGTGTGCGTCTTAGCAAGAGAGAGACGTCATGTTGGCATGGTCCTCTTATAAGCAATAAGCGGCCCGGAGTTCAGCCAAGCATTTATCGAAAACGTGATGAAACTGTGTATAATATTTGTTTGGTGATATATGTATATGAGCACTGGACTGTCAGTAGAATAGACTTCTATGGAAGTCTTTCTCGCGATACTTATTGTCCACTTCTGTTAACCCAAACAGATCAGTACCTGAGACTGTTGATCAAATCACGTACTGTGTCACGTCATACCACTAACATATGAAACATACTATGTATATCTTTTTCTTATGGATTCGAAGGCCAATTGTAGGTATTTATTTACAATACCATACTAACATTGGCACTTGGTGGTGCGATCGTGACACATATGAAAAAGCTGTGTTTCCACCAGACATGGGTATGAGTGCATAACGAGACACGGTCCACAGTCTTGGTTCTACTGGAACAGACGAAATTATTTCAGTCATTCGATGGAGTAGCTTTGAATTCCACCATTAGATCGGCTAGAAAATAGTTCCTTGTATCGCTGTTTTTCCGAGTAAACTATAAGTATACCGCACCCGGTTCTATAAAGTCTTATATAAGGCTTCATTCTCTTTTTTTAAGTAGAGTATTGAGGTATTGTTTCCTGCCATTACCTGCCGGCCGGTGTGGCCCTGCGGTTCTAGGCACTTCAGTCTGGAACCGCGTGACCGCTACGGTCGCAGGTTCGAATCCTGCCTCGGGCATGGATGTGTGTGATGTCCTTAGGTTAGTTAGGTTTAAGTAGTTCTAAGTTCTAGGGGACTGATGACCTCAGAAGTTAAGTCCCATAGTGCTCAGAGCCAGCCATTACCGGATAGTCCATTAAAACTAAAGTCTTCCACAACACGTACACACTGAAAAAAAAATGTAGTACTTATGTATTTTAATTTTAGGAATCGTAAAATCGTAAGCAGAAAAGATGTCGTGATCGGCAACATCAAAGCCAGTATTCACTCAACAGGTAAATTTCAGAACGAGCTTAGGTTGCATGTACTAAATCTTTAACATGTAACAGTCTAATGCTACTCAGCATACAGTTCATCCATTATGCATTAGGAAGGTATAATGTGTTCCATACCCCTGCAAGCAAGTGAGTCAGACGCTCTAGACATGCATGCTGTTCTTTGCGTTGTCATATTTATGGCCAGAGAATTTTTTTAATATTCTTAACAGTATCAAAGAAAACTAACTGTGGGAACGTATCGCATTCAATTCTGGTAAGCTCGCGATGTACAGACAGTCTTTGAACTGACAGACAGTCAACAGTAGAACTATCAGCATTTCTGTTTGGTAGCACAGGTAATCAATTTCCAACTTAAATAACTGAAGCTATAGACATACAGAGAATAACATTATAAGCAACTATCGACCGTGATTATATGGAATGTATGCACAGCCACACACGACATCAGCTCTCTGGAAGTTTTCTGTTTAAGGCGCTTCAGTCCGCTTCAGATTCTAAAAAGTGTAGGACGAATACTGGCACCTTAGCATGGGAATATGACCACGAGAAGCAAACGCATGTTTACTTACAGCGCAATAGAATCTCATAGCTGGAAGCGGAACTGATCGTGTGTTTGACCCTGCGCAAAGATCAACAAACAGAGTTTAGTACCGTACTCTGCGTAAGGGTGTTGGCAGTGCACCAGAGATACATCCCAAATGAGGATCTGCCCGCAAAAACGTGCGTGATTACCGCAGTTCAAATCAGTCTGTCTGTCATTTCGAGTCCTGTATTTTTTCTGCCAGTATTCCGGCGTATGGCTACCTGCAATATCTATTTTACAGTGAATCGCCCTGTGTTTGAAGTCGTCTTTCATTTCTCCGTATACATGACGCATTAACCGTGCATATGGGTTTATTACCTCAGTAGGCTAACTGCTAAACTCTGTAAAACCACAACACAGTAGCTGTTTTGTTGAGTTATAGTACTTGTAAGTGACTACCATAGACTTAGTCATATTTAGATGGACAGATTTTTCCTTTTTTGTTTTTTCGTGTACCCCTCAAGGCAGTAAAGTGCCTCGATTCCTACATACTTTTTCATACTCCAACGTATGGTTTTTTTCCTGTCACTTAGGCTGGCAAAGAGCATCACTTTTCCAGTGGTTTTTCTCTCCTTGTGTTCAGAGTAAGGACAAAACCTAACAGAGTACAGTAGTAAACATTGTTTATAGGCCTCTGGACAGAGCCAAATAAGCGATCCATTTGCGTAAGTAAAAATTTGTTTGCTCTTGATGGCCATGTTCCTACGCTAAGGCACATTCCAGTGTTCGTCAGACAATTTTTACGGATACTAAGGCAGACTGACATACTGCCTCAACCGGAATCTTCCAGAGAATTAAAGTAAATACAGGTGACATGTGTGGCTGTGTGTATATTCCACATAATCATGGCAGATAGTTGGTTATAATACTATACTCTGTAGGCCTATAGCTTCAAATATTTAACCCGGAGATTGATTACACGGGGTGTCAAACAACGATGCCGACAGTTCCAGTGGGGACCCTCTATAGATTCGATGACTGTCTACACATCTTAAAGACACCAGGCTGGGATACAATGTGTCCCGGAGAATTTTTTTATTGCGATAAGAATATAAAAAATTGTAGCGACAGTAAATATGAGAACGCAAGGAACAACCATGCATCTGTAGAGTGACCGACTGTCTTGCTTGCAGAAATACGAAACAAATAATACCTTCTTAATGAGTAATAGAGGCACTGTGTGTCGAACAGTATTAAACTGTTACATGTTAAAGGTTTCATATATGCTGCCCTCAGCTCGGTGCAATTTGTGCACTAGGGTAAGTAATACTGGCTTGTTGATCATGACATCTTTCCTGGTTACAGGACCTGAAATTAGAACACGTAAGAATTAAATTTTTTAACTGAATATGTACATATTATGCAAGACTGTAGTTTCAATAGATTATTCGGTAATGCCATGACGCAATACTTCGATAATTTACTTAAGAAAAGACAATTAGGCAATATATAATGGTTAATACGACGATGTGCTGTATCCCTATAGTTTTAAGGTGGAAGCAGTTTATACGGAAAAACTACGTTACTGGAGCTATTTCTTAGCCTATTTAGTGGTGGAATTCGAAGCTACTCCACCAGATGATTGAAATCATTTCTTCTCCTCCACTCATTCCTATAAGCCGGCCGCTGTGACCGAGCTGTTCTAGGCGCTTCAGTCCGGAACCGCGCTGCTGATACGGTCGCAGGTTCGAATCCTGCCTCGGGCATGGATGTGTGTGATGTCCTTAGGTTAGTTAGGTTTAAGTAGTTCTAAGTCTAGGGGACTGATGACTTCAGATGTTAGGTCCCATAGTGCTTAGAGCAATTTGAACAATCTCATTCCTATAGAACCAAGACTAAGGACCAGGATTTATTGTGCACTGACAAGTATGATTGGTGGAAACATAATTTTTACGGACCTACATCTACATCTATATCCATACTCCTCAAGCCACCTGACGGTGTGTGGCGGAGGGTACCTTGAGTACCTCTATCGGTTCTCCCTTCTATTCCAGTCTCGTATTGTTCGTGGAAAGAAGGATTGTCGGTACGCCTCTGCGTGGGCTCTAATCTCTCTGATTTGATCCTCATGGTATCTTCGCGAGGTATACGTAGGAGGGAGCAATATACTGCTTGACTCTTCGGTGAAGGTATGTTCTCGAAACTTCAACAAAAGCCCGTACCGAGCTACTGAGCGTCTCTCCTGCAGATGTGTTACGATCGCATCCCACAGTGCTAATGTCGCTATGGTGTTATAAATAAATGACTACGATTGACCTTCGAATCTACAGGGCGACAGTTATTGAACTACATGAAAAAGACGTAAATTAGTTACAAACTGTGGCCTGTGCACACTTTATTCATCATGTAAACGTCACACTAGGTATTCGGATTTAGTTTATGACATGTTCGATATGCCTGCCATCAATGGCGATGATGTGGCACAGCCGAATAGCGAAATTCTGCATGACCCGCAGAAGTGTCGAAACATCGATGCTGTCGATGACCTTCTGAATGGCTGTTTTCAGGTCAGCAATGGTTTTGCTGTACACCTTGACTTTAATATAGCGCCAAAAAATGGAGCCGCATGTCTTCATATCCGGAGAATATGAGGACCAATCGAGGCCCCTAGGAACCCCAGAGCCAGAATGGGGCCCCCAAAGTTCTCCTGCAGGACACCAAACACTCTCCTGATTCGATAATGTCTTGCGTGAACCACATCTTGTCGAAATGAGGATCACTTCGGATAATGAGGATAAAATCACCTTCCAAAACCTTCACGTGCCGTTCGGTAGTCACTGTGACATCAATGAATATCGCACTGATTATTCCGTGACTGGACATTGCACGCCATACAGTTACCAATTTGACCGCGAAGAAACTTCTCGATCGTGAAATTCGGATTCTCAGACCCACAAATGTGACAATTTTGTTTATTGACGAACCTATCCACATGAAAGTGGGTTGCGTCGCTAAACCACACGCATACTAATTCCCATCTAATCCCCCCAATCCCATGCAATTTGAACTTCCTAAATCAAACCGTTCAGTAGTTATGGAGATTTAATTTTAAATAGTTCAATAATTGTACCCCTGTATAATAAACACATATATAACGTGTGTCGTATTTTCGTGGTGTGCTCTGACAAAATAAGTGACTTGATCAACAATTTGAGGCACTTGCCATTGTGGATTAATTGTTGTGGACTATAGTTATCACGAGCACTACTTTCATAGAAGTCTATTTTACTGACAGTCTAGCGCTAACATATGTATACTGCCGAACAAATATTAAAATATTTATTATTAAAAACAGTCTTGATCACGATTTATTTATCAAGGTGACTGGTTTCGACGACTACTGTGGTCATCTTCAGACCATTGAGTAGGAACCTCTTTCTGTTGGAGAATCACAGTAGTGATTCCCCAACAGAAAGAGGTTCCTACTCAATGGTCTGAAGATGACCACAGTAGTCGTCGAAACCGGTCACCTTGATAAATAAATCGTGGTCAAGACTGTTTTTAATAATAAATATTTGTAAGACATTGACCACTGCCTTTCCCGTAATGTATTCAAAAGTAAAATATTAAAACAGTTTCATCGCGTGCTTTTTTTAATGCTTGTCCAAACTCTCAGAGGCTAAGTGTGGCTTACTGGCAACAAACGGATCACGTGAACATGACGTCTCTCTCTTCTTATATACAGGATCAGTATGGTACCTAACTTCCCTCACAGTGCCACTGCTAGAAACGAACACATCTATCGATCTGTAATTTCTCCTGTCTTACATGAAACGTACGATGGCTACCAATGCCACTGCTACATAGTGTTTTCGCGGAAATAGCATTCTGCAATATGAATTCACATGTTGTTGTTGTGGTCTTCAGTCCTGAGACTGGTTTGATGCAGCTCTCCATGCTACTCTATCCTGTGCAAGCTTTTTCATCTCCCAGTACCTACTGCAACCTACATCCTTCTGAATCTGCTTAGTGTATTCATCTCTTGGTCTCCCTCTACGATTTTTACCCTCCACGCTGCCCTCCAATACTAAATTGGTGATCCCTTGATGCCTCAGAACATGTCCTACCAACCGATCCCTTCTTCTGGTCAAGTTGTGCCACAAACTTCTCTTCTCCCCAATCTTATTCAATACTTCCTCATTAGTTATGTGATCTACCCATCTAATCTTCAGCATTCTTCTGTAGCACCACATTTCGAAAGCTTCTATTCTCTTCTTGTCCAAACTATTTATCCAATAAATTCACATAAGGCTGGTGTATTGATTCAACCTACCGCTTCCAAGTCCAGCATTATGTTATCGTTCTTTTTTGGGGGGTTGGGGATGGAGGGGGAAATCTTCTACCCAGAAAAAATAAATAAAAAAAAGGGGGTTACAGCAACAAGTGATTTAATGCCACAAAGTGTTGCCAGCAAGCTTATACATTACGGGTTTTGCTCTGTGTAAGAGATACGAAAACAAATATTCTCAGCTTAGGAAAGTACGATTAAATGATGCTCTGGAGACAGCAAACGGCTGTTCTGTTGCTAGATGCACATCATCGGATCTGCAACCTTTAGAAACAACGTAACCATCCCTTTTAAGCAGTTCCCGATGAGTGCAGAGCTATGTAACATATTTTTCTTTTGTCCTTGAGTGTAATAAACATTCTCGATTCGTCCATTTTCAGCCAGTACTCCAACAGGCGACTGCTTACCGCCACTAATTAGAGTTGTAAGTAGGCTGTTTATGTTTTCTTATTGGCAACGTTACGTAGCGCTCTGTATGAAAATCACTGGCTGTGCTGTGTGCAGTCTGTGGCTCGTTTGCATTGTTGTCTGCCATTGTAGTGTTGGGCAGCGGCAGCTGGATGTGAACAGTGCGTAGCGCTGCGCAGTTGGAGGTGAGCCGCCAGCAGTGGTGGATGTGGGGAGAGAGATGGCAGAGTTTTGAAATTTATAAAACTGGATGTCATTAACTAATATATATATTATGAGTTTTGATGACTATTAAGGTAAATACATTGTTTGTTCTCTATTAAAATCTTTCATTTGCTAACTATGCCTATCAGTAGTTAGTGCCTTCCGTAGTTTGAATCTTTTATTTAGCTGGCAGTAGTGGCGCTCGCTGTATTGCAGTAGTTCGAGTAACCAAGATTTTTGTGAGGTAAGTGATTTGTGAAAGGTATAGGTTAATGTTAGGGCCACTCTTTTATAGGGATTTTTGAAAGTCAGATTGCGTTGCGCTAAAAATATTCTGTGTCAGCTTAAGCACAGTCCTGTATAAATGTTCAAAGGGGACGTTTCATATGTCAACCCTTAGCCGAGGATACCTCACTGGAATCTTCTGATTTTTTCTTGTAGTTGTGTAATTAGTGTAGATTTTGTTTATTGCCAGCGCGTAATTGTAGAGAGTATCTCCTTTGTAGTCGCAGTCTTTCATTGTTGTACAGTTAAACAGGTGTGGCATGCATGTAAATTTGCACCAATTATTTCGCACCTGCGCTTGCAATTAACTAGATATTATTTTCAATGCTATGTTAATGTGTTTTCTTATTTTGCTCTTCAAATTGTGCTTTTCTGTGTTGTCGTGTGAAATATTGTGACAATAATGGCGTGTGAAAAACGTAACACTAGGCTCCAAAGTAAACTGAGAAATAATAGTGATGACGAGCGTAGCTTACCAGCACCACTGTGTAATGAATTAACAGACGTTCAAAGTAGTAATTTGGTAACTGTGCATAGGGAAATGGAGCGGGCGTCAAATAATGGTGTAGACAGTGAAACAGGTAGTGAACAGGGAAGCATTATCGATCGATCGGTCGGCAACAGCTCGCCTCAGGAATCCGAAATGACAGGACACAATTTCGCAAATACTGTAGATTCAGGTTTTGCGTCCTCACCGTTTTCTCAAATAAGTCAAGACACATTTTCTGCTTTTCAAACTGTGAATATTGCCGGTTCAAATGCATTGCCGAATAGCACTGAGGAACATGTTTCAGACACCAGTGCATTGTTATTACAATTAATGCAAAAAATGGGGTAAAAGCTTCAAAAGTTAGACATAATGGAACAAAATCTTCAAAAGTTAGACACAATGGAACAACACCAGAGACAAACACAGCAACAGTTAGACACAATGGAACAAAATCTTCAAAAGTTAGACACAGTGGAACAAAATCTTAAAAAGTTAGACACCACGCTTGAACAAACACGTGAAGATTTAACTACTGAGTTACATAACATCGAATCGAAATGTCAAAAAATCTGTAATGACGTAAAAACACAAATTTGTGAGCATTTCCAACCTATTTTTTCGCGTCATGAAAATGCATTACAGAATCACGAAGCAGCCATAAAAGAACTGCAAACTATTGTTCATGAAAATCACGACACCTTGCAAGCTAAAATTGACTCAGTTGCATCTACCGATTCGGTTACGCAACTTGCAAAAACTCAAGAAAACTTAAAGGTCACAGTAGATACGATTTCAACACAAATGGACACTCTGAAACTTGGTTCAGAAAAACACACTGAGGAAATAAGTACACTATCGGAGAAAGTAGCCGAACTTTCGGATCAGTTCACTAACTTATCTACGAAGGTAGATGATAATCTGAATGACACAAGACCGGTAGTCTTTAATGACACGGAAGAGTACGAACAAATTAGGAAATTCAAACAAAATCAGAATCAAATTAATACACAGCACCAAAGAGAAATCCGGGAGGTACAAGATCAGCTGACACAGGTAATACAAGAATTACGTATTTCAGAGGACACTCGCACTCCAACACTGGAAGAGGGACTTAGAAATACGGAAAAGCCGCAAAATAATAACACAGGGCATTTCGGAAATTATGAAAGATATTGACAAGCTGCAACAAATTTTGAAATGGAACTGCCGAAACGACGCAACAATGACCGACATGCGACTCGCCGACACGATGATTTTGACTATAAGCTGTTCATTACTACACGCAAATTCAAAACATTTAAGAATTCTGATAACGACATTCATCCACAAGCATGGCTGCATCAATTCTCTCATTGTTTTCCTCCCAACTGGTCGTTAGAACACAGATTAGAATTTATGTGTGGCTACTTAGAAAATGAACCAGCTGTAAGAATGCGATCGGTCATTCACGACTGTCACAGTGAAGGAGAATTGTGTCATGCCTTCCTCTCAGCATATTGGTCTCAAGCTACACAAGACCGAGTAAAACATAGCATCATAATGATGAAACATTTCGAACAATCCGAATTCTTGTGAAATATTTTGAAGACATGCTGCACAAGAATCAGTACCTGTCAAACCCATACAGCCCCTCAGAACTCATCAGCATTTGCTTAATCAAATTACCTGAACATTTACGACACATTATTTTGGCAGGACGTTGCAAAGACGACATTGAAGCTTTTCAGGGACTCTTACAAGAAGTAGAAATTGACACTGACAATCGCGGAACGCGAAAACAGGAACACAACAATTACAGGTCACATCCGTCGCAATTCCGCGACGAAAGAAATAATAACTGGACACGACAAGGCTATTCTTACAACACAAATCGTGAACAAAACAGACACCACCCATATGACAACCACTGGCAGAGTAATAGTTACAGAGAAAGATCGCACTTCCGTAATTATGAATATGACAGAGATAACCATAGAAACAGGCAATATGGAAACGAAAACAATTATTATCAAGGGAGGCAGAATAACTTCAGACGCAACAGTTCGGCGCACAGTTATGATTCAGGGAGAAATTCTCCACCATGTGACGGACAAGGAAGAAACTACGGAATCTACCGACATGACGACAGACGATATATTCGTAACGACAGACCTGAATTGCATCAGAACTGGCGGGATTTAAACAGGGCAGGGCCCTCTCGGCAAGGTGAATTTGTAGAAGTTAGGTCTCCTAATCCCAATAACGACGCGCGCCAACAAAGAAACAGACAGTGACCCGCACCGCAGGCAACCTCGTGCGCCGGCTGGTTCAGAGAAAAATAAAATAGACGCTAACCTTGAGAAAAATTCCAGTATTCTTTACCGACGTATACCATATGATAATTGCGTTAAAGTTGAAACTCTCCGTACTAGGAAGAGCAAAGGGTTACACCCCATTTCACATGTAAAACCGTTTATTGAGAGATAATCTGCTTGTTAACTTAGTCTTTGCTATAAAATTTTTCACTTCACATTACTAGTACTCTTTGTCACACTTACAAACTGTTAACATGAAACTATGTTTTAAAGCTAACTAACTATCCAGTCAAGAACACAGGTAACTTAGAAAAGTAATTGCGAATGCATTGTTATAGTGAACAGATGACACAGTGGTTAGTTTATGTGACAGCTACACGATTTTATCACGACGCTACTAATGAGTGACAATTTACAATGTTGCTTTTGCGGTGTATCTGTCTTATATCTGCACAGTTTTTCTGAATTATTCTGGAAAGTAAAACATGTTTTAGTAGTAACTTTTGTGGTATAGCTACAATGAGACAGCCTTTTCCGTAGCACAACAATACGTTACAGCACAGTACTTCCTTAATCACGGCAATAAGCCTAATAACTAAGATATCTATACACAAAGCAATTCACTTCGTTTATTACGAGGTAAGTACATTGACTTCAGCAGAACCTTGCTTACAGAGGACGATAACTACGACACTTCCACAGAATTATCTTACAACAAGACGCACATTTAGCGCTACAGGACACGCATTTGAGTGATTAATTTTGTACTTAAAACATTTATTTTTAAAGATTTTTGAATTACAAAGAAAGTTTTCCATGATACATTTCATTCCATTGCTGTAATCTGTAACACCTGAGGGTATAATTACATTAATACTCAGGGGGGCACATGCTTACTTTGAGTACCATGTGTTTGGCAAGCACAAGGAGCCCTAGCTAATATGGTATTTGCTTATACAACTTTACACATCGGTACCATATTTCTCTAACACAGAATTACACAGCTATCTGATCATTTAACTGAGAGAGACAAATATTTATTTTACTACATCAGTGACAGATGTACGTAATTACACAGTTGGGTAACTTCACACTTATGAAATTGTATTTTGTCTGTACTTTGTGAACTGTTCATATTTTTTCAGAACCGTTGTGATACTATGAGAGCTTTGAATGATGTATTTGGTATGAGATCATGATTTTTAAGGTACATTTGAGGTAGATGACACTATTGAAATGAGCAGAGAATATTTTTTTAGCGTTTGAAATTATTGCAGAAAGCTACGACGTTTTTGAGATTTGACTGAGGTGTTATGATGTTATTATTACGATGACTATGTGTATTATGCTGTTGCGGTATGTTTATGATCAATAAGCTGATGCTATATGAGTTATTTGAATAGGCTACGTATCTGTTACGATGAAATATTGAAGAAGTGTCGACGAATAAGGTAAGGAATAATTAGTAGTGGTTAGGGACTCTGGTTTGTGAAAAAGGTTGTTGGAAACCAAGAATCGTACCTTAAGAGTTATGAAATGTATGTAAATGCGTGAATGTATTACAATGCCAACGAAAATTTTTTGGACTCTGTTATATCAATAGGATTTTGTTTCTACAGATTTGTAACGCAAATTCTTGACCTGTGAAATATTTTTATATGAGACTGTCACTGTAGCGGAAACTGCTGTCGTAAATTTTTCGGTAAGAAAGGTAAGTGACAGTGACGTAATGCATTGTGAGCGGCCAGGTGTGCCAGCCGCCTTGAGAAAAAGACATTAGGTGGAGAAGAAAGAGGCCATTGTCCTCGCTATTGACATTCCTTTGTAGACAGCATCGCAAATACGACACGCTCAAACTTGAAAACATATGATTATACAGTGGAGCTCTTAATTTATGATATTTACTAAAATGCCTAATGAAATGATGAGAAACATTTTACATCTATTGTCTTTCTAGTTGAGAGTTTCCTCATTTTGTTTAATATCAAGTTTCTAGCTGCAGCAGCATTGGTTAAAATAAAATTTAATAGATGTATTAATATAAATATTTTATGCCTACAGATCCAGTAAATAATCACTTTATAATGTATTTAAAAAAAAAACGAAGGAGCACAAAAACTTTTCACAGGAATTGCATACAGAATTTACTTTTCAAGTACTTGTTAATTTATCTCGTAGAATAAGTTGTGGTGCACCACTTTAATGATATAGATATTAACATGTGAATAGACATTTCCCTTATCTGCATTGTTGTCTTTAGTGTAATATTTTTTCTGCTTGATCTTTGCCATGCTTAGGTATAAGTTATTTCATTTTCTGCTGCTGCTTGCCAGGCATAGTGTTACTAAATTTCAATTTGTATTACTCTTTTAAGCCAGTTTTACTACGAATTTATTTTTCTTGCTTGCTGCACAGTGCCTTATATTAGTTGTAATATTGCAATTGCTTTGCCTATTTAAATTTTTTGTCATTGATGTTTGTGTTAATTGTTTTGTGCTGCTGCATTGCCTCGTCCCTTAGTTTAGCATCTGATCTCAGTAGATTTAAGTTAGCTTAAGAGGGGGTAGACTATATAAGAAACTAGCTATGATGGATTGGAAGAAATGCATTGAGAAGCTATAAGAAATTTGTTTTGCCAAAAAAGTAGTGTACAGTGGAGAAAAACTATTTTTGGAAGAGGATGTGAACAGAATACAGAAAGCATGCTTGGATAGGATTTTTTTTTGGCTGGAACAAATGTTGAAATAAGAGGGACGATCTATGGAATGAAGTTCTGGGTTGGACTGCAGTACCAAATGTTACACTGAAAACAAACCCTGTCCTTTCCTTTTGTGTTATCCCCCTATGTGTTTGTGTACCCTTGTGTATTTGTTTTCTTCCTGTCTCTGTGTACTGTTTCATAGAATTTTTTTCTCTTCTAATACTAAGCTACATTCACTATGATGAGGAATACTGTTATCCTCAAATATAATTTGCATTAATAATATGTTATTTACTTTGTAAAGATGTTTAGACATTATTTATCTGTTCTGTTTTGTTGCACATGTGTGAAGTTGATGTTTCAAAAGTTATTCTGATCTTTTATGTAGGTACTTATAATTCCTGTAACACTGATGTATATGTTATTTCGATTCTTCCGCAAAGCCTGCATTACCACAAATGTTATCTGTATTATTATGTTTTAATGATGTATTTTGTACCTTTGTTATTGTATTCTTATGTTATAAAATTGTAATTGACACCAGTTCATCAAATTAAGTAACTTGTAAGTTACATTTCACTGCACACGTTTCTGTTGGTCATAGTATATGGACAATATGTGAGAAGTAGGGACTGTTAGTGTTTACACGTGTGTTAATAATTCAGCAAGGGACTCGTTAACAGCATTGCTGATTTTAAGGACAATTTCAAAAACTTTGTGAGTGCACAAGTGGTGGTTATGGACTTGCTATATTATCCGCAAGACTCTTCAATGGTGATTGTGCACCCGCACAGTCACAACAGATGGCTGCTGGCCGTCTCTACAAGGACTACAGTGGGTCTGCATCTTTGATGGTCCACCAATACCATTATTTCTACAAGGACTGCAGTGGGTCTGCACCTCTGGTGGCCCACCAGTAACGTAATCTCTACCAGGACTACAGTCGGTCTGCTCTGTGATGACCTACCTACCAATACTCTTCAAAATTTCGACTGACTCTGCTGTGGGTTTGCTCTGTTGTGGACCATTACCTCTCTGCATGTCAAGAGTCAGCACTGTCTTTCCGTTGGAAGGACAACACTACTTCAAGATTGCATGGAAATCCACTACTTCCGTGTGCATTTTCTTTTACTGCTCAGACATTGAGAAACACACTGCAATGTTACTGTGATGAATGATCAGGACTGTCTTTATGGACTGTGAGAAAATTTTAGCTTTTGACCAACATTGTATCAATAAGTGTGTGCCTTTGATTCCTTTGTTATTGTAATTATGAAAAATTTTATCAAATCATTATTGGCCACTGCCCAAAACAATTTGTAAAATTTTTTATGGGGAGCATGGGGGCTATGTAAGTAGGCTGTTTATGTTTTCTTATTGGCAACGTTACGTAGCGCTCTGTATGAAAATCACTGGCTGTGCTGTGTGCAGTCTGTGGCTCGTTTGCATTGTTGTCTGCCATTGTAGTGTTGGGCAGCGGCAGCTGGATGTGAACAGCGCGTAGCGTTGCGCAGTTGGAGGTGAGCTGCCAGCAGTGGTGGATGTGGGGAGAGAGATGGCAGAGTTTTGAAATTTGTAAAACTGGATGTCATTAACTAATATATATATATTCTGAGTTTTGATGACTATTAAGGTAAATACATTGTTTGTTCTCTATTAAAATCTTTCATTTGCTAACTATGCCTATCAGTAGTTAGTGCCTTCCGTAGTTTGAATCTTTTATTTAGCTGGCAGTAGTGGCGCTCGCTGTATTGCAGTAGTTCGAGTAACCAAGATTTTTGTGAGGTAAGTGATTTGTGAATGGTATAGGTTAATGAAACTTCCTGGCAGATTAAAACTGTGTGCCTGACCGAGACTCGAACTCGGGACCTTTGCCTTTCGCAGGCAAGCGCTCTACCATCTGAGCTACCGAAGCACAACTCACGCCCGCTCTCACAGCTCCACTTCTGCCAGTATCTCGTCTCCTACCTTCCAAACTTTACAGAAGCTCTCCTGCGAACACTCCGCTGCAGAGTGAAAATCTCATTCTGGGTATAGGTTAATGTTAGTCAGGGCCATTCTTTTGTAGGGATTTTTGAAAGCCAGATTGCGTTGCGCTAAAAATATTCTGTGTCAGCTTAAGCACAGTCCTGTATAAATGTTCAAAGAGGACGTTTCAGAGTGAATGCTGATATCTTATATTCTTTGCCTCTATCAAGATATTTACATAGTTTTAAGTGATATGTTAACCTTGGCTGTGCATCTGCAGCGGGTTGTTCTTTCACCAGTACCAATTTCTGTTCCTCCTTTATGGCAACTGTTTTCACCATGTACTCCAGTTCTTGTATTGTGGCTTCGACTTCTTCTATTACTGTTCTCTTTTTCATACACATTATACATTAACAGAACTTAAGAGAGTAATTTCATTGATGGGGATTGGTGTACGTCTGTTCGATACAATGGTCCTGTTTCTTAATACTTGTGGCATAACATCACTCGTTGTAACCATCACCAGTTTCGAATTACCTAAATCATGCAGAATAATGCCATGAACTGTGACAGACGTTTTTCTACTGACTCAAACAAGCAATTTGGTAGAATACTTATGTCGGCTCAATTGAAACCTGAGTTAAGGATCTCCACATACTTTACAGGTAGATAATTAAAACTGTACCCATACAGAACATAATACATAACATTTTCTCAGTCTTGAGTGTATGCAACGGTTATTCGTATGCAAGTGAATTTTTGGGTATTCTCATTAACCCATCAGATGAACTGCAGAAGACTATTGAACACCAGACAACAGCTGCTCTGTGAGTTACTAGGTAGCTGACATCACATGGATGTGATTGGTACAGAGTACAGTGGGACAGATTGATAATGCTGTTAGAGTTTAAAACACTTAAACAGCCACATATAGGATCAGATATATCATCTATTTGGTGGCTGTATACTATAGCCTCCAGTCTGGTAATAGTATGTTCTTTAGTCAAGGAGGGCGTAATGGTTTCTTGTAGTCCCATGCCTGGACGCTTCACAAAATCTATAAAGCCGTCTTCCAATGACTTTCTCACACTTGGACTGTGATGCTACATACAAATACATTGGATATCTTTAATGTACATTTGAAAGTCACACATGTCCAACAGTCTATTCCAACTGTTTCTCCGTCAACCACATTCGCATGAACATCAACAAAAGCAAAACGAGGATAATGGAATGTAGTAGAATTAAGTCGGGTGATGTTGTGGGAATTAGATTAGGAAATGAGACACTTAAAGTAGTAAAGGAGTTTTGCTATTTGGGGAGCAAAATAACTGATGATGGTCGAAGTAGAGAGGATATAAAATGTAGACTGGCAATGGCAAGGAAAGCGTTTCTGAAGAAGAGAAATCTGTTAACATCGAGTATTGATTTAAGTGTCAGGAAGTCGTTTCTGAAAGTATTTGTGTAGAGTGTAGCCATGTATGGAAGTCAAACATTGACGATAAATAGTTTAGACAAGAAGAGAATAGAAGCTTTCGAAATGTGGTGCTACAGAAGAATGCTGAAGTTTAGATGGGTAGATTACATAACTAATGAGGAGGTATTGAATAGAATTGGGGAGAAGAGGAGTTTGTGGCACAGCTTGACTAGAAGAAGGGATCGGTTGGTAGGACATGTTCTGAGGCATCAAGGGATCACCAATTTAGTACTGGAGGGCAGGGTGGAGGGTAAAAATCGTAGATGGAGACCAAGAGATGAATACACTAAGCAGATTCAGAAGGATGTAGGCTGCAGTAGGTACTGGGAGATGAAGATGCTTGCACAGGATAGAGTAGCATGGAGAGCTGCGTGATACCAGTCTCAGGACTGAAGGCCACAACAACAACATTCGCATTTCTGTTTCCGTGGCAATCTGCTTCCGTGCAGAAGTTTGGTATGCAGTTTTAGTTAACGAGACTATATGGACAAACCCAGTGTCTTAGAGATGTATAGTAAAGATAACAGTTTCAGTATATTTATTTTCAAACAGCTGCCTCTGTCTGCAGAGCGCAAATGGCAGGTGCCATGGTGGTAGCCTCATCACACAGTTAGAGAGTCCATCAGTAGCGTCTGGAAGTAGCTGGCCTCTGTTTGGTTTTACAGATTGTGGTGTGGCTGCAGCCTCTTTCCTTCATTCAACATCTTTGTATAGGCCGCTTCCCTCCCCCCCCCCCCCCCCCGAGCCATCCCCCCCTCTTGCTGTCAGCCAATGTCTGCGCTTCAAGGGTGTAAGCTCAGAGAACAGCCATTTCATTGGCATGAAGATTAATGTTCCGACCACGTCTCTCAGCTGCCGGGAGCCTTGTGGAGCCGTGAGAGGGACTATAACCTATCAGACCTATGATGGCGTATATAAAGGGTGAAAAGTATTTAAACCGACAAACTCTAGGAGGTTGTAGGGGACATCAAAACAAATATTTTTCCCAGATGTCATTTTTTCCTATGAGGAGTATTTAAACCGGTAGAGGAAGATTTCTCTGGCGGCAAATTAATTACACCAACAAACACTTTTCCATTTTTTTATGATCAAGAGACAACACATTTCAATTACAGTAAATTTTCAAAAATGCCTCCATTGACTCGTAATCAAAGGTTACAACGTCGGATCATGTTCTGTCTGGCACGGGCAAAAACCCCAGGAGTATCCTGAATTGTTCCTGCTGCTGCTACTATCTGGGCAATCAGATCCTCTTCTGATACAACAGGATTTGCGTAAACAAGGTTGAGCATTGCTCCCCACACAAAAAAGTCCAGAGGGGAAATATCTGGGGATCGAGCAGGCCATGGTACAGGACAACCTGTGCCAATCCACATTTCTGGGAATCGTCGGTCCAGGAATCGACATACACGACGGCTGTAATATGCCGGCGCCCCGTCACGTTGGAACCACATGCGTTGTCTTGTAGGGAGCGGGACGTCTTCCAGCGATTCTGGCAATGTTCTGGCGAAAAAATTGTAATCGTGCCTGCCATTTAATAGCCTAGGTAGCAATTAAACAGTCCCCAACAACACCGACCCACACATTAACGGAGAACCGCACTTGATGAACGCTAGTAACTGTGGCATGTGGGTTATCCTCACTCCAACGTGCGAATTGTGCATGTTGAAGACTCTATCAAGCCCGAACGTTGCTTCATCGGTAAATAACACAGAGGATGGAAATGTAGGATACATTTCACACCGTTCCAGGTACCACCGCGAAAACTGTGCTCTGGGTGGATAATCAACTGGTTCCAGGTTGTGGACACGCTGTAAGTGAAATGGACGTAACGATTGTTCTCGAAGGACAGTCCTTTTATTCGTCTGATTCGTCACTATGTTACGTGCAATTGCACAAGTGTTGACTGAAGGATCCCGCTCCACATGCTACAAGACAGCTTCCTCAAATTGTAGCGTTCTTACCGTGCGACGGCGTCCCTGTCCAGGTAATCTGCTAAATGACCCGGTATCACGCAGACGTTGGTACACAGCAGCAAAGGTCGTATGATGCGGGATACGGCGATTAGGATATTGTTGTTGATAAACCCGCTGTGCAGATCGTCCGTTGTGGTGTGCTACGTAGTACGCACCAACCATATCAGTGTACTTACTCCAGGTGTATCGCTCCATTAGTAAAAAGAGACAATGCACTACTACACTGGTGGACAGCAGTTGCCGACAACTGAAGAGCATAATACGCTCTCTAACAACTGAAGAGCGTAATACGGCCTCCGCCGGTTTAAATAATCCTCATAGGAAAAAATGACATTAGGAAAAAATATTTGTTTGATGTCCCCTACAACCTCCCAGAGTTTCTCGGTTTAAATACTTTTCACCCTGTAGAATTGTATATTATTGCTCTACTGCGTCCATCGCTGAGTCTCAATTACGTGAGGTGAGAATATGTATACTATCGATTGTTTATGCATCTATTCATAAGTCTTGTAGGAATATTACATACTATTATGGCGAGAATTATATGTGCTTTTTTTCTGCTTAGAAGTTCTGGAGGATCTTCTCCACAGACAGTGTTCTTACACGATTGTTTTCACAAGCCTTATAGCATCGCTACAAACCAATAATATTGTGGGATATATCTGGTTTAGGTATCGGAGTTATAGTTACATGTCTCGATTCCACAAACTGTTGGCAAAGTTTATATGCAAAGGCATCTGTAGGTATCCTCTGGTGAGTGTGAAGGTGTCTGCGAGTCATGAGTGGTTTGGCTAGGAGGGATGGTCCTACTATGAATGCTTGACCTTCGTAGCAGCCTGTTTTGCACCAGCCACTGGGTCGGAGATCATAGCATCAATAATTATGCAACTTTCTCGGCCATTGTTGGCTCACTGTTTGAGGCTATACATCATGTGTCAGAGTTCAAAGAATGGATTACTTTGAAGACTGTGCTAGCAGGCTAGTTCAGACACTGCTCGTCTATCTAGGTGTCTATTTTGTGGTGCCATGCTACACATAAACACGGCATCTGTCGTTGGAAGCACCAGAATTTTCCTTCATGTCAAAGAATCCAGTAATGTAGCGGTGTCTTCACAACGGTTTATCTATCTTGTTGTGGCGTTTCTCACACATATAGCATCTTTGATTGTAAACCTGCAATCCTCAGAATATGGAGATGGCTTAGTGGGTGGTTTATGCATCACGGTGTGGTATTTCTTATACCTTATCTTTGGTTAGAAATCGGTAGTGCTTGGAATTTATTATGACGCCGTCAGTATGACATGTTGCTACCTACACACTAGTGAAATCAAGGACACAGTAAAACTTCTGCTCACACACGTTTTATTTTCACACGTCCATTTTACATTTAGTAAGTTAAAATAAATACGCTGCAGAGGGCAGCACAATGTACAGACATAACAGAACACAACAGATGGCGTAGGAGCCTTCAGTCCCCCACAATTGCACCGAGAGTACCATCTAGTAGCCGCAAGTACAATCTGGCTACTTAACATTCAAATAAAGACAGACGAATATTATGATGAACATTATTCAGTACATGATCTAAAAGGCAATATTTTGTTTCACAGCAGCAGATATTTTGTCTACATCAGAGCATTGAAGTGCAGTTTAAAGTGTGAAAACACCATTATAGAAAATACAAGAAGGGCTGAATGACACAGCGTGTAGAAAACGATATAACGTGAAATACAGCCAGTATAAACCGTTTAACAAATTAAAAATTATGAGTTGACCTAGATGGAAAAAACAGTTCGGTAACTGCACGAGGAAACCAGAAATTAAATATATTGTAACGGCGTTATACCGTTGAAGAAATTTTTATTACGCAACTGCAGCTGCTCATTGAGAATGAGGCTATCATTTCGAAAAAGATGTTTAAAAATTTCTAATTCTTCAAGAACATCTAATCTATACCCTTTCTTATCGATGTGCAAAATGCTGATATCATGAATAGCTTTTTAGGTGCGTGACCTGTAATCAGAAGGTGGTCGGTAAAAGACGAATTTTGTGTTCTAGCGGCATTTTTTCTTAGAAGATGTTGTTTATATCTGGTTGTAAATGCACGTCCTGTTTGTCCTATATAGTAAGAAGAGCAGGTGTTGCAGAAAATCTTACAGACGCCGAAACTTTTCAAAGGGGAGCGAGTCGATTTTAAATTATGAATGAAATTATTTTTTCAAATTATTATTGGTAGAAAAGGTAAAGTTACAGTTGTATGTATTACAAAGATGGCGTTGGATCTGATAGGAGATGGGCTCCAAGATAAGAATAGAAAAGTATTTTTTTGGGTTGGATTCAGTTTTAGAGGTGCCTAGCGTTGTAACTCTTTTAACAGTTTTCTTTTTAAGGATGTCATCCACTACGTCAAGTTCATATTCGTTATTAACTGCTATCGTTTTGAGTAAAATAATTTAATCACTGAATTTTTCTTTCGAGAATGGAATAGAAATACCTCGGTGAATATCACAATGAATATAAGCGTTTTTATGAGATTGTGGATGCATGGAAAACGCATTTACAATTCTGAATATATTTCCAAAATCTTAGATTTTTTGACGAAAATAATATTTTAGTACTGCAGGAGAATCCGACTGCAGAATTAAAAAAAGAAGTCCGGTCAGACATCAATAACTCAAAACTTCTGATCAAACCTTTTCAGAAGAAAATACTTGTCAACATGAACCCCCAGCCCCAAAACTTCGGTCCATTTTAAAATTCACACAACTAACCATCCGATACGGCCATATCTAATAGTATGAATTGCGCGTAACATGATTTGGCCAAATTTCTGCATGAAACACATAAAAAATCATTCTTTTTGGAGAACAGTTATTCCATCCCCAATAATCACGCATTAGTCCATAAAATAAAAGATTTAGAATGCAGTACAAATACCAAGCTGTTTTCAAGAGACTTTAAAAATCTTTATACTAACGGTCCTGTACAAAAACGCTTACAATCGTAGAAAAAATTTACATCATTTCAAAAAATATCTTTCAAATGAAGAAATGACTGACTTCATGAATCTCATCACAGTCTTAGTCAAACACAACTATTTTGAATTTAATGAACAATTGTACCAGCAATCAGACAGTCTCGCTATGTGATATCCATTAGCTGGTATTCTAGCAGCTATTTTCATCAACTGTTTTTCAGCCACATCACTAGGCATTGTCTCCTATTTCAGGCACGCTGATGATCTTTTGGTCTTCTACAAGGGACCTGCTGACGGCACTGACCGTATTCTCAATCTCTTCAATAAGCGCCATCAGATAATATCTCTCACTATCTAACTCGAAACGATGCCCGCGGATTAAACTTTCTTGACTTGACGCTTACAGTAGAAGAAAATAAAATCTCATTCAATGATTTTCGTAAAGAAACATACACTGATCAGATTGTACCTGCGTCTTCTATACATCCACAATCTCATAAAAAACGCATTCTTTCAGGCTGCTACTTCTATTCCACTCTGCAAAGAAAAATTCAATGATGCAGTTACTCAAAACGATAGCAGTTAATAACGAATATGAAACTGGCGTAGTGGATGACCTCCTTAAAAAGAAAACTATTAAAAGATTTTCTACGCTCTGTACCTCTAAAATTGAATCCAACCCCAAAAAATATTTGTCTATTCCTTTCTTGGGGCCCATCTCCTATCGGATCCAACGCCTCCTTCATAATAAATACAACTGTAGAGTTGCCTTCTCTACAAATAATGATTTGAAATAAATTTCATTCATAATTTAAAATCGACTCGCTCCCCCTTGGAAAGGGGACGTGCCTTTATAACCAGATATAAACAACATCTTCTAAGAAAAAATGCCGCTAGAACCCAAAATTCGTCTTTTGACGACCACCTTCTGCTTACAGGTCATGCACTTAAAGAGCTATTCATGATTTTGCACATCGATAAGAAAGGGCATAGATTAGATGTTCTTGAAGAATTAGAAATTTTTAAACATCTTTTTCTAAATGATAGCCTTATTCTCTATGAGCAGCTGCAGTTGCGTAATAAAAATTTCTTCAACGGTATAAAGCCGTTACAATATATTTAATTTCTGGCTTCCTCGTGCAGTTACCGAACTGTTTTTTTTTCCATATAAGTCAACTCATTATTTTATAATGGCTGTATTTCATGTTATATCGTTTTCTACAGGCTGTGTCATTCAGCCCTTCTTGTATTTTCTATAAAAGTGTTTTCACACTTTAAACAACTGCACTTCTAAGCTCTGATGTAAACAAAATGTTACTTTATCTGCTGCTGTGAAACAAATTATTGCCTTTTATATCATGTACTGAATAATGTTCATCATAATATTCGTCTGTCTTTATTTGAATGTTAAGTAGCCAGATTGTTCTTGCGGCTACTAGATGCCTGCCCGTAGTAGTTAACGCGGGCGCCTGTAGCTCGACATATGCGAGCAGCCCGTAGTGGCTTGCTTTTAGGGTGGTCCATTGATCGTGACTGGGCCAAATATCTCACTAAATAAGCATCAAACGAAATAACTACAAAGAACGAAACTTGTCTATCTCGAAGGGGGAAACCACATGTCACTACTGTTGGCCCGCTAGATAGCGCTGCCATAGGTCAAACGGACATCAACTGCGTTTTTTTAAGTAGGAACCCCCAATTTTTTCAAATGGTTCAAATGGCTCTGAGCACTATGGGACTTAACATGTGAGGTCATCAGTCCCCTAGAACTTAGAAATACTTAAACCGAACTAACCTAAGGACATCACACACATCCATGCCCGAGGCAGGATTCGATCCTCCGACCATAGCGGTCGACCGGTTCCAGACTGTAGCGCCTAGAACAGCTCGGCCACTCAGGTCGGCAACCCCAATTTCTTATTACATATTCGTGTAGTACGTAAAGAAATATGAATGTTTTAGTTGGACCACTTTTTTCGCTTTGTGATAGATGGCGCTGTAATAGTCACAAACATATGGCTCACAATTTTAGACGAACAGTTGGTAACAGGTAGGTCTTTTAAATTAAAATACAGAACGTAGGTACGTTTGAACATTTTATTTCGGTTGTTCCAATGTGATACATGCACCTTTGTGAACTTATCATATCTGGGAACGCATGTTGTTGCAGCGTGAGTACCTGTAAATACCACATTAATGTAGTAAATGATCAAAATGATGTCCGTCAACCTCAATGCATTTGGCAATACGTGTAACGACATTTCTCTCAACAGCAAGTAGTTCGCCTTCCGTAATGTTCGCACATGCATTGACAATGCGCTGACGCATGTGGTCAGTCGCTGTCGGTGGATGACGATGGCAAATATCCTTCAACTTTCCCCACAGAAAGAACCCTGGGGACGTCAGATCCGGTGAACGTGCGGGCCACGGTATGCTGCTTCGACGACCAATCCACCTGTCATGAAATACGCTATAGAATACCGCTTCGACCGCACGCGAGTTATGTGCCGGACATCCATGATGTTGGAAGTACATCGCCATTCTGTCATGCAGTGAAACATCTTGCAGTAACATCGGTAGAACATTACGTAGGAAATCAGCTTACATTGCACCATTTAGATTGCCATCGATAAAATGGGGACCAATTATCCTTCTTCCCATAATGCCGCACCATACATTAACCCGCCAAGGTCGCTGATGTTCCACTTGTCGCAGCCATCGTGGATTTTCCGTTGCCCAATAGTGCATATTATGCTGGTTTACGTTACCGCTGTTGGTGAATGACGCTTTGTCGCTAAATAGAACGCGTGCAAAAAATCTGTCGTCGTACCGTAATTTCACTTGTGCCCAGTGGCAGAACTGTACACGACGTTCAAAGTCGTCGCCATGCAATTCCTGGTGCATAGAAATATGGTACGGGTGCAATCGATGTTGATGCAGCATTCTCAACACCGACGTTTTGGAGATTCCCGATTCTCGAGCAATTTGTCTGCTACTGATGTGCGGATTAGCTGAGACAGCAGCTGAAACACGTACTTGGGCATCATCATTTGTTGCAGGTCGTGGTTGACGTTTCACATGTGGCTGAACACTTCCTGTTTCCTTAAATAACGTAACTATCCGGCGAACGGTCCGGACACTCGGATGATGTGGTCCAGGATACCGAGCAGCATGCGTAGCACACGCCCATTGGGCATTTTGATCACAATAGCCATACATTAACACCATATCGACCTTTTCTGCAATTGGTAAACGGTCCAATTTAACATGGGTAATGTATCACGAAGCAAATACCGTCCGCACTGGAGGATTGTTACGTGATACAACGTACTTATACGTTTGTAACTACTGCAGCGCGACCCATCACAAAGCGAAATAAGTAGTCCAACTGAAACATTCATATTTCTTTACGTACTACACGAATATGTAATAAAAAATGGGGGTTCCTACTTTTAAAAAAACGCAGTTGACCTATGGCAGCGCGATCTAGCGGGCCAACCATAGCGCCATCTGGCAAGCTAGACGTGTTTCGTTCTTTGTAGTTTTTTCGTTTGATGTTTATTTCGTGAGATATTTGGCCCGGTCACTATCAATGGACCACGGTTACAAACATAAATTCGTTGAGTGGCAAAAATCTGGAAATATGAAGTGGACTTTTTGGTGTCACTGTGCGTCGAGATTGGCCAAGGGGACAGATCGGCAACACGGCACAACATGCGAGTGTTGCAGGTAGTCTAGCCGGTCACGAGAAGGCGAGGCGAGCGGCGTCAAGCGACGGTCTGCGTGACGCTGGAACCAATGACAGTGCGCACGTCTGTCTCGTACCGGTTACGCTGGCCTGTATTATGTATCGTGGCTAGTTGGCATAGGAAAAAGGAACGTGAAGAGGGGCTGCACGACTGTACATGCATATATTATAATTTGGTTTTTGTGTCTCAGACTTAGTTTCAAGAGATAAGTACGTAGATGCAGAATACTACATACAAATACACAGGTGTGTGGCAGTTAATACAAACGACTACAATACAGCTGTACAAATGTTCCATGCGGCTTTTCGCGGATGATGAAGGAAATGCAATCCGAAAACAAAGGAAGTAGGTTACAGTACGCTTGTTCGCCCACTGCTTGAATACTGCTCAGCAGTGTGGGATCCGTACCAGATAGGGTTGATAGAAGAGATCGAGAAGATTCAACGGAGAGCAGCTCGCTTCGTTACAGGATCATTTAGTAATCGCGAAAGCGTTACGGAGATGATAGATAAACTCCAGTGGAAGACTCTGCAGGAGAGACGCTCACTAGCTCGGTACAGGCTTTTGTTGAAGTTTCTAGAACATACCTTCACCGAGGAGTCAAGCAGTATATTGCTCCCTCCAAAGTATATCTCGCGAGGAGACCGTGAGGATAAAATCAGAGAGATTAGAGTCCACACAGAGGCATACCGACAATCCTTCTTTCCACGAACGAGACTGGAGTAGAAGGGAGAACCGATAGAGGTACTTAAGATACCCTACGCCACACACCGTCAGGTGGCTTGCGGAGTATGGATCTAGATGTAGATGTAGATGTAGATGATGCTGTAGTATACAGAGAAGTTGCAGCATTAGAAAATTGTAGCGACATGCAGGAACATCTGCAGCGGAGAGGCAGTTGGTGCAGGGAGTGCCAACTGACCTTTAACATAGACAAATGTAATGTATTGCGAATACATATAAAGAAGGATCTCTTATTGTATGATTATATGATAGCGGAACAAACACTGGTGGCAGTTACTTCTGTAAAATATCTGGAAGTATGCGTACGCAACGATTTGAAGTGGAATCATCATCATCATCATCATCATCATTTAAGACTGATTATGCCTTTCAGCGTTCAGTCTGGAGCATAGCCCCCTTATAAAATTCCTCCATGATCCCCTATTCAGTGCTAACATTGGTGCCTCTTCTGATGTTAAACCTACTACATCCAAATCATTCTTAACCGAATCCAGGTACCTTCTCCTTGGTCTGCCCCGACTCCTCCTACCCTCTACTGCTAAACCCATGAGTCTCTTGGGTAACCTTGCTTCTCCCATGCGTGTAACATCCCTGACTGCTACATCTATAGAGTTCATTCCCAGTTTTTCTTTGATTTCCTCATTGTGGACACCCTCCTGCCATTGTTCCCATCTACTAGTACCTGCAATCATCCTAGCTACTTTCATATTCGTAACCTCAACCTTGTTGATAAGGTAACCTGAATCCAACCAGCTTTCGCTCCCATACAACAAAGTTGGTCGAAGGATTGAACGGTGCACAGGTAACTTAGTCTTGGTACTGACTTCCTTCTTGCAGAAGAGAGTAGATCGTAGCTGAGAGCTCACTGCATTAGCTTTGCTACACCTCGCTTCCAGTTCTTTCACTATGTTGCCATCCTGTGAGAATATGCATCCTAAGTACTTGAAACCGTCCACCTGTTCTAACTTTGTTCCTCCTATTTGGCACTCAATCCGTTTATACTTCTTTCCCACTGACATTACTTTCGTTTTGGAGATGCTAATCTTCATATCATAGTCCTTACATTTCTGATCTAGCTCTGAAATATTACTTTGCAAACTTTCAATCGAATCTGCCATCACAACTAAGTCATCCACATATGCAAGACTGCTTATTTTGTGTTCACATATCTTAATCTCACCCAGCCAGTCTATTGTTTTCAACATATGATCCATAAATAATATGAACAACAGTGGAGACAGGTTGCAGCCTTGTCTTACCCCTGAAACTACATTGAACCATGAACTCAATTTACTGTCAACTCTAACTGCTGCCTGACTATCCATGTAAAGACCTTTAATTGCTTGCAAAAGTTTGCCTCCTATTCCATAATCTCGTAGAACAGATAATAACTTCCTCCTAGGAACCCGGTCATATGCCTTTTCTAGATCTATAAAGCATAGATACAATTCCCTGTTCCACTCATAGCACTTCTCCATTATTTGCCGTAAGCTAAAGATCTGGTCCTGACAACCTCTAGGAGGCCTAAACCCACACTGATTTTCATCCAGTTTGTCCTCAACTAATACTCGCACTTTCCTTTCAACAATACCTGAGAAGATTTTACCCACACCGCTGATTAAAGAGATACCTCTGTAGTTGTTACAATCTTTTCTGTTTCCATGTTTAAAGATTGGTGTGATTACTGCTTTTGTCCAGTCTGATGGAACTTGTCCCGACTCCCAGGCCAATTCAATTATCCTGTGTAGCCATTTAAGACCTGACATTCCACTGTATTTGATGAGTTCCGACTTAATTTCGTCCACCCCAGCTGCTTTATTGCACTGCAATCTATTGACCATTTTCTCCACTTCCTCAAATGTGATCCTATTTCCATCATCATTCCTATCCCATTCTACCTCGAAATCTGAAACATTACTGATCGTATTTTCACCTACATTGAGCAACAACTCTTCAAAATATTCCCTCCATCTGCCCAAGGCATCCACAGGATTCACCAGCAGTTTTCCTGACCGGTCCAAAATACTTGTCATTTCCTTCTTTCCTCCCTTTCGAAGACTGCTAATTACACTCCAGAATGGTTTTCCAGCAGCTTGACCCATAGTCTCCAACCTGTTTCCAAAGTCTTCCCAAGATTTCTTCTTGGATGCTGCAATTATCTGGTTGGCTTTGTTTCTTTCTTCAACATAACTTTCTCTGTCTACCTGAGTTCTAGTATGTAGCCATTTTTGATACGCCTTCTTTTTCCTTTTACAGGCTGCCTTGACTGTGTCATTCCACCAAGCTGTTTGCTTCATCCTACTTTTACACACTACTGTTCCAAGACATTCTTTAGCCACTTCTAGTACTGCGTCACTGTACCTTGTCCATTCCTTTTCCAGTGACTCTAATTGACTACATTCAACTAACTGGTACCCTTCTGAGATCGCTGTTATGCACTTGTGCCTGATTTCCTTATCCTGAAGTTTCTCCACTCTTATCCTCCTACACATGGACCTGACCTCCTGCACTTTCGGCCTCACAATCCCAATTTCACTGCATATTAAATAATGATCAGTGTCATCAAAGAATCCCCTGAATTCACGTGTGTCCTTCACAGCCTTCCTGATCTGTTATTATATAGTCAATGACAGATCTGGTTCCTCTGCCTTCCCAAGTATACCGGTGAATGTTCTTGTGTTTAAAAAAGTAGTTTGTGATTACTAAGCCCATACTGGCACAGAAATCCAAGAGTTGTTTCCCGTTCCTGTTGGCCTCTATATCCTCTCCAAATTTACCCATAACCTTTTCATACCCTTCTGTTCGATTTCCAATCCTGGCGTTAAAATCACCCATGAGCAGAACACTGTCCTTGTCCTTTACTCTAGCAACTACATCACTGAGTGCCTCATAAAAACTATCCGTCTTATCTTGATCTGTTCCTTCACATTGCGGCCGGCCAGAGTGGCCGCGTGGTTAAAGGCGCTTCAGTCTGGAACCGCACGACCGCTACGGTCGCAGGTTCGAATCCTGCCTCGGACATGGATGTGTGTGATGTCCTTAGGTTAGTTAGGTTTAAGTAGTTCTAACTTCTAGGGGACTTATGACCACAGCAGTTGAGTCCCATAGTGCTCAGAGCCATTTTTGTACCTTCACAATGCGAATATACTGACACAATCCTAATTTTCTTGCTAGACACTGTCAAATCTATCCACATCAGTCGTTCGTTTACATACCTTATTGCAACTACGCTGGGTTCCATTTCTTTCCCGATGTAAAGCCCTACACCCCTTTGTGCTATTCCTGCTTTGACTCCTGACAGGTAGACCTTGTATTCTCCCACTTCCTGTTCTTTCTCACCCCTTACCCGCATTTTACTAACAGCTAAAACGTCCAGCCCCATCTTACTTGCAGCCTCTGCCAGCTCTACCTTCTTCCCAGAGTAACCCCCATTGATATTAATAGCTCCCCATCTCATTACCATTTGTTTGCCAAGTCGTATCTTAGGAGTCCCTGGTTTGTCAGTTAGAGGTGGGACTCCGTCACCTCCAAAGGTCCGAGGCATTTTGCTCTGATTGTTGCCAGCATCATATTTAAAGTACCAGGGAAGCAGGTTGCTAGCCTTACTTGCCCCGAGTCCCATTGGGTTTTACCCCTAACGGCTAAGGGACCAACCGGTGGATTTGGTAGTCTTTGCCGTATGAGCACAAAGGTGACCACGACTCAGAATATGTCCGAGATGCCCAGCATTATTCCAAAGCAACTGGTATCCCGACTGTCGGGACCACTTACTTGGCCACCCATACGTTGCCCGTGGTTCATGAACTAGGACATGACTGCAGGAACCCACACCATGAACCACTAGTGGTTGAAGTGGAATGATCATATAAAATTAATTGTTGGTAAGGCGGGTGCCAGGTTGAGATTCATTGGGAGAGTCCGTAGAAAATGTAGTCCAAAGAGGTGGCTTACAAAACACTCATTCGACCTATACTTGAGTATTGCTCATCAGTGTGGGATCCGCACCAGGTCCGGTTGACAGAGGGGATGGAGAAGATCCAAAGAAGAGCGGCGCGTTTCGTCACAGGGTTATTTCGTAAGCGTGATAGCGTTACGGAGACGTTTAGCAAACTCAAGTGGCAGACTCTGCAAGAGAGGCGCTCTGCATCGCGGTGTAGCTTGCTGCCCAGGTTTCAAGAGGGTGCGTTTCTGGATGAGGTATCGAACATATTGCTTCCCCCTACTTATACCTCCCGAGGAGATCACGAATGTAAAATTAGAGAGATTCGAGCGCGCACGGAGGCTTTCCGGCAGTCGTTCTTCCCGCGAACCATACGCGACTGAAACAGGAAAGGGAGGTAATGACAGTGGCACGTAAAGTGCCCTCCGCCACACACCGTCGGGTGGCTTGCGGAGTATAAATGTAGATGTAGATGTAGAACTAACATAGAAACATTTGACCAGAAGCTGCAGTGGCGGTTTATAAGTACTGTTCGAAATGACGGCCAAGATGTGTGTGGCAAAGTTGAACTCTTCGTAGGAAGGATTTCTGAACATGATGCAACATGTCTGTATCTCTTTCCGTAATATCACAGACATGTTGTATTCTGCGTTGAAGGGTGTTGACACCAACAACCTCTCCTTCATAAATTACAGATTTCAGATGGCCAAGCAGGCCGTTGTGGCCGAGCAGTTCTAGGCGCTTCAGTCTAGAATCGCGCAGCCGCTACGGTCGCAGGTTCAAATCCTGCCTCGGGCATGGATGTGTGTGATGTCCTTAGGTTAGCGAAGGTGACGCCTGTATATAAGTAGGGTAGAAGGTCGGATCCTCAAAATTACAGACCAATTTCCTTAACATCGGTTTGTTGCAGGATTCTCGAACATATTCTCAGTTCGAATATAATGAATTTCCTTGAGACAGAGAAGATGCTGTCCATGCATGAGCACGGCTTTAGAAAGCATCGCTCCTGCGAAACGCAACTCGCCCTTTTCTCACATGATATCTTGCGAACCATGGATGAAGGGTATCAGACGGATGCCATATTCCTTGACTTCCGGAAAGCGTTTGACTCGGTGCCCCACTGCACACTCCCAACTAAGGTACGAGCATATGGAATTGGTTCCCAAATATGTGAGTGGCTCTTTCTTAAGTAATAGAACCCAGTACGTTGTCCTCGATGGTGAGTGTTCATCGGAGGTGAGGGTATCATCTGGAGTGCCCCAAAAAAATGGTTCAAATGGCTCTGAGCACTGTGGAACTTAACGTCTGAGGTCATCAGTCCCCTAGAACTTAGAACTACTTAAACATAACTAACCTAAGGACATTACACATCCATGCCCGAGGCAGGATTCGAACCTGCGACCGTAGTGGTCGCTCGGTTCCAGACTGTAGCGCCCAGAACCGCTCGGCCAGTCCTGCCGGTTGGACTGCCCCAGGGAAGTGTGGTAGGTCCGCTACTGTCTTCTATCTACATAAATGATATTTTGGATAGGGTGTTTGCTAATGATGCTGTGGTGTACGGGAAGGTGTCGTCGTTGAGTGACTGTAGGAGGATACAAGATGACTTGGGCAGGATTTGTGATTGGTGTAAAGAATGGCAGCTAACTCTAAATATAGACAAATGTAAATTAATGCAGATGAATAGAAAAAAGAATGCCATAATGTTTGAATATTCCATTAGTAGTGTAGCGCTTGACACAGTCACGTCGATTAAATATTTGGGCGTCACATTGCAGAGCGATATGAAGTGGGACAAGCATGTAATGGCAGTTGTGGGGAAGGCAGATAGTCGTGTTCGGTTCATTGGTAGAATTTTGGGAAGATGTGGTTCATCTGTAAAGGAGACCGCTTATAAAACACTAATACGACCTATTCTTGAGTACTGCTCTAGCGTTTGGGATCCCTATGAGGTCGGGTTGAGGGAGGACGTAGAAGCAATTCAGAGGCGGGCTGCTAGATTTGTTACTGGTAGGTTTGATCATCACGCGAGTGTTACGGAAATGCTTCAGGAACTCGGGTGGGAGTCCCTAGAGGAAAGGAGGCGCTCTTTTCGTGAATCGCTACTGAGGAAATTTAGAGAACCAGCATTTTAGGCTGAGTGCAGTACAATTTTACTGCCGCCAACTTACATTTCGCGGAAAGACCACAAAGATAAGATAAGAGACATTAGGGCTCGTACAGAGGCATATAGGCAGTCATTTTCCCTCGTTCTGTTTGGGAGTGGAACAGGGAGAGAAGATGCTAGTTGTGGTACGCACCGTATGGTGGATTGCGGAGTATGTATGTAGATGTAGTTAGGTTTAAGTAGTTCTAAATCTAGGGGACTGATGACCTCACATGTTAAGTCCCATAGTGCTCAGAGCCACTTGAACTTCAGATGGACCCACAAAAAGAAATGCAGTGGATTCAGGTCTGGCGATTTTGCTGGCCATGCTACAGGGCCTCCACGACCGATCCATTTCGAAGGGAAGGCATTGTCCAGGTGGCGTCGCACTGTGCCACTGAAGTGAGCGGGGGCACCGTCATGCATGTACCACAGGTACATACGAGAGGCCAGACTAACGTCTTCCAACAATTCCGGTAATGTAGCATCCAGGAATCACAGACAGCGCTTTCCTGTAAGCCTTTGTGATAGCACATGTGGCCCTGTGAGATGGTGATCAATAATACCACAACAGATGTTGACAGCGCATCGCTGTTGATACCCTCGTATCACTGTGCTGTGAGTGTTTTCTTCCGTCCACTCGTGCCAATTATGCGAATTCGCTATACCCTCCTTCGTGAAATAGGCTTCGTCGGAGAACAGTATTGTTCGTGAAAAATGCTGGTTGCGGGTCTGATGCCGTATGATAAAGTTGCAGAAGTCCAGCCTCCTCTGGTAGTCTCCCGACAATAATGCCTGTACCTCCTGCATGCGAAAGGGATGGTAATGGTTTCTATGGAGTACTCGCATAACATTCCGACCGCTGTGGCGAGATACCTGGTGCTCATTGTGTGCTGTCACCGCCAGACACCACACTTGCTAGGTGGTAGCCTTTAAATCGGCCGCGGTCCGTTAGTATACGTCGGACCCGCGTGTCGCCACTGTCAGTGATTGCAGACCGAGCGCCGCCACACGGCAGGTCTAGTCTAGAGAGACTCCCTAGCACTCGCCCCAGTTGTACAGCCGACTTTGTTAGCGATGGTTCACTGTCTACATACGCTCTCATTTGCCGAGACGACTGTTTAGCATAGCCGTCAGCTAGATCAGTTGCTACGACCTAGCAAGGCGCCATATGCAGTTACTATTCTGAACAGATAATATCGTGAATCATGTACCATCAAGAGCGACGTTAATCATTAATGGATTAAAGTTAAGTATCAAATTACGTCCGCTTTCTGAATTCTAATTCCTTCTCATGTTCCAGACCTCACGTCAGTATAGTCCTTCCCTCCTCACGCCAGCCTGCATGAGGTAAAACGCGTGCATTTCGGCCTCTACTAGTAACACGGTGTTGGCTCTGTTCACATTGTTTCAATTAAATGTCCATGAAGTATGTTTCGGTTTGTATAGGCAATAAATAATATATAACTTAGGGCATAACCTACAATTACTGTAATTAATAATAATACGACCATAGTATAATGATGAAAGAATGATAGTTGCTCCATTAATGGTGAAGCCCCCCAACACAACACATTGTTCGGTCCTCTGCAACAGTTTGTAATACTTTTTCTTCGTCATCCACACTGTACGTCGAAGGTCGGCCACGACCGCTAAATCGTGGAGGTGCTACACATGCACCTGTCCACAGAGTAAAACGTTTTTGCTGATGCAAGGCGCCGGCTAGGCAACCTCTCGTGATACAGTTGCCTTGCAACGTCAGCTCTTCCATCTGCAATCCCGCAGATGAGATGGATATCGGCGCATTCCTCCTTCGTGAAACTTGCGACGGTACTGTAGTAACACTGCGAAGCGGTCGTCAGCAGCTGTGGACACGGCGAGTATCGGGCAGAGTGAGCAGCGCACAGGTGTTGTAAACACGTCATGCACGCCGCGGTTTTACTTCCGCCGTTGACCGCTCGAACCGCTTACAGGACACACATTCCCTAACATGGGACTGTACACTCCGTTACCGTCGGCAACGTGTTATTCATAACTTCTGATACAATTTCACATACACTCCTGGAAATGGAAAAAAGAACACATTGACACCGGTGTGTCAGACCCACCATACTTGCTCCGGACACTGCGAGAGGGCTGTACAAGCAATGATCACACGCACGGCACAGCGGACACACCAGGAACCGCGGTGTTGGCCGTCGAATGGCGCTAGCTGCGCAGCATTTGTGCACCGCCGCCGTCAGTGTCAGCCAGTTTGCCGTGGCATACGGAGCTCCATCGCAGTCTTTAACACTGGTAGCATGCCGCGACAGCGTGGACGTGAACCGTATGTGCAGCTGACGGACTTTGAGCGAGGGCGTATAGTGGGCATGCGGGAGACCGGGTGGACGTACCGCCGAATTGCTCAACACGTGGGGCGTGAGGTCTCCACAGTACATCGATGTTGTCGCCAGTGGTCGGCGGAAGGTGCACGTGCCCGTCGACCTGGGACCGGACCGCAGCGACGCACGGATGCACGCCAAGACCGTAGGATCCTACGCAATGCCGTAGGGGACCGCACCGCCACTTCCCAGCAAAATAGGGACACTGTTGCTCCTGGGGTATCGGCGAGGACATTCGCAACCGTCTCCATGAAGCTGGGCTACGGTCCCGCACACCGTTAGGCCGTCTTCCGCTCACGCCCCAACATCGTGCAGCCCGCCTCCAGTGGTGTCGCGACAGGCGTGAATGGAGGGACGAATGGAGACGTGTCGTCTTCAGCGATGAGAGTCGCTTCTGCCTTGGTGCCAATGATGGTCGTATGCGTGTTTGGCGCCGTGCAGGTGAGCGCCACAATCAGGACTGCATACGACCGAGGCACACAGGGCCAACACCCGGCATCATGGTGTGGGGAGCGATCTCCTACACTGGCCGTACACCACTGGTGATCGTCGAGGGGACACTGAATAGTGCACGGTACATCCAAACCGTCATCGAACCCATCGTTCTACCATTCCTAGACCGGCAAGGGAACTTGCTGTTCCAACAGGACAATGCACGTCCGCATGTATCCCGCGCCACCCAACGTGCTCTAGAAGGTGTAAGTCAACTACCCTGGCCAGCAAGATCTCCGGATCTGTCCCCCATTGAGCATGTTTGGGACTGGATGAAGCGTCGTCTCACGCGGTCTGCACGTCCAGCACGAACGCTGGTCCAACTGAGGCGCCAGGTGGAAATGGCATGGCAAGCCGTTCCACAGGACTACATCCAGCATCTCTACGATCGTCTCCATGGGAGAATAGCAGCCTGCATTGCTGCGAAAGGTGGATATACACTGTACTAGTGCCGACATTGTGCATGCTCTGTTGTCTGTGTCTATGTGCCTGTGGTTCTGTCAGTGTGATCATGTGATGTATCTGACCCCAGGAATGTGTCAATAAAGTTTCCCCTTCCTGGGACAATGAATTCACGGTGTTCTTATTTCAATTTCCAGGAGTGTACATTACGACGGGATTTGTTCTTTCTCGTATCTTTCAACCGCTGGCAGATACACATCAGCTCATTCGCGTGTCATGTGTTGTATCTATGGGTTAATGACATGTCGTGATCGTGTGGCTCGTCGGTATACCGTTCAATGGTTAACAGGTGTTTTTATTTTACGTACACGGTACACCGAGGAGAACGAAATTAACAACGGTGCGTCACATGTTGGCCAAAGCAGCATGCGGTCCTCGAAATATTTTTCCTCACTTTATGACTCACACTGTATAGCTTTCGTCTTTCCCACTCTTCCCTCTTTCCTGATGAGGCAACAGTTTGTTGCGAAAGCTTGAATTTTGTATGTTTGTGTTTGTTTGTGTGTCTATCGACCTACCAGCGCTTTCGTTTGGTAAGTCACATCATCTTTGTTTTTAGATATATTTTTCCCACGTGGAATGTTTCCCTATATATATATATATATATATATATATATATATATATATATATATATATATATATATATATATATATATATATATATACTGGGTGATCAAAAAGTCAGTATAAATTTGAAAACTGAATAAATCACGGAATAATGTAGATAGAGAGGTACAAATTGATACACATGCTTGGAATGACATGGGGTTTTATTAGAACCAAAGAAAAATACAAAAGTTCAAAAAATGTCCCACAGATGGCGCTTCATCTGATCAGAATAGCAATAATTACCATAACAGAGTAAGACAAAGCAAAGATGATTTTCTTTACAGGAAATGCTCAATATGTCCACCATCATTCCTCAACAATAGCTGTAGCCGAGGAATAATGTTGTGAACAGCACTGTTAAGCATGTCCGGAGTTATGGTGAGGCATTGGCGTCGGATGTTGTCTTTCAGCATCCCTAGAGATGTCGGTTGATCACGATACACTTGCGACTTCACGTAATCCCAAAGCCAATAATCGCACGGACTGAGGTCTGGGGACCTGGGAGGCTAAGCATGACGAAACTGGTGGCTGAGCACACGATCATCACCAAACGACGCGCGCAAGAGATCTTTCACGCGCCACCAATGTGGGGTGGTTTTAATAAAACCCCATGTCATTAAAAGCATGTGTGTCAATTTTTACCGCTCTATCTACATGTTTCAAAATTTTTCGTGACTAAGTGTTGCCCTGTTATCTATATCTCTGTGATGTGTATACTATTGACACGCCCATTCTCCAAGATGACAACAGCCACGTTCACACACATACGTTCCTGGTTTCACGAGCACTCAAACACCCTGTGGCAGCACGATTGGCTCTCTATATAAGTCATTATGAATACTGTAGACAAAGTGTGGTAATGTGGAACAGTGGCTGGAAGGTAGTAATCAAAATCCCCACAGATCGTTAGCTCTACGGGAGATAGTCATCAATGAGTGCCTCAGAGACATTGTGAAACGACTATTGCAACCATAAAAGGGAAAATGACGAACATGCAAAGGGCGCCCAATAAATAAAGGAACACGTTTTTTTCTCGGACAATTTCGGTTAAAGACAAAATGGTTCAAATGGCTCTGAGCACTATGGGACTTAACAGCGATGGTCATCAGTCCCCTAGACCTTAGAACTACTTAAACCTAACTAACCTAAGGACATCACACAACACCCAGTCATCACGAGGCAGAGAAAATCCCTGACCCTGCCGGGAATCGAACCCGGGAACCCGAGCGCGGGAAGCGAGAACGCTACCGCACGACCACGAGCTGCGGACCGGTTAAAGACGATTCGGAGTTTGTTGTGAGACATCGTGGAATAAGCCCGTTTCAGCCCCTATAGTTTCGTGCAGTCCCGATAGGTGACAGAGCAATGCGTAAACTTCTTAATGCTATCGCCGCGCGGGATTAGCCGAGCGGTCTTAGGCGCTGCAGTCATGGGCTGTGCGGCTGGCACCGGCGGAGGTTCGAGTCCTCCCTTGGGCATGGGTGGTGTGTGTTTGTCCTTAGGATAATTTAGTTTAAGTAGTGTGTAAGCTTAGAGACTGATGACCTTAGCAGTCCCATAAAATTTCACACACATTTGAACATTTTTTTCTTAATGTTATTAGGTGTGGGTCCAAACAGAGAGATGTCATTGAGTTTGTTTCGGCGCAAAAC
The DNA here is from genome assembly GCF_021461385.2 of Schistocerca piceifrons. Taxonomy (NCBI): domain Eukaryota; kingdom Metazoa; phylum Arthropoda; class Insecta; order Orthoptera; family Acrididae; genus Schistocerca; species Schistocerca piceifrons. The sequence goes on from NC_060148.1 coordinate 149,401,047, forward strand.
CAGAGCATAGCAGATATTCGTAGGCGCATGCAGATTATTTGCCGAGGCCTGGCAGTAAACAAAATGGTATTGAGTCGTTAGGAGAGGCGACTTCATTATGGCAAAAGGTGCCGCAGACCTGTTCGATCTCCCGTTTGCTGACCGTTCACACGCAATTGTGACTGTTGCTATGTTGAAACGTGTCGATACTCTCATTCGAGGTGACTGATGGATTACAATCAAACATCTCGCTGCTCTACTGGATGTCTCTGCTTGTTGTGGTGCTCAAAGATGTGCGCTCGCCGTGTTTCTCACCGCCGGCCGTAGTGACCGAGCGGTTCTAGGCGCTACAGTCTGGAACCGCGCGACCGCTACGGTCGCAGGTTCGAATCCTGCCTCGAGTATGGATGTGTGTGACGTCCTTAGGTTAGTTAGGTTTAAGTAGTTCTAAGCTCTGGGCGACTGATGACCTCAGTGCTCAGAGCCATTTGTGTTCCTCAACACTTAACAGAAGGCGAGAAAGAGCAACGCATTGACTCCAATTTACGAGGCTGATCGTGACAGTTTTTTGTCGAACATCGTCACAGCCGACCGAAAATCTGTTCGTCAGTTCTGACCGGAAACAAAACGGCAAATACTGAGTGGCGCCACACGTCTCCTCCAAAGAAAAATTTCAAAGCTCCACCCTCAACCAGACTTCTGGGACTCTGAAGGGGTTATTCTGTTTTACGGCCTTCAACATGGTGCAACTACCAACTCGTCAGTGCAGTCTGCTATCCTCAAAAAAAACGATTTAAGAGTGATCGTCCCCATAAAAATGTAAACGAATTTCACCTTTCCGGCGACAACTCAAGGTCTCACGTAAGTCCATGCATCTGAGAGGAGCTCAGAAAACTTCACTCACTTTCCTTCCTCATCCAACCTACAGCCTTGTACTCGCACTTCCCCATTCCATGTGTTTGGCCAGACGGCAGATGCACTCTGTGGGAAGTAGCACATGACTGTTGAAGGAGTTACACTACTGGCCATTAAAATTGCTACACCAAGAAAACGACGTGCTACGGACGCGAAATTTAACCGACAGGAAGAAGATGCTGTGATATGCAAACGATTAGCTTTTAAGAGCATTCACACAAGGTGGGCGCCGGTGGCGACACCTACAAGGTGCTGACATGAGGAAAGTTTCCAACCCATTTCTCATACACAAACAGCAACTGACCGGCGTTGCTTGGTGAAACGTTGTTGTGATGCCTCGTGTAAGGAGGAGAAATGCGTACCATCACGTTTCCGACTTTGGTAAAGGTCAGATTGTAGCCTATCGCGATTGCGGTTCATCGTATCGTGACATTGCTGCTCGCGTCGGTCGAGATCCAATGACTGTTAGCAGAATATGGAATCGGTGGATTCAGGAGGGTAATACGGAACGCCGTGCTGGATCCCGACGGCCTCGTATCACTAGCAGTCGAGATGACAGGCATCTTATCCGCATGGCTGTAACGGATCGTGCAGCCACGTCTCGATCCCTGAGTCAACAGATGGGGACGTCTGCAAGACAACAACCATCTGCACGAACAGTTCGACGACGTTTGCAGCAACATCGACGCTGCATCACAGATAGGAGCGCCTCCGATGGTGTACTCAACGACGAACCTGGGTGTACGAATGGCAAAACGTCATTTTTTCGGATGAATCCAGGTTGTGTTTACAGCATCATGATGGTTGCATCCGTGTTTGGCGACACCGCGGTGAACGCACGTAGGAAGCGTGTATTCGTCATCGCCATACTGGCGTATCATCCGGCGTGATGGTATGGGGTCCCATTGGTTACACTTCTCGGCCACCTCTTGTTCGCATTGACGGCACTTTGAACAGTGGACGTTACATTTCAGATGTGTTACGACCTGTGGCTCTACCCTCCATTCGATCGGTGTAAACCCTAAATTTCAGCAGGATAATGCACAACCGCATGTTGCAGGTTCTGTACGGGCTTTTCTGGATACAGAAAATGTTCGACTGCTGCCCTGGCCAGCACATTCTCCAGATTGAAAACGTCTAGTCAATGGTGGCCGAGTAACTGGCTCGTCACAACACGCTAGTCACTACTCTTGATGAACTTTGGTATCGTGTTGAAGCTGCATCGGCGGCTGTACCTGTACACGCCATCCGAGCTCTGTTTGACTCAATGCCCAGGCGTATCAAGGCCGTTATTACGGCCAGAGGTGGTTCTTCTGGGTACTGATGTCTGAGGATCTATGCAGCCAAATTGCGTGAAAATGTAATCACATGTCAGTTCTAGTATAATATGTTTGTCCAATGAATACCCGTTTATCATCTGCACTTCTTCTTGGTGTAGTAATTTTAATGGCCAGTGGTGTAAGAGACGGCACAGACAACTGGTTTTAGGAGAAGAGGTTGTGGCGTCGTGTGACGTACATACCCCTGAAGAGAGCAGGAGTCGATGCAGTCTGCGGCGATGCTGCAGATGAGGCGCTCGCCGACTTCCTGCGCCTCTTCGCCAGAGAGTTGGCGAATCGCCGCCTGGACGCCGCCGCGGCAGCGCTGCCCGCCTGTCGCCCTCTGGTGTATCCGAGCTACCCAGTGCGGATCATCGTGCATCACGACGTACGGCACCAGGCGCAGCATGGCAGACAACCAGGCGGGTTGCGGAGTGGGGGTACTGCACGGTATGTACAGGCCGTACGTTCCTGCGAAACGTTTTCCTGTCAACTAGAGGTTAAAGGGGAGGGTGTAGTAGGAAGGGTTTACGTGACAGAATGGGCTTGGTAGTAGAGACGAGACACGAGAAAAAATAATCGATTTCTGCAGTAAATAACGTTTGGTAATAGGAAATACTCTGTTCAAGAATCAAAGCAGGAGGTGACCTACTTGGAAAATGCCGGCGAATGCAGGAAGATTTCCCTTAGATTTATAACTGCTGTAACGTAATATTTGCGGCAGTTCTCAAAAGATGTTGCTTGACGATACTTAGTCTAATTTTAAATCACCAAGAACATACTCCACTTTATTGATTTCTGCTTAGCAGCCATCTCGGAATCATCACTTCTTTGCTACCATAGAATAAACAAAAAAATAAATGAAATTTTAAAAATATTACATCATGTTATCAGCAATGAACTATAACTATTAACGGTCTTGGCAACTTTATAAAATATAAAAATTCCATTTAGATTCATCACTGTTTCCTTTACACTACTCCCCCACCAGTAACATGGTTACGAATTTTAAAAAAATCAGCACATTAACATAAAACACTTAAAAAAACATATTGGAATGACAAAAGATATGATACAAAGTAATTACAAAAACTTTTTACAATGTCTGGTATGATATTTGATTAATTCTCCACAGAGACAACTGCTCTAAGAATCGAGGTGGGAACCTTATAATCCGTCCTGACTTCGACATTCTGATATTTGGAGATGGTTCCTCTGTGGGATGTTGTGGTTCAGTGTCCTTGGAAAAGTTTGGAAGTTCCTTCTCTGATTCCCATTTTTCTTGCAGGAGATAAGCTGGTTTAAGTCTGTCCACTGACACATTTATGTGTTTGCACTTCCTTTGAATAGTGAAATATTTTTCATGTCTTGAAATGACAGGAAAGGGATCATCATATGTAGGTTCTAATGGTTTTCTAACCCTGTCACATCTCAAGAAGACATGGGAACAGGTTTGCAGATGTTTTGGAACAAATACTGATCTTGATTTGCTTTGTGTAGGCCTACTAGGTTTTAGATTAAGCATTTGCTTTTGCAAATTAGATGCAAATGAATCAAGATCCATCTTTGTAGTGGACTCTTCAAAAAATTCACCAGGAAGTCTTATGTTTCTCGGACTGCAGTGCGCACCCTAATAGAACAGTAGGCAGAATTTCTGTCCAATTAGAACTGTTATGGGCCTTGATTGCAGACTTCAGAGTTCTATGTAGTCACTCAATTTTACCATTGAATTGAGGATGATATGGCGTTGTGTGCTGAATTTTCATTCCGGATACTAAGCCCAAATTATTAAACAACTGCGATCTAAACTGTCTTCCTTGGTCAGTGATTACCTGTGATGGTACACCAAATCTTGCAATCCAGTGCTGGTAAAAGGCTGTTGCCACTTTTTCAGCTGAAATATCTTCAAGTGGTATGACTTCCACCCAAGATGTGAAACGGTCAATACAAGTTGTAGTTTGCAGTGCCAAGAAATCTGCGGAGCTCATGCAGTTAGTCAGGTAATTTATACTCTAAAATTGCTGGTACTTTCTCAGGTAGTGGACAGGATCCCTCTGATGTTATCCAGTACCCCAGGAATTCAATTTCATTTACTCCAAAGGTTGATTCTGATATGTTGATTCGAAGTCCATAATTAGACAGTCCCTCCAGGACTAGTTTCAGGTGTGTTCGGTGTTCTTCAATACTGGATGAGGCGATTAAAATGTCATCGAGGTAAGGAAACACAAAATCTAGCCCAAACATAGCTTCATTAGTGAATCGCTGGAATGTTGAAGGTGCAATCCGCAGGCCAAAGCTCATGACATTAAATTCATACAGTCCAAATGGTTTGATTACAGCTGTTTTGTGCTTATCTTCTTCAGCAGTAGGTATTTGACAACAGGCCTTAGAGAGATCGATTTTAGAAAATATGTTTTTGCCTTGAAGAATACGATAGAAATCTTCTATTCTAGGTACAGGATAACGGTCTGGAATTGTTCTTTCATTTAACCGTCTATAATCTCCACACGGACGTATTGAGCGATCCTTCTTAGGTACAATATGGAGAGGACTTGCCCATGGAGATTTAGATGGTCTAACGATGCCATTGTCTAACATGAATTTAAATTCTTGTTTTGCCATCGCCATGCGCTTTGGGTCGTGGCAACGGTCTTGGCAACTTCATAAAATATAAAATTTCCATTTAGATTCATCACTGTTGCCTTTACAGATTACATCATGGTCAGGCGGTCTCGAATTTAACTTTATGGCGTTCCCCAAAAGCAGATACAGACTCTGATCATAATTTACTAACGATGAAGAGTGGGCTGAAGATTAAGAGACTAGTGAGGAAGATTAAATGCGCAAAGAAGTGGGATATAGAAGTGCTAAGGAACGAAGAGACACGCTTGGAGTTCTTTGAGCCTATACATACCGCAATAATAAATAACTAAGTAGGCAGTTCAGTTGTAGAGGAATGGGCATCTCTAAGATGAAGAATCACAAGATTTGGAAAGAAAAACCATAGGTGAACTGTGAAGAAACCGTGGATAAAAGAAGAAATACTTCAGCTGATCGACGAAAGGAGGAAGTACAAAAGCGGCCAGGGAAATTTTGGAACACAGAAGAACAGTTCATTTAGAAACGAATCAAATAGGAAGTGCAGGCAAGCTAAGGCGATATGGCTGGATTAAAAATCTCAAGAAATCGAAAACGGAATCACTGTCGGGTGGATGGACTTAGTATATAGGAATATCACAACAACCTTCGGTGAAATTAATAGAAACAGTAGCAACATTGAGAATGGAACGGAAATTCCAGTGCTAAATGCAGAGAAGGGAGCCGATAAACAGTAACAACAATTTCTAATTGAAGCAGTCGTATTGGATTATTCTACAATGTAAGGTCATTGTGTAAAAAATATAACAAAGAAATTGCATGATGCGCATGACTATGAGAACCTAGTTCACAGACTCACAGAAAACATTCTTTGCTAATGTAGAACCCATCCGTCCCATTTTCCAACCCACGACTTCCAGCTATTCTCAAACATTTGGTAAATGTTTTGTGGTTCACGAACAGATGTCGATGGTTAGTTTACAGTCTCTCCAGTTCGTACATGACATTACCTTCTCACTAGCTAAAGGCTGGACGAAGTCCATTGACCTAAAAGTTTCAAAATTAAGGGTAGTTCTCCCGTAATAAACGTAGTCCTTTAGGCTAGGCGCAAATTGAGACGCGTATAGCGCGTGTAGCGCGACGCAGCGCAGCGCGTGTTTTTGTAACTGCACAGGGTCAAATGGGGCCGCGCAAACTGCGACGCGACGCGACTGGGACGCGACTTGCGCGGCGTTGTGGTTGAGTCACAGTTTCTCGCGGCGCGCGTCGCGCTTGCCTCGCTAGCACCGTGGGAAATTTGAGGCGGGGAGCGGAAAAGTAGCCCGGCCATATGCTCACATCGGAACGGCGCATATGAGCAGTCGTGGTATTGCCCATACGATAAATTTTGCCTCACTGTGTACTAAATTTTATTGCCTCTCGGTAGTGTTTCGTTTTTCGCCATTAAAACGCTCCAGCTTTCTTCGTTAGTACATTATACTTTTCTGTTATTTATATCTCTATAGTTTTGTTTTGTTTTGTTTTTCTTCATTCAAGAAAAATGCATACTTCAGTAACTGGCGAGATATTGGCCGCTGGAATTGTATCATATGCTTCCGCGATGTTTTCAGATCGTAAGAAGGGACAGTGGGTAGTGAATAAGGAAGCAAGGAATATTAAAAAATCATGTGATTAAGAATCAAGGTAGGAAAGTCAAACAAGGTTGTCTTCTCGCTGCCTAGTATGCTGTCGTATCTGTACGACCTGTTACAAAAATTTAGAAACGGATAATCTTCACAGGTGTGATCCCTTTGTGCTCCTGGTAAAAAGCGTCCAATATCTGAAGTATAGAACTCCCACGGTCATTACTTGGATATGGATGTAATAATGTAATACGACACACTGCACTACATGCATGTGAACATCACATTTCCACTGCAAGCTAGAAACAGTGGAAAAGCAGTCACAAATAACTATGTTTTAATTGGTTTGCCGTGATGAGAAAAAACATTTCAATGGTTGTATGCGCATTATCAGCATTAATAAACTAATTATACAACAGGCTACACAAATGAAGAAAATGGTCGGTATTATTACGAAAGTGCCTATCATTCCGTCTGGAGGAACGCTCGTCATTTTTTTAATGCTGCTCAGACCAGGAGAAGGAATAAAATCCTTTGGTAAGTTTCCATTCCAGTCGCTCAGTGTTAAAAATACGATGGGTTGCGGGGATTCCAGCAAAATTCCAACAGCATTGGCAATTAATTTTTGTGTGAGTTGTTATCCTTTTCTCATTCGAAGAAGCATATCCGTTTGTGAGTAACGGCCACATTTCTCTTGGTGACTGGTTTAATTGTACTTCCTTTGTCACAGTGTAATTTGCGAAACTCATCTCACAGTAGCTATTGCGACAGAATTCCGAAACGGAGGGCCTCATTAAACAAGTAATTGGCAATCACAGAGCTCAACAGCTTACTAAAATCTCATAGTGTCGCTTTGCAGTAACATAAAAGAAGAAATTTCAGCCAGCCGTGGTGGCCGAGCGGTTCTAAGGGCTACAGTCTGGAACCGCGCGACCGCTACGGTCGCAGGTTCGATTCCTGCCTCGGGCATGGACGTGTGTGATGTCCTTAGGTAAGTTAGGTTTAATTAGTTCTAGGTTCTAGGGGACTGATGACCACAGATCTTAAGTCCCATAGTGCTCAGAGCCATTTGATCCATTTTGAAGAAACTTCATGTTTATTTGCATACTGGGAAGTTCTTGTTTCGCTAGCTGTCGATAACTCTCAAAAAATTACAGTCGCTGGGGTGAAATAAATTAAAAGGGAAGTATAAGTACTGATATATCGCCATAGACAAGAAATTACCGTGTGTGAAAGAATTGGCAAAACACTCTCCTCCTTGTGTGATATCGTACGCCAAACTTTCGTTTCGATGTCTCGAGCGGTTTAGGAGATATGAGGGATGTTGCGAATATTTCATTCTCGCGGGCGTGAGATTGGAAGTGAGCGCGCTACATGGGATCCATTTTCTCGAGATCGGAGGCGGGTAGAGACCTCCTCCCAAGACTAAACAAAAATTCAACATGTTAGCTAAATTTCATACGCAGCAACATACGGTGTAATACGCACCAAACGCTAAATCATAGCGACCCCTAATTTTCGTTGCAAACTTTTTGAGTTTTGCGTAGTGTCTTACTGAAATGTGTACATCACAATAAGAATGGTCATTAGCGAGATGACGGGCACTTCGCCACGAAGCTGACATGTAACGCTACAAGTAAGGCAAAAATCAAATATTTTCAGTGAATAGTTTCTGTAAAATCATTTGAGAAAGGTAACAGGTTGCGCGCGCTTCGGTTCAGTCAGCGCAGAGCGTCGCCAGTCGGCGCGTGCGAAGTACGGTGTACGCATCGCAATATGCGCTGGCCCAGCACTGACTCAAAGGAAGGCGTCCTCGCTTGTTGGTGACGTCACGCCAGCTAGGCACGGGGAACGCCAGGTCTGTTGCAGGCAGAAACGCCTGGGCGTGCTTGTCACTATAAATCTCTTAATTTTGGACAAAATGTTTGGTATTGTTTTGGATTCTGCAGTTTTATTTAGATGAAAGATTTTCTTACTATCGTAAAGCTACAAATGAAGATGATAGTTCTGTATTACTGAATCCTGTCGAAACGAACGTAGATCAATATGAGAAGATGCTTTGCCCCATTGCAAGCTTCGGAAATTTTACAGTCAAGTAACTACACTCCTGGAAATTGAAATAAGAACACCGTTAATTCATTGTCCCAGGAAGGGGAAACTTTATTGACACATTCCTGGGGTCAGATACATCACATGATCACACTGACAGAACCACAGGCACATAGACACAGACAACAGAGCATGCACAATGTCGGCACTAGTACAGTGTATATCCACCTTTCGCAGCAATGCAGGCTGCTATTCTCCCATGGAGACGATCGTAGAGATGCTGGATGTAGTCCTGTGGAACGGCTTGCCATGCCATTTCCACCTGGCGCCTCAGTTGGACCAGCGTTCGTGCTGGACGTGCAGACCGCGTGAGACGACGCTTCATCCAGTCCCAAACATGCTCAATGGGGGACAGATCCGGAGATCTTGCTGGCCAGGGTAGTTGACTTACACCTTCTAGAGCACGTTGGGTGGCGCGGGATACATGCGGACGTGCATTGTCCTGTTGGAACAGCAAGTTCCCTTGCCGGTCTAGGAATGGTAGAACGATGGGTTCGATGACGGTTTGGATGTACCGTGCACTATTCAGTGTCCCCTCGACGATCACCAGTGGTGTACGGCCAGTGTAGGAGATCGCTCCCCACACCATGATGCCGGGTGTTGGCCCTGTGTGCCTCGGTCGTATGCAGTCCTGATTGTGGCGCTCACCTGCACGGCGCCAAACACGCATACGACCATCATTGGCACCAAGGCAGAAGCGACTCTCATCGCTGAAGACGACACGTCTCCATTCGTCCCTCCATTCACGCCTGTCGCGACACCACTGGAGGCGGGCTGCACGATGTTGGGGCGTGAGCGGAAGACGGCCTAACGGTGTGCGGGACCGTAGCCCAGCTTCATGGAGACGGTTGCGAATGTCCTCGCCGATACCCCAGGAGCAACAGTGTCCCTATTTTGCTGGGAAGTGGCGGTGCGGTCCCCTACGGCATTGCGTAGGATCCTACGGTCTTGGCGTGCATCCGTGCGTCGCTGCGGTCCGGTCCCAGGTCGACGGGCACGTGCACCTTCCGCCGACCACTGGCGACAACATCGATGTACTGTGGAGACCTCACGCCCCACGTGTTGAGCAATTCGGCGGTACGTCCACCCGGTCTCCCGCATGCCCACTATACGCCCTCGCTCAAAGTCCGTCAGCTGCACATACGGTTCACGTCCACGCTGTCGCGGCATGCTACCAGTGTTAAAGACTGCGATGGAGCTCCGTATGCCACGGCAAACTGGCTGACACTGACGGCGGCGGTGCACAAATGCTGCGCAGCTAGCGCCATTCGACGGCCAACACCGCGGTTCCTGGTGTGTCCGCTGTGCCGTGCGTGTGATCATTGCTTGTACAGCCCTCTCGCAGTGTCCGGAGCAAGTATGGTGGGTCTGACACACCGGTGTCAATGTGTTCTTTTTTCCATTTCCAGGAGTGTATATTTACTTGATCCATTTTGTTATCGAAACTTACCCCAACCCCCTTACAATGAACTCGTTTCTTTTATTTATTTATTTATTTTCGTTCGACATCGTCACTGGAAATGTGAACTAAATTACATGTGTAAATGTCCAACAGTTACCAGTCATTATATTACAGTCGTTTTCAACTAAAGGAATTCTAAACAGCAAACAAAATAGCTTCATACATCGAGAACACTGCTGAGCTTAAACTTTTTTAAACACGCACATTAGAAAAGATAAATATTCCCCTCATGTAACTGAAAGGAGAAACTTTATAAGATAAAAAAATTTTATTTGATGAAACAAGTATCTCTCTTTTGCCGCTTCTTCTGTCCCCCACCCCCTCCCCCAACGTGTACAATCGCAAGATATTTCATTAACATTCAGTGCTCCTCACACCATAGTCAACCAAGGTACCAATATGTTCACAGTTTCTTGTAAAAGCAACCCAGTACAAACGTAACTTCCTCACATTTACAAATAAGGTAAAGAAGCACGAATTCTGTTTCTTCTGGACCATGAAGTAGTTTTTGTATGTCAATCCTTAAAGCAGGTGGAAATTTAAATTCAGGTGGTGGTGGTTGTTGAGATGTTTAAGGGGGACTAAACAGCGAAGGTCATCAGTCCCCCATAAGTTCAGGAGTACACTATTTGTTAAGAAGTGTAATGAATTGCACAATTAATTGATTGCAGAAATCTCTCAGAACAATGTGTGTTGGTCAACTACCGCCAATAGTTTCACATTTTCCTGTGTCACGGAGGGAGACACCACCACTATGAGTATGCCTGCAACAGACCTGGCGTTCGCCGTGCCTAGCTGACGTGACGTCACGAACAAGCGCCGAGGCCTTCCTTTGAGTCGGTGTTGGCTGGACCCACGCGACTCGTGCGGCCCGTGGGTGTCGCGCTGTAGTGTCGTGTCACGTCACACGTGCTGTACGCGTCTCAATTTGCGCCTAGCCTTAAGCCGTCGGCACACGGACCGTGCATCTGAACGTTAAGCGTGCCGAGTTTCTAACGTCATAGCGTGGAATAGCGCGTTCGGGAGTCTTTCCGAACGTGCAGAGCAATATCTGGCATGTCATATATCCTGAGCGTGCATCTGAGCGTTGACCAATCAGATGGTACAACGCCACCTACGTCACATGCAAGCCATCTCGCTTCAGCATTGAGCTGTGAGGCGTCACATTGGCATTCAGTTCAAGCCTACTCGTATATATGTCGTTTCTGAGCACCGGCAAATTGAGAATCATTCGAAAACCTGTTGTTAACTGCGTGATTCGTTGCAATAAAATAATGAGAGACATCATATTCGTGACAAAAGAATTATTGTAACTTATGTATTATGAGAGTGAATCATTTGAAGGTAGCGACACACTAGGGATCCACGAGAAACACATTGCTTTTGGTAAAATTTGTTATAATTAAATTTCAGTTAGTAACATAACTACGATTAAAGCTTTTAGAGAGCTGGAAGATCTTATGGAAGTTAATATCGAGGAATTGTCACTTTAGCGTGGCGGCACGGTAGCTCAGCGTGTTCGGTCAGAGTGCTAGCTGCCCTATGCAAAAAAAAAAAAAAAAAAAAAAAAAAAAAAAAAAAAAAAACCCTCAGTTAATGGATCAACAACGAACTGAAACGGGCGTCTTTCGACGTCCGCCCAGAGCAGATGAAACGAACAAAATGAGATTGCAAAGTCTAAATATTTTTTTCATAATATTCGCGTATATAATAGGTTCTGATGCTTTATTAATAGTTTAATGTAAGTAATACTACAATATTTGATGTAATGTAAATATAAGTTCACCATTTTTTGAGGAGTGAGTTTGTTCGATTGGCTTAATCTACAGGACAGCTTGCGCTACTTGTATAAACATATTTTGTTCCTTTTTCTTTTGAGTTTCGTGAATTACATGTTGTAAAGTTCCTGCTGCTTGGTAGGAAAAGTGATCAACTAACAATGACTTTAGGGTTTTACTAAAATGTGGGGAAGATAAAATAGTGTGTATCTTATGTGGAGAACTATTGCAAATTTGTGTCGCACTGTTTGTAATGGAACTTTTATAAGCCTGTGTCCTTATTGATTGGACATGGTACTTTACTTGTCTTAAAACATGTACATCGATACTGAAGTTTTTATTTGTGTGCATTACACTACTGGCCATTAAAATTGCTACACCACGAAGAAATGCAGATCATAAACGGGTATTCATTGGACAAATATAATATACTACAACTGACATGTGATTACATTTTCACGCAATTTGAGTGCATACATCATGAGAAATCAGTATCCAGAACGACCACCTCTGGCCGTAATAACGGCCTCGATACGCCTGGGCATTGAGACAAACAGAGCTTGGGTGGCGTGTACAGGTACAGCTGCCCATGCAGCTTCAACACGGTACCACAGTTCATCAAGAGTAGTGACTGGCGTATAGTGACGAGCCAGTTTCTCGGCCACCATTGACCAGACGTTTTCAATTGATGAGAGATCTGGAGAACGTGCTGTCCAGGGCAGCAGTCGAACATTTTCTGTATCCAGAAATGCCCGTACAGAATTTACAACATGCGGTCGTGCATTATCTTTCTGAAATGTAGGGTTTCACAGGGATCGAATGGAGGGTAGAGCCACGGGTCGTAACACATCTGAAATGTAACGTCCACTGTTCAAAGTGCCGTCAATGCGAACAAGAGGTGACCGAGACGTGTAACCAATGGCACCCCGTACCATCACGCCGGGTGATTCGCCAGTATGGCGATGACGAATACACGATTCCAACGTACGTTCACCGCGATGTCGCCAAACACGGATGCGACCATCGTGATGCTGTAAATACAGCCTGGATTCATCCGAAAAAATGTTTTGCCATTCGTGCACCCTGGTTCGTCGTTGAATACACCATCGCAGGCGCTCCTGTCTCTGATGCAGCGTCAAGGGTAACTGCAGCCATGGTCTTCGAGCTGACAGTCCATGCTGCTGCAAACGTCGTGCAGATGGTTGTTGTCTTGCAAACGTCTCCATCTCTTGACTCAGGGATCGAGACGTGGCTGCACGATCCGTTACAGCCATGCGGATAAGATGCCTGTCATCTCGACTGCTAGTGATACGAGGCCGTCGGTCTCCAGCACGGCGTTCCGTATTACCCTCCTGAACCCACCGATTCCATATTCTGCTAACAGTCATTGGATCTCGACCGACGCGAGCAGCAATATCGCGATACGATAAACCGCAATCGCGATAGGCTACAGTCTGACCTTTATCAAAGTCGGAAACGTGATGGTACGCATTTCTCCTCGTTATACGAGGCATCACAACAACGTTTCACCAGGCAACGCCGGTCCACTGCTGTTTGTGTACGAGAAATCGGTTGGAAACTTTCCTCATGTCAGCACGCTGTAGGTGTCGCCACCGGCGCCAACCTTGTGTGAATGCTCTGAAAACCTAATCATTTGCATATCACAGCATCTTCTTCCTGTCGGTTAAATTTCGCGTCTGTAGCACGTCGTCTTCGTGGTGTAGCAATTTTAATGGCCAGTAGTGTACATGTAGAACAACGTGACTAGGATATGAACAGTGGAGGAAATATGTGTTTTGATAGAGCTAACGTGGGAATATTACACAGCCTGTTGGGTAAACAGTGTGGTTTAAGAACTAGAAACGTCCCACAACTGCCGGTGGAGTTCGTTGCGATCGTATATACCTCGTTGGGGCCCACGTACCGTATGCACAAGTCGCATCGTTCCTGATCCATCAGTAACACGTTGACCTTGGCACGTTCACCGTTAAAGCCGTCGGCACAAGGACCGTGCATCCGAACGTTGAGCGTTGAGCGTGCCGAGTTTGTGACGTCATAGCGTGGAACAGCACGTTCGGGAGTCTTTCCGACCGTGCAGAGCAGTTATCTAGCATGTCAGATATTCTGAGCGTGCGTTTGAGCTTTGACCAATGAGATGGCACAACGCCACCTACGTCACAGGCATGCCATCCAGCACAAAGTTGTGAGGCGCCATATTGGCGTTAATTTCAAGCCTATACATATATATGCCGTTTCTGAGCACCAGCAAATTGAGAATCACTGGAAAACCCTTTGTTAACTGTGTGATCCGCTGCAATGAAATAATGAGAAACATCATATTCGTAGCAAAAGAATTATTGTAACTTGCGTGTTATGAGAGTAGGCTATTTGAAGGCAGCAATACACTGAGGATGCACCCAAAACGCATTGTTTTGGTACAATTTGTTATAATTAAATTTCAGTTAATAACATAGCTACGATTAAAGTTTTCAGCAAGTGATAACATTGGTAAGATCCTATAAACGGCGGATAATTTCATGATGCTGGTGTAGCGTGGTCAGTAGTCTCACTGAATTGTGAAATCTTTTTCTTTGGGAGGTGGTTGACGACTCGCCAGTACATAAACTTTTTTTCCTAACATTTGCGATTTTATTAGGTTCTTTTACTTTATTATTAATTTATCATAAGCAAATAGTAAATTTTTGATGTTATGTAAATACAAGTTCACCTTTCCTTTGGTGTTCGATTGGCTTGATCTACAGGACAGCTTGCGCTACTTGTGTAAAGCTATTTTGCTCCTTTTTCTTTTACGCTTCGTAATTCACGTTTTGCAAAGATTCTGCTACTGGGTAGGAACAGTGATCAAGTAAGACTGACCTTGGGGGTTTACTAAAATGTGGGAATGATGAGATAATGTTTATCTTAAGTGAAGAAGTATTGCAAATTTGTATCGCACTGTTTGTATTGGAATTTTTATAAGCCTGTGTCCTTATTGATTGGACATGGTACTTTCCTTTTCGTGGACAATGGAGGAAATGTGCGTTTTAATAGAGCTAACGTGGGAATTTTATGCGCGCACCCGTTTAGCAAACAGAGTGATTCACGAACTAGAAACTTCCCGCAACAGCTGCCGGAGTGCGTTGCGGTCGTGTGTACCACGTTGGGGACCACGTAAACCCGTCGGCACACGGACCGTGCATCCGATCGTTGAGCGTTGAGCGTGCCGAGTTTCTGACGTCATAGCGTGGAATAGCACCTTCAGGAGTCTTTCCGAACGTACAGAGCAATATCTGGCATATCAGATATTCGGAGCGTGCGTCTGAGCGTTGACCAATGAGATGGCACAACGCCAGCTACGTCACACGCACGTCGCCTCCCTTCAGTACAGAGTTGTGAGGCGCCATATTGGCGTTCATTTCAAGCCTATATGTATATATGCTGTTTGTAAGCACCAGCAAATTGAGAATTACTGAAAACCCGTTGTTAGTTGTGTGATTCGTTCCAATAAAATAATGAGGAACATCATAGTCGCGGCAAAAGAATTATTGTAACTTGCGAGTTACGAGAGTAGGCTATTTGAAAGCGGCGACACACTGAAGATCCACCAAAACGCATTGTTCTTAGTACAATTTGTTATAATTAAATTTCAATTAGTAACACAATTATCTACATTAACGTTTTTAGCCAGGCGTAATACATCTGGTTACAGACGCGGAGGAAATTATTGCTTTATCGACGCCGGCACGGTAGCTCAGCGTGTTCGGTCAGATGGTAACGTGCCCTGGGTAATAAAAAAACTGAGTTAACAGATCAACAACGAACTAAAATGGGTGTCTTACGACGTCCGCCCCGAGCAGATGCAACGAACTAAAGCGAAAAAAAAAGAAGTGTAATGAGTAGCAGAGTTCCTAAATGGCATTTTGTTGGGGCGGTGGTTCGCATCTCAACACTACCAAGTTTTTTTTTTCTAAGATTCGCGTTTTTATTAGGTTCTCGTACTTTATTATTAGTTTAGTATAAGTATAGACTATAATATTTGATGTTATGTAAATATAAGTTCACTTTTTTTTTAGGGGTGACTTTGTTCAGTTGGCTTAATCTACAGGACAGCTTGCACTACTTGTATAAAGATATTTTGTTCCTTTTTATTTACGCTTCACAATTCACATATTGCAAAGATTCTGCTACTGGGTAGGTACAATGATCAAGTAAGACCCTGATCTTGGGGCTTTACTAAAATATGGGAATGATGAAATAATGTTTATCTTATGCGGAGAAGTATTCCAAATTTGTACCGCTATGTTTGTAATGGAACTTTTATAAGCCTGTGTCCTTATTGATTGGACATGGTACTTTCCTTTTCGTGGACGATGAAGGAAATCTGCGTTTTAAAAGATCTAACGTGGGTATTTTACCCGCGTCCGTTAAGTAAACAGTGTGGTTTACGAACTAGAAACGTCCCTCAACTGCCGCTGGAGTGCGTTGCGATCGGGTATACCACGTTGGGGCCCACGTACCGTATGCACAAGTCGCATCGTTCCTGAGCGTTCAGCAGCACGTTGACCTTGGCACGCTCAACGTGAACGTTCGACAGCACGGTCCGTGTGCCGACGGCGTTACTGTCAGGCTGCAGTGCGTGTCGTCCAAGCCACCTGCCAGTGTCTCAAAAGTGCCCAGCCGGAGGCGTCGTGTGGATCCATGTTGTATGGAACAGTACTTACTGTGAAAAGAGCAGTAGTTGCGCCATATCACCGCTTCGCTGTCGCTGAGTGCCGCTACGCCGCCGTTGTTGATGACGTGGTTGCAGAAGCAGTCGAACACCGAAGTGCCGTTCGCCGCGAGCAGCGCCAGCAGCCAGGTGGCTACCCCAGCCAGAGCCATCGCCGTCCGCTGAGACTCGCAGCAGCAGCAGCAGCAGCAGTAGGCAAGACCGGGCAGCGCCGGCCCAATATAACAACAGGCGCGGCGGGGGTCTCTCCGCAGGATGGGAAAAACACAGGAAGTTTGGCGCCTCCCGTCGCGACCACAGGACATTTTTGTCTTCCCCGTGAGAGTGACCAGCAGCTGGCAACGCACAGGCGCCTGCAACGTGCTTTTAGCATGAGGGCGACTGTCCCTAACAGACGCTGAACTGCTGGTTCACTAGAAGAACACTCGAGGTCTGCCTTCCTTTAGTACTGTGTTGCCAACTGACACAGACCCTACATAATGAGGCGAAACACTGTAAAAGGTACTGCTCCGGGGCCCAACCCAGTTCACTACTGCCAGCGCCACGTGATCATAACGCGCCAGTGCTTAAAATACAACGGATTGCACCATAGGATTAACAGGGGGGGGGGGGGGGGGGACGTTCATGAAAAACACACACTATCTCGGAAATGCACCAAATCCACAGTTTTGGAGATATGGCAATGAAGTTTTGTACCACGCTTTACATGAAAGTAACACATTTACAAATAAAATCCTTTGATTATACAGGGTGTTACGAAAAGATACGGCCAAACTTTCAGGAAACATTCCTCACACACAAATAAAGAAAATATGTTATGTGGACATGTGTCCGGAAACGCTTAATTTCCATGTTAGAGCTCATTTTAGTTTCGTCAGTATGTACTGTACTTCCTCGATTCACCGCCATTTGGCCTAATTGAAGGAAGGTAATGTTGACTTCGATCCTTGTGTTGACATGCGACTCATTGCTCTACAGTACTAGCATCAAGCACATCAGTGCGTAGCATCAACAGGTTAGTGTTCATCACGAATGTGGTTTTGCAGTCAGTGCAATGTTTACAAATGCGGAGTTGGCAGATGCCCATTTGATGTATGGATTAGCACGGGGCAACAGCCGTGGCGCGGTACGTTTGTATCGAGACAGATTCCCAGAACGAAGGTGTCCCGACAGGAAGACGTTCGAAGCAATTGATCGGCGTCTTAGGGAGCACGGAACATTCCGGCCTATGACTTGCGGCTGGGGAAGACCTAGAACGACGAGGACACCTGCAGTGGACGAGGCAATGCTTCGTGCAGTTGACGATAACCCTAATGTCAGCGTCAGAGAAGTTGCTGCTTTACAAGGTAACGTTGACCACGTCACTGTATGGAGTGTTACGGGAGAACCAGTTGTTTCCGTACCATGTACAGCGTGTGCAGGCACTATCAGCAGCTTATTGGCCTCCACGGGTACACTTCTGCGAATGGTTCATCCAACAATGTGTCGATCCTCATTTCAGTGCAAATGTTCTCTTTACGGATGAGGCTTCATTCCAACTTGATCAAATTGTAAATTTTCACAATCAACACGTGTGGGCTGACGAGAATCCGCACGCAATTGTGCAATCACCTCATCAACACAGATTTTCTGTGAACGTTTGGGCAGGCATTGTCGGTGATGTCTTGATGGGCCCCATGTTATCCACCTACGCTCAATGGAGCAGGTTATCACAGGACTCTACCTGTGCTGCTAGAACATGTGCCTTTACAAGTACGACACAACATGTGGCTCATACACGATGGAGCTCCCGCACATATCAGTCGAAGTGTTCGTACGCTTCTCAACAACAGATTCGGTGACCGATGGATTGGTAGAGGCGGACCAATTCCATGGCCTCCACGCTCTCCTGACCTCAACCCTCTTTCATTTATGGGGGCATTTGAAAGCTCTTGTCTACACAAACCCGGTACCAAATGTAGAGACTCTTCGTGCTCGTATTGTGGACGGCTGTGATACAATATGCCATTCTTCAGGGCTGCATCAGCGCATCAGGGATTCCATGTGACGGAGGGTGGATGCATGTATCCTCGCTAACGGAGGACATTTTGAACATTTTCCTGTAACAAAATGTTTGAAGTCAAGCTGGTAGGTTCTGTTGCTGTGTGTTTCCATTCCATGATTAATGTGATTTGAAGTAATAACATGAGCTCTAGCATGGAAAGTAAGCGTTTCCGGACACATGTCCACATAACATCTTTTCTTTATTTGTGTGTGCCGAATGTTCCTGAAAGTTTGGCCGTACCTTTTTGTAACACCCTGTATATACAGGGTGAAAAGTATTTAAACCGACAAACTCTGGGATGTTGGAGGTGACATCAAAACAAATATTTTCCCTAATGTCGTTTTCTCCTATGAGGGTTATTTAAACCGGTGGAGTCCGTATTACGCTCTTCAGTTGTTACAGGGCGTATTACGCTCTTCAGTTGTAGGAAACTGCTGTCCACCAGTGTAGTAGTGCATTGTCTGTGTTTATTAATGGAGCGATACACCTGGAGTGAGTACACTGATATGGTTGGTGCATACTACGTAGCGCACCACAACGGACGAGCTGCACAGCGGGTTTATCAACAACAATATCCTAATCGCAGTATCCCGCATCATACGACCTTTGCTGCTGTGTACCAACGTCTGCTTAAGACTGAATCATTTAGCAGATTACCTGGACAGGGCCGCCGTCGTACGGTAAGAACGCTGCAATTTGAGGAAGCTAATTTGCGGCATGTGGAGCGGGATCCTTCAATCGGCACTCGTGCAATTGCACGTAACATGGGGACGAATCAGACGAGTGTAAGAACAGAGAAATTTTTAGGTCCATTTCACTTACAGCGTGTCCACAACCTGGAACCGGTTGATTATCCACCCACAGCACAGTTTTCGCGGTGGTACCTGGAATAGTGTGAAATGTATCCTACATTACCATCCTCTGTGCTATTTACCGATGAAGCAAGGTTCGGGCGTGATGGAGTCTTCAACATGCATAATTAGCATGTTTGGAGAGAGGATAACCCACATGCCACAGTTACTAGCGTTCATCAAGTGCGGGTCGGTGTTGTTGGGGACTGTTTAAATGGGCCGTATGTGCTACCTAGGCCATTAAATGGCAGGCGCTATTACAATTTTCTCGCCAGAGCATTGCCAGAGTTGCTGGAAGACGTCCCGCTCCCTACAAGACAACACATGCGGTTCCAAGATGACGGGGCGCCGGCACATTTCAGTCATCGTGTGCGTGATTCCTGGACCGACGGTTCCCAGAAACGTGGATTGGCAGTGGTGGTCCTGTACCATGGCCTGCTCGATCCCCATATATGCCCCCTCTGGGCTATTTTGTGTGGGGAGAGATTCGCAACCTTGTTTGCGCAACTCCTGTTGCATCAGAAGAGGATCTGGTTGCCCGGATAGTAGCAGCAGCAGGAACAATTCAGGATACTCCTGGGGTTTTTGCCCGTGCCAGACAGAACATGATCCGACGGTTTAACCTTTGTTTACGTGTCAATGGAAGCATTTTTGGAAATCTACTGTAATTGAAATTGGGTTGTGTTAATGTGTTGCCTCATAGTCATAAAAAATGGAAAAGTGTTTGTTGGTGTAGTTAATTTGCCACCAAAGAAATCTTCCTCTTGCGGTTTAAATATTCCTCATAGGAAAAAATTCCATTAGGGAAAAATATTTGTTTTCATGTCCCTTACAACCTCCCACAGTTTGTCGGTTTAAATATTTTTCACCCTGTGTATTCAACTTTTTTAATGAAATTTGAAGCTTTATTTTCAAAAAATAATGTGTGTTCCTTTTTCCCAGAAAGAATTCAAGTTATTTGTACAAAAATTTCTCTGTTTCCTCTCTTTATATGTTGTAAGCTTCTCTCGTGAGGTTTTTAGAAAAGGTCAAATAGGAGAATTTTCCTATTTCCATAAATACAATTTTAAATTCATGCAGAATTCCAAGCACTTTATCCCATATCTCAGCTTGAAATCAGAATTTCAAAATTTGCTCTTGAGGCAACATTTATTTGGTTCGCAGAAAAATGTGTACAGAATTTCATACTTCTAGCATTCATAGAATCGGAGGAAAAGGCACATAATTTTTAAGAAACAAACTTTTCAGGAAACGCAATTTAAAGTTCAACCTAACTTTTTCCCTATGTCACTTCTTCAGCAGACACCACATTTGTACTCTGGGTCGTCTTTCCCTTCAAGTCTTCTCTTCTGGTTTCTTGTTGTCTGTCTTCTTCCCTGTACCAGGTCTTCAAGTGACTTTTCAGCTGCAGAGACGCGCTGTAAATCTATTTCTTCTGAGGATGTCTTGAGTAAAGTTTCCTATCTTGAAGCCCATTCCTTCTAGTACCTTCATCCCCCCCTACGATCCCATCATTAAATACAATAACTGCGTCTTATGTTGCAATTCTGACAACTGTAGCAGATGCAAATGTGTTTAGGGCATCGTTTGCATATGAGTGAATTTAGACACTCATTTGGATTTTGGGTTTTGCCATGAACACACTTTTTGAAAAGTGCAGGATCAGCCAGAAACCTGTAAGTGGGCTTGGCAAGATCCAGGATACAATTTGGAAGCCTCTCCTTGTGCATGTAGGGGTTGTTATCCCTCTGAGCGTGTAGATATTTACACCAGCTAATGCTGCCTCGTCACACTTTTAAATTATTTTCAGGCACTTCGGATGCGATTTCAACATTGAAACTTTAGGAACTTATTGTCCATGAGTTGTACTAACAAATAAAAAATAAATCGAAAGTTGACATTTTTGGTCAATTTCATCAACGTCGAAAATTAAAATAACATTTACAAATTTCTTCAATGTATGCTTAAGTATATTAATGTTAACACTATAAAGCCTTAGAATAATGAAATGAATATGTTAGGCATAATGTACGATCTTAAGGTAAACAGAAGTGACGCTGAATAATAAATCTACGAAACAAAAAATTTTCAAAATGTGAAATGTGTATCACAATTAAAAGTTATAAGTCTCAACTTGATCAGAGCAGTATTTTGCTTAAAATCGGCGTTTTGGCCAAAAATTGAGGACTCAAAATATTAGGCTCAGAAACCTGGAAATTCTTATGTAGCCTCGGTTTCATGTAAGAATCTGCCTGCTTAGCTGGTTCGTAACGTGCTTGCCTACAATGCAGCGGGTCCGGCTTCGATTCCCGGCGGAGTTGGAGATTTTCTCCGCCCGTGGACTGGGTGTTGTCTTGTCCTCATCATCATGTCATCATCACCGACGTGCAAGTCGCCCAATGTGGCGTCACGTAATAAGACCAGCACGTGGCGGCCGAACTTCCCCGGCCAACAATATCATACGATCATTTCTTTCTTTTTTTTTGTGTAAGAATATTAAATATGTGATACCGATAAGCTACCTCTATCAGTTTTCACGTTATTTACAAACACCAAATTTGAAATGAAAATGTCATTCACGGCAGATTAAGTATCGTTTGTCCTCTTTCACAATACTGATGCGCGGTGTGGGATGCTTACCAGATATGACTGACGGAATACATCCAGAAAGTTCGAAGAAAGGCAGAACGTTTCGCATTATCGCGAAGTAGGCGAAAGTGTGTCACTGAAATGATACAGGATTTGAAGCGGACATCATTAAAACAAAGGCAATATTCGTTGCGGCAGAATCTTCTCACGAAATTTCAACCGCCAATTTTCTCCTCCGAATGTCAAAATATTTTGTTGACGCCGTCCTATATAGGGAGAAGCGATCATCATCATAAAATAGGGAAAATGAGAGCTCACACGGAAGGATATAGGTGTTCGTTTTTTCCGCGCGCTGTACGAGATTGGAATAATAGAGAATTATTACGAAGGTGGTTCGATGAACGCTCTGCCAGGCACTTAAGTGAGATTTCCAGAGTATATTGTTGATGTAGGTAGATGTACATGTGATAGAAATTTCTAATTATAGCACTAGTAACAATGATTACAAGGAATCTTAAGGTGGTACAGCAGAAGTCATGCTCTACTGTTGGTTTCCTGTAGCCAGCCTAAATGCTGCCGAGCTAAACACATTTTCAGAAACTAAATCAAATTCATCTCTACGTACATAAAGCATGTAGGAGAGGAGTGCTATTAAATACAATTATGGTGTCGAATGACACAGGTATTTATTACATGTGTCGGAGTTACGGTGGGTATGCTGTTATTGCTTCCTATGCCCGGGGTGTGTTGGCAGCAAGAGCTTCGAAGGGACCGATAAGAAATAAATACTTCGGAACTAAATCAAATTCATCTCTAAGTACATAAAGCTTAAGAGCATTGAAAATCTTTAAAAAAATTCAGGTATTAGTTGTGGAAGTCGGAGAGGGGTGCTATCTAAATAGAGTTATGCTGTTGAATGACACAGGTATTTATTATATGTGTCGGAATTACGGTGGGTACCCTGTTATTGCTTCATGTGTCTGAGGGTATTGGTAACAAGAGCCGATGGGGAAAGAATTTTTCGCACAGTGATACAAATCTCTTCACTTCAATCAAACGCCTGCGAGCGTTGTGCCTCGGATGAGGTCAGAGCTGGGCAGACTGAAATGTGTTTCCGGTACAAGTAGGAACGTAACTCGCGAGAACTGTAACCATCTTGAATCACTTAGATTTCACGGAAGTAACTGTCTGTATGTCGCCCACAATGTTGACAACATCACGTGGCAAGTGGTGAGAGTATTTTCCACTTTTAAGGCGAGCAGTTAATTTTGGTGATTGGAGGTCAGAACGATAGACCGTTTTACTTGGAACTTCCTGTAGAAGTCATCTCTGAACAGTTAACAGTGCTGTTTCCGATGGACATTGTTGTTATTATTAGGGATACTACATTTTGTTTAGGTGATCCTTCAGAGACTATATCAATCAGTTGAAACTACAAACTATTATTTATAGCCATAGTTCCTAATACCGTGTACGTGGGCAGGGAAATGGCGGAAGGTTGTTGTATCCAGCTTATGACGACAATGTACAGGAGGTCGAGCGGTCAGGACATGTGAGTCGGCATCCAGGGCTGCCGTTAATCGACAGAAGATCAGGTACAGTAAATAATTTCTATGTATAGTATGCAAGGTGCGCTCCTAAGGAGGAAACTACCAGGAGTAGACCTGTCTAGGAGGACGAACAACTACATAAGTGAGCAAAAGAAGGTTCGTGTTAAGATACGTTGGCGGCTGGTCACGGAACGCAGAGGCAGAGGACTTCCGAGAAAGACGTCTCTTTCGCACGAGGTCTGGATCGCAAGAGACCGAAGCAGCTGTGTTCTGCACCGCAGAATCCCCCAGCGACCATCCACATGACCTGTATCCCACGCTCGCTATTGGCTAAAACCGATGGCGTGAATTCGCTACCAGTTTCAGCAGAGGACTCGAGACGTCTCTTGACAGCAGCTTTAGCTCGACAGAACTGCCTGGGTTCTGAAAGACAGGCAACTTGTGTCACGTACGCACAGCCAAGTTGTTCTGGGAGGATACTTGTAAAGAATTGACTGAGGCCTTTGAAATAAATATTATAAGCCAATTCTCTAAATGCCCATTAACTGGCTGCCACCCTGCACATTCCTCCCCCCTCGCAGAGGAGTGGAGACTCACACTGTTTACAATAGGGTGTCAGTCACTCCTTGGAAAGACTGTATGCCCTGGTAGGGCCTTAAAATGTATGGCAGGGATCTGTCCCCACATTTCATTTAGTGGAAGTGGGTGGGCACTTACATGTAATCAAGTTTATCAGACTTCATGTGTTAAGAAAAGAGTAAAATATTAAGTGCCCAAATTTTGTGCATAAATACAGTAGTTCTGTAATAATTGAAATCACCATTGTTCACGTAATCAGATCTTAAAATGAACGGAATTAAAATCATGCCAGAAAGCTTCACAAGAGGGGAATGAACTATTATGGTTCCTGCTCGGTTGAGGAAAACAGTCTATTATTAATTTAGTGATACAGTACTAAACTCAGGGTCATGGAAAGTGGATGCTGGCTGTACCGAATCAACACTGATCTCTTAATAATTTACAGGCGCCCACAGAAATGTGTAATTGTTTGTGTTGTCTGGCTAAATGGTTCAAACGGCTCTAAGCACTATGGGACTTAACATCTGAGGTTCAAATGGTTCAAATGGCTCTGAGCACTATGGGACTTAACATCTGAGGTCATCAGTCCCCTATAACTTAGAATTACTTAAACCTAACTAACCTAAGGACATCACACACATCCATGCCCGAGGCAGGATTCGAACTTGCGACCGTAATAACATCTGAGGTCATCATTCCCCTAGACTTAGAACTACTTAAACCTAACTAACCTAATGACATCATACACATCCATGCCCGAAGCAGGATTCGAACCTGCGACAGTAGCAGCCGCGTGGTTCTGGACTGAAGCGCCTGGAGCCACTGGAACACAGCGGCCGGCGCTGTGTGGTCTGGCAAATATTAATCTCGTTGCTACATAGTGGAACTAATATCAAAATATAAAAAGCATTGAGAACATAAAAGAGTAGTTAATTCTGTAATATCAAAGTATTTGGGTAACAAACATTATAAATCAGACTGCTGCAGAACACAAACACCTGGCGTGGGTTAGAACTAGGTTAAGTACGTTTGAAAAAGAGTAATAATTTAGGTAAAATCTTCCTACGTCATCTGACTATATTTGTGGGTAGTAGTTGCACGAAGTGCCACAGGCTACAAAATATTAATACATGTCAGTAAAATGTAGGATTCAGTTACTAATTCCAAGGTATGGGGTCCATAAAACATATAACACAAACATTATCTATATTAACCAATGTTAAAATACACAAGTACAAAATCTTTTCTTATATTACATAGCGCATCCCCATTCAGAATAAGGGAAAATTTTCTAATTACCGGATACAGACATGTGGTTGACTTCCTTAGGGTCCCAGGAATGTATACTGTGCCAGATGGTGGTGAAGTAATGATAAAAAAACAGCTCATGAATATGAGTAGATCTTTCCATTTGAGGGGGTAGTTATGGTTTTAAGATTATAAAGAGAGTGTAAAAAATAATTCCCAAGATAAACACTATTCGAAATGGTAAGTTTAGCTGCTTAAAGCATTGAAAAAGTAAGTGAAATTAAATTCATGAAAGCAATCGTTGTAACATTTAGCTTCTAGGTTACTGTATTTATGGATGAGATCAAGGATAGCAATGACCACACAACACAACCCATGAATTTCAAATATTAAAATTCTAGTTACTCACAGTCCTTCAAAACATGACATATTGAAATACTGAGGACTACACAGCAAGAGACAGTGAAATATTACGCGTGGATCAAAGTTACGTAATAGTTTCAACTGGAAAAGCGATGATATAAAGTAGTCACAGTATCTAGTAAACCATCACTGTCTCAACTCGAGTGCGTAATGGGAAATGGCAAATGCAGTCAAATTATAGTGAAAGATCTCAGAAAAGCGAAAGAAAAGGTATACCTATTCATTTAAAAACCAATTACAATACCTCATGGGGTAATAGTCCTTACGCACATCACTTAATTTTTCATGTAAATTAATTCGTCATAACAGAGGCAAAAGAAAATTAACATGCTTGAAATATGACCAAATTGTGGTCTGAATGGTTACTGGTTTGTCCGACAGTTAATATAGGGTTCATAAATAGATAACTGTAATCAATATGTTCCATATAGTTACTGCTTAAGCTTTGACATAATACTGTCCGATTTCAAAAAGAGAATCTGGCATGACCTTATATTTTCGAGGAAAATGCACCTAGTGTAAGAACTTCCTAGTCAAAATACAGTTCCGACTTATAATGATTATTGTATAAAACATACACTCCTTTAAATCTTATGTAATACCCAGAACCACACAATAAAATCATCAACATATAGCATGTCCTTGCTTCACAGTTAGAAAAAGAACATAAAGAAAAGGAGTTTTGAAAAGATCTGTGGTAAATCGTTAATATGCTTTATCTTACGTAAGAATATTGCTCATTATCTCACGATAACCATGGTTCCACTTAGTCTCTTTTACAAGAAAGACATGAAAGTTTACTGATTCTCATTATCTAAGCAGAAAAAATATGAAAATACTCCAAGACAGTACAAGATCTAGTGTTCAGGATAAAACAGATTTAACGTTATTCCCAATAGTGTCACTCAGCCACAATGTTCTGCAAATCTGTTACAATAGTTATTAACAAACTATTCTCCATAACTGAAAATAGAGATATTGAAGGGCAAGACCAGAACAGCACTTGTTTGATCATCAATTGACAACCAGTATCGGTTAAAGCCTTATTTTTTCCTAAAAAATGACGAACTTCAAGAAGAATATCGGTCTTGTCAGCTACTCGTAGAGTTTACAGTTTTCCGATTATCAGGAGACCTTCGTTGCCGCAACATAAGCTAGCAAGACAAAGTTATATGCATGAAGATATAACAGACAATATTCTAGAAAAGATAATTAAAATGTGTCCACCGTGAGAAAAAATTAACAATATCCTCGTCCTGTTCATAAAACATGACTTAAACGAAGGGAAATCATGCAGTGAGTTTATAATCAGTTTATAAGATACGAAAAGATTCACAGTTGGAATGTGATTCTGCGTGACAGAAATGCAAGCACGGTTTGCAAACAAACTTCCGGCTGAGGGGAGAAGAGCACGTGGTTTGCCAGACGGGGAAGAAGAGAGACGCATGTGCGACGGCGACAGCTTTAATGGCGGTTCTCTCTAGCGTGATGGGGGAGGGATTTTCAGCGTCTTGCTTGATGGGAAAGAGCTGAGAGGGAGGGGTGAAGGTGGTACTTTGCGCACTGGGCACAGTACACGTTTGCTTGCTACAGCGATCTTGAAGGCAACTGTTTTTGAAGCACAGCTGCTGGAGTGTACCGGCGGCATAAAGCTAAGTACGCTTAAAAACAGAGACAGTTGAACACTAAGTTCAGAGCGACACCAAATTTGTACATGAAGGGATCTTAACCTTCGTAGGAGAAAACCAGATGCCAGGTAACATAGACAACAACTTTTATGAAGGCAGAGTTCGGATAGTTAGTTAGTGCAGTACATGTTTTAAATTTAAACCAGAAATAGGGGGAGAAAGTGCATCTCTGTGTTGAATTCCAGCAAACACAAAATTCAGAATTCGCTGGCGAGTCGCTTTAGAGATTTGTTGTCAGCATAAAAGCTACACTACTGGCCATTAAAATTGCTACACCAAGAAGAAATGCAGATGATAAACGGGAATACATTGGACAATTATATTATAATAGAAGTGACATATGATTACATTTTCACGCAATTTGGGTGCATAGGTCCTGAGAAATCAGTAACCAGAACAACCACCTCTGGCCGCTTTAACGGCCTTCATACGCCTGGGCATTGAGTCAAACAGAGCTTGGATGGCGTGTACAGGTACAGCTGCCCATGCAGTTTCAACACGATACCACAGTTCATCAAGAGTAGTGACTGGCGTATTGTGACGAGCCAGTTGCTCGGCCTCCATTGACCAGACGTTTTCAATTGGTGAGAGATCTGGAGAATTTGCTGGCCAGAGCAGCAGTCCAACATTTTCTGTATCCAGAAAGGCCCGTACAGGACCTGCAACATGCGGTCGTGCATTATCCTGCTGAAATTTAGGGTTCACACCGATCGAATGAAGGGTAGAGCCACAGGTCGCACCACATCTGAAATGTAACGTGCACTGTTCAAAGTGCCGTCAATGCGAACAAGAGGTGACCGAGACGTGTAACCAATGGCACCCCATACCATCACGCCTGGTGATACGCCAGTACGACGATGACGAATACACGCTTCCAATATGCGTTCACCGTGATGTCGACAAACACGGATGCGACCATCGTGATGCTGTAAATACAACCTGGATTCATCCGAAAATATGACGTTTTGCCATTCGTGCACCCAGGTTCGTCGTTGAGTACACCACTGCAGGCGCTCCTGTCTGTGATGCAGCGTCAAGGGTAACCGCAGCCACGGTCTCCGAGCTGATAGTCCATGCTGCTGCAAACGTCGTCGAACCGTTCGTACAGATGGTTGTTGTCTTACAAACGTTCCCACCTGTTGACTCAGGGATCGAGACGTGGCTGCACTATCCGTTATAGCCGTGCGGACAAGATGCCTGTCATCTCGACTGCTAGTGATACGAGGCCGTTGGGATCCAGCACGGCGTTCCGTATTACCTTCCTGAACCCACCGATTCCATATTCTGCTAACAGTCATTGGATCTCGACCAACACGAGCAGCAATTTCGCGATACGATAAACCGCAATCGCGAAAGGCTACAATCTGACCTTTATCAAAGTCGGAAACGTGATGGTACGCATTTCTTCTCCTTACACGAGGCATCACAACAACATTTCACCAGGCAACGCCGGGCAGCTCCTGTTCGTGTATGAGAAATGGGTTGGAAACTTTCCTCATGTCAGCACCTTGTAGGTGTCGCCACCGGCGCCAACCTTGAGTGAATGCTCTGCAAAGCTAATCATTTACATATCACAGCATCTTCTTCCTGTCGGTTAAATTTCCCGTCTGTAGCACGTCATCTTCGTGGTGTAGCAATTTCAATGGCCAGTGGTGTACAATAGCGCCTCAAGACGACAACAATTCCGATACGTAAATTCCGGAGTGTGATAGAGTACTACAGGACTTAACATACTATGTAAAACACTTAGGTAAGAAAAGGTGTATGTTAATTTTAGTGGACACAGGTCAGGAAAGTTTTACAAAGAGAGACTGAACGGAAACGGTAGTTCAACGGACATCGGAATTAAAAACGCGGAATTATTTTGAACCCTTATGAGCGGTGCCTTGAAAGAGCATATGAGAATAAATACTTCTAAACAGACAGTCAGGATCAATGACCCACCCTGGATATATATCACATGGTCACTCAAGAGCTATGGAATAAAGGGTTTATAAATCATATAAAATATGAAGTTTAGACTTAATTACCACAGACAAGACGAAGCAGAGGGAAAGAAGTGGTAGTTTGTGGGGGCGTGTGTGGTTTATCGCAAGGCGACAGCTGTGCCAGTCACGTGTTTGCACCATGCAGGCTCTACTTACAGTAAGCGTTCACTGGTAACACAGCCTGGAATTTAAAGACTCCAGGAACATTGTCTCAACTAGAAACTCGTTGCATGATAAAATGAATTACGGTTAACGGTTCTGCTCTGACCTCTGGGGCGACAGTATAAAACGGACCATTTAAAGATAGTTAGCATTCATTGCATTCTCCTCAGCTTCTACAACGTAACATTATCTGCGCAACAGAAGTAATATCACTTAAAGAAATCGACACAAAAACTCTTTCTTGCACATAATTACCCTCAACCATATGAACGACATGACCTCTTGCTTGCTCACAAATAACCTCAATAAAACAGTCTCGCATGTATCTTCATATTAACAACAGTCCCCTCTGGGGGTTAACAGCTGGAAGTCGTCATATCCTCTCTTGTCAACTTATAAAGGTGCAACAGATCAATCCTCTTTCATCATTATAACTCTTATTACGGTACATCACGTAATACATTGTAGCTTCGTGCATTAAGTTAACCAGTCTAGCAACTACCACTTACGAAATTTTCCAAAATTTGGAAATTTGAGATAAGTTCCTACGGGACCAAACTGCTGAGGTCATCAGTCCCTAGGCTTACACACTACTTAATCTAACTTAAACCTATTTACGGTAAGAACAAAACACACACCCCTGTCCGAGGGAGGACTCGAACCTCCAATGGGGGGACGAAATTCTGAAGGCATGGATAGAAAAAGAATGAAAGCTCGGGGAAGAGAATGTAGAGAGACGAGAAAGAAGAGAAGATAGAAAAAGTTCATTCCTTTCGTTCCCGCAATCCGGCATGCCACACGGCGTCCTATCAGTTTCGGCAGCAAAAGTGCTAATCGTGTAATTATGACTGCATACGCGCTTGGGGTCTCAAGTCGCCCAGTACCAATTGTAAACTATGGGGAATACAAGGACAGTCAGAATCCTATGGTTTGTCGCTTTTCTTGCAAGGCCTGGTCTTGCAATAAAAATACATTTCCATCAAGGTATGAGCCCGCATCTCGTGGTCGTGTGGTAGCGTTCTCGCTTCCCACGCCCGGGTTCCCGGGTTCGATTCCCGGCGGGGTCAGGGATTTTCTCTGCCTCGTGATGGCTGGGTGTTGTGTGCTGTCCTTAGGTTAGTTAGGTTTAAGTAGTTCTAAGTTCTAGGGGACTGATGACCATAGATGTTAAGTCCCATAGTGCTCAGAGCCATCAAGGTATGAGGATTTAGTGCGCGAATGATTTCGGAAACCTTGCAGACGCGATATGGAAGCACAGGACGTTACACAGGGCGCTCACGTGTCTGGAGCAAGGAATAGGAACCTACTTTCATCAGAACACTTAGGAATGATGCTTGTAGGAATGATGAAAGAAAAGGTATTGATCATGACAGGGAAACGAAATGGAAGGAAATGCCATGAAGGACTCATCTGCAACCGCGACTTTGCGGCGGGCCCCAGGTACGATTTCCGCGTTGTCTGTCAAAAAATGTTCAAATATGTGTGAATTCTTATGGGACTTAACTGCTAAGGTCATCAGTCCCTAAGCTTACACACTACTTAACCTAAATTATCCTAAAGACAAACACACACACCCATGCCCGAGGGAGGATTCGAACCTCCGCCGGGATCAGCCGCACAGTCCATGACTGCAGCGCCTCAGACCGCTCGGCTAATCCTATGCAGCTCATGAAGGACTAGTAGACCCAATCGTTGAGGAACACGTTGTGCAAGCTGCACATACCTTGAGATTAATCAAAAATGTTTGAATAGTAACTTCTGATCTCGGCTAAACTGAAAATACTTAAAGACTGGAAAGATGAGGCATTTGTTACTGTACGAGGCTGGATGAATAATTATGGTCTGTGAAGCCTTCAGTGATACCCTCGGTATATTTCAAGAGGTGCCACTCGCCACTCCAGATGCGATGACCATGAGTGGCTAGACTGTATGGAAGGGACTTCTTTGTATGGAACATGTGACACCTTTCGAAGTGGAGGTATTGCTGGTGGTTAGTAGGTTTGATATTTACGGAGGTACTGATATAGCCATCTTTGAGGAGGAGGTCAATGCCTAGGAAGGTGGCTTGTTGGGTTGAGTACGACTAGATGAAGCAAACTGGGGAGGGAATTTTAACCAAGGGTAAGAAATCCACTCCAGTACACAGGTTCAACGGAAGTATGTTTTGAAATTACACAGGCGTTAACTATCCAGCCAACATATATCTGAACTGCTTGCCCAGGAACAATTACATCCTGTACCCACGCCGAGTAAATAGTAAGTAACAACATTTTCTTTCATGAGCACAAAGAGTAATGTGAGCTTGCAGACTGGAAATTGTGGTCAGTGTGTTCTCCTTCACTTTCCAGTTGACAGCAATAAATAGTTTTCAGGCTCTTGTCAGTTGTGAAGGTAGGTGTAAAGAACTCATAGACACTTTAAGTGACTTTTCCATAACGACATAACTAAGTAATAACCATTTAATTATTACCCACCACTCAACAGTAAACGTACTTGTAAACACAGCTCCATCCGAAGAGATCTTGGAAGGCCCACCGGTACCACCGACTGGTGTGCCATCACTGGATGCGGACACTGAGGGTCCCGCAGGCAGCCCAGCGCTCTTCAAGCCATTTTCAGTTGTTAGTCGAGTAACTTCTCAGCTAGCCTCACAAGTGCTGAGTGCACACCACTGGCCGGCTGCACTCGGCAGACCCACCCGAGTTAATAGATGAGCCTGGCAGCGCTCAACTCCACTGATCTGATGGGAACCGGTGCTGCCACTGTGACAAACCTATAGCCACAGCTGGAGTTACAGTAAAAATAAGTCTGGTGATCACAGTGACAGATGATGAATACACTGTAGTCAGGTAACGAAGTGACAACAATTTGCAAGGAAACTGCCATCTCAGGCCACTCACTGAGCGGACAGTGCTGAGGGGGCAGGTTGGGGGAGGGTGGTGAAAGGTTTATTTCTAGCCAGCGAAAGCTGTACTCCTATTCAAGCACATCTCAGCTACTTCGACGTATTTGGTTGTTCTTTTTTTTTTTTTTTTTTCGCGTCAGTTGTTACAGAATAGGCGTCGCTCTGAGAACCCGGCCATCCACCAACCTCCAGAGGAGGAAGAATTTGAGTGAACAGAGCTACCATGGGAAGAGATCGTAGCAAAATAGATGTTTTATGAAAGACAGTATTTTGCACCAATGGTAGGTGGCCTAACCATAGTGACGAATCTGGCGAAAGCCTGCTGTATCAGTTTAAAATTGGACTGGTGAAGGCAGTGGCACTGGCTGCTTAAGTTCTCCCACCCACCACACTTTGCTTGGCATGTGTTTGTTTCACAGAACATCTCAGAGTTACCACCTTGGCTGCTAGACAGGCACTAGAATCAACAGTGTAAACAGAGTACACACTGCACTTTGTCGTTTCTCTGTCTAGATTTACTACAGTTTACAGTATTGAGACGTAATAAAGAAATTCAGATGGTTCAAATGGCTCTGACAAGGGAACCTCCCCATCGCACCCCCCTCAGATTTAGTTATAAGTTGGCACAGTGGATAGGCCTTGAAAAACTGAACACAGATCAATTGAGAAAACAGGAAGAAGTTGTGTGGAACTGTGAAAAAATAAACAAAATATACAAACTGAGTAGTTCATGGAAGATACGCAACATCAACGACGCTGAGAACGCCGAAGCGCCGTGGTCTTGTGGTAACGTGAGCAGCTGCGGAAGGAAAGATCCTTGGTTCAAATCCTCCATCGAGTGAAAAGTTTAACTTTTTATTTTCAGTTTATGTGACAAACTCTTATGTTTTCATCACTTTTTTGGGAGTGATTATCACATGCACAAGAAAACCTAAATCGGGCAAGGTAGAAGAATCTTTTTACCCATTCGCCAAGTGTACAAGTTTGGTGGGTCGACAACATATTCCTGTCATGTGACGCACATGCCGTCACCAGTGTCGTATAGAATATATCAGATGTGTTTTCCTGTGGAGGAATCGGTTGACCTATGACCTTGCGATCAAATGTTTTCGGTTCCCATTGGAGAGGCACCTCCTTTCGTCTACTAATCGCACGGTTTTGCGATGCGGTCGCAAATCACAGAAACTAAACTTATTACAGTGAACAGAGACGTCAATGAACGAACGGACAGATAATAACTATGCAAAAATAAAGAAAGTAAAATTTTAACTCGAGGGAAGACTTGAACCAAGGACCTCTCGTTCTGCACCTGCTCACGCTACCACCAGACCACGGCGCTCCTGAGCTCATATTGTGCATGATATTGCTTATATGACTCATGGACTACTCAGTTTGTATATTTTGCTTATTTTTTCACAGTTCCACACAACTTCTTCCTGTTTTCTCAATTGATCTGTGTTCAGTTTATCAAGGCCTATCCACTGTGCCAACTTATAACTAAATCTGAGGGGGGTGCGATTAGGAGGTTCCCTTGTGAGCACTATGGGACTTAACATCTGAGGTCATCAGTCCCCTAGAACTTAGAATTACTTAAACCAACTAACCTAAGGACAACACACACATCCATGCCCGGGGCAGGGTTGGTGTGTCAAAATGAGCTTAGGCAAAAGGAGCAGGTTATTATTGGTGAAGCTCTATTATCAAAACAACAGTAATGCTGCAGTTGTACTTCAAGAACATCGCTGGCTGAAAAGATTACGGAAAGGTCCTCTTTCTCCACCTCTTGTGCAGAGCATGATGAAGAAGTTTGAATCAACTGGAGAACTGGCCATCACTCCAGGAAGAGGCCGATGACCAGTTGCACCACAAGTGGTTGATGAAATCGCTGTTGCTATGGCAGACAACGCTGCGTGCAATTCCCAATCGCCAGGCACTGTGCGTGCTGTATCACGACAGTTGAACACCCAGTGGCGTGCTGTATGGAAGCTGCTTCGAACCATTCTCAGATGGTATCCATACAAGATCCATATCGTACAGCAGCTTGCACCACTGGACCCACAACGGCATGTTCGCTTTTCACTTTCTCACAAGGACTCAAGTTGATGAGGGCGGGACCATCCTATCGACAGACTAAGCTCATTTTCGTCTGATGCGAGAGGTGAACACAGAAAATTGCTGAGTGTGGGGATCTTCACCTCCAGTCACTGTACATAAAGTTCCTCTGTATGGTGAACGTGTACCACATGGTGTGGCTTCATGGCTACATTCTTCATTAGCCAATTCGTTTTTGAACAGGTTGGTGCTCAAGGACCAAAGACGTGCAGTGTGACAGGCCAGCATTACTGCAATATGCTTCGCCACCATGTCATAGCCGCCCCACAGAGGAGAGACACAGTGAACTCAACAGTTTTCATGCAAGATGGGGCCTCACCCTACATCACTAGTGAAGTTCACCTGCTCCTCCAAAACATATCTGGAAATGATCAAATTATCAGACAATCATTTGCAAATGCTTGGCCCTGCATGATCACCTGATCTCACTCCCTGTGATTTCTGGTTGTGAGGCTACCTGAAGGAAAAGGTTTACTGGGGGAACATTCACATATGTGCTGATCTGAAGCGCAGCATATTAGGAGAGGTAGCTAGCATACCTGCAGACAGGTTTCATTCAGCTGTGCAGAATGCAGTCCTGCAATTTCAGACTCTTCTGGACATGGATGGGCGCCATATTATATGCCTTTTGTAGCTGTAATGGCACCAATACATAATGGTATGTAGCAGCACATTAAAAGTGTTTCAGTTGAACTGATTCTCGGTTATATATCTTCCCCATGTCCTTGAAATTAATGCTACCAAGTTTGGTCCTCTTGCGGTAGGGAAAGTTCATTATAACCACCCAGTATCTTGAGAGTAAAATTGTATGACTTTTGTGAAAACAAAAGAATCAAGTTACATGTAAATAACCATATTGTATCTATGTGTCTGTAAGAACTGAATAAACAAAATTTGTGATTGTACATCGTTGATGTTATTATTTACAGAAAACCTTTCTCCCATTGCACTCTATGTATAAAGGGTTTACTTATTGTTTATAGAAAACCTATCATCCATGGCAGAATATATATAAAGGGTTTGTAAGACACACAGGTGACATTATATTTCAACATGAGTGCTATTAAGGAGATGAAATGTACTATGGAGAATGGTAAAATATATGTAATGGTTACATGGGATTTTGCATAGGGCTACAGATGTAGTACCTAGACAGAGCAAAATACTATATAACTATCAATGTGTGAGCAGGGTGAAATGAGTAAAGAAGTACACAGAATGTAAGGTAAAATTGCAATTGTTTCTCATCCAACTTAAAAGTAACTTTACATTTTCATAAATATGCAGAACACAATTTCGACATATCTTCTTATTGAGTCAATGAAGAGCAGGGCACTCATAGAATTCCAGGTCTTGTATAGCTGCATGCTTGAGACTTTGATGCATTCATGTGATCTTCTTCTTGCCTTTGATGTAGATAATGCTATCTGTGTAGTCAAATAATTGAACCAATGTCACCATACCTTTATAGAATATACCGGGATCATCCCAGTGAATTTCACAAAGAAATATGGTAACTACTTTGTACTCTTCCATGTTTTAGCATACTTCACACCCTTAAAGCTTTGGTGATGCAATGCTTGCTAAGAAAGTTTCTATTACACCAGCACCTTCTATGTGCTGGTATGCTATGAATGCAATATCTTCAAATATGAATCGTCTGCACTCATCTTCACTGAAACGTTTGACATCTGCAATGATGTTCACCCTCTGAGGTTCGGTTGGGTATGCCACAACACCTATTCATTTATTTGTATTTGTATTTGTATTTCTTTATTAGTCCTGTAAATCGTGTTTAGGTACATATTTTGCACAAACGATGTAGGACAAGTCAGCTTGGTACACTATATACAACATCATACAAATTGTCATTTTGAAAAGGTAAATAATTAAAAATTATTCAATACATGTTGAATATTGATGACGAAATTAATATAATGAAATAAAATGATAGACTTATTAAGAATATTTGAGTAGTTACACAACACTTTTCTGGTACTCTAAAAACTCAGAAACAGAACAGAAGCAGTGGTCAAGCAAGTGCTCTTTCAGTTTCACATCAAACTTTTGTAAATTTTGCATCTGTTTCAAATAGCATGGCATGTGATTGTACAGCATTATGCCCGTATGATACACTCCGCTCTTACAAATGTTTGTACTTACTTGACATGGAAGTAATGCTTCTGCCTGGTATCATGAGGGTGGTAATCGCAGTTATACTTGAAGATATTTCCATTTTTTAAAATGCTTCCTTTTGTGAAATTTAATATTTCATACATATATAAGCAAGGAAGAGGCAGTATATTGAGATTTTTAAATATTGGTCTACAGGAGTCTCTGTATTTAGCATGGTTTATTATTCTAACAATCTTTTTCTGTAGCCTAAATGTTTTGTTTGTACCTACGGGGTTCCCCCAAAAGATAATGCCATACATCAGCAGTGACTGAATACCACCATGGTACATTGTGATCACAGATGCATGGCTTGTATTTAGTGCGAGGATTCTTACTGCGTATGAAAGTGTGTTTAGCTTTTTATTTACATGATTAAGGTGTGTCTCCCATTTTAGGTTTTGCTGAATATGTATACCTAAACTTTTTGTGTCGCTCACAGATAAGACAGTTTTCCCATCAATTTTAAAAACTGGTCTTGCAGGATGTAGTTTCTGTGAATTGTGGAAATTGACTGTCACTGTTTTTTCATTATTTATTATAAGCTTTTTTGTTCTGAATTATTGTGTCAAATTTGGTATTATTCCTGTAGCAGTTTTTTGTAGGCTTTCCTCATCACATGATTTGATTAGGATATTTGTGTCATCTGCAAAAAGTACTGTTGTCCCTTTAGTTATTTTCTCTGACAAATCATTAACATAAAGAATTAAAAGAATTAGCCCAAGAACTGACCCTTGAGGAGCTCCATGTGTAATGTTTTGTGCATTACTGTAAAAATTACAATTTTTTG
This sequence comes from Schistocerca piceifrons, assembly GCF_021461385.2. Classification (NCBI taxonomy): domain Eukaryota; kingdom Metazoa; phylum Arthropoda; class Insecta; order Orthoptera; family Acrididae; genus Schistocerca; species Schistocerca piceifrons. The sequence goes on from NC_060148.1 coordinate 149,438,659, forward strand.
TGTTTTTATGTCCTTGTATTCTATTTGGGTCATCTGTTGACAGTCATGGTGGTAGGATTGTGTCCACTTTTATGGCAGATTAGATTAGATTAGATTAGATTAATACTTGTTCCATAGATCATGAATACAACACTTCGTAATGATGTGGAACGTATCAGGTTAATAAAAGATGTCTGTACAAGATATTACATTACACAAAATATTGGATGACACTAGTGTTTAAGTTATTTTTCTCCCCCTTAATTTATATCTAAAAATTCAGCCAATGAGTAGAAGTAGTTGTCATCTAGAAATTCTTTTAATTTATTTTTAAATTTTAGTTGGCTATCTGTCAAGCTTTTGATGCTGTTTGGTAGGTGACCAAAGACTTTTGTGGCAGCATAATTTACCCCTTTCTGTGCCAAAGTCAGATTTAACCCTGCATAGTGAAGATCATCCTTTCTCCTGGTGTTATAGTTATGCACACTGCTATTACTTTTGAACTGGGTTGGATTATTAACAACAAATTTCATAAGTGAATATATATATACTGTGAGGTTACTGTGAGGATCCCAAGATCCTTAAATAGATGTCTGCAGGACGACTGTGGGTAGGCTCCAGTAATTATTCTGATTACACGTTTTTGAGCAATGAATACTTTTCTACTCAACAATGAATTATCCCAGAATATGATGCCATACGAAAGCAGTGAATAAAAGTAGGCATAGTAAACTAATTTACTGAGATTCTTATCACCAAAATTTGCAATAACTCCAATAGCATACGTAGCTGAACTCAGACGTTTCAGCAGACTATCAGTGTGTTACTTCCAGTTTAGCCTCTCATCAATGGACACACCTAAAAATTTTGAAAATTCTACCTTAGCTACAAACTTCTGTTCAGTCTATATTTATTACTGGAGTTGTGCCATTTACTGTACGGAACTGTATATACTGTGTTTTATCAAAATTTAAAGAGAGTCCGTTTGCTGAGAACCATTTAATAATTTTGTGAAAAACATCATTTACAATTACATCACTTAGTTTTTGGTTTTTGGATGTTATTACTATACTTGTATCACCAGCAAAAAGAACTAACTTTGAATCTTCATCAATGTGGAATTGTAAGTCATTAATGTATATCAAGAACAGTAAAGGACCTAAGACCGAATCCTGTGGGCCCCCGTACTTGATAGCCCCCCAGTTTGAGGAATCAGCTGTTGTTTTAACAATACATGAACCATTTATTTCAACTTTCTACATTCTTGCAGTTAGTATGAAGTAAACCATTTGTGCACTGCCCCTCTCAAACCATAATGATTTAGCTGATCTACAAGAATTCCATGACTTACACAATGAAAGGCCTTTGAGAGATCACAAGAAATACCAACTGGTGATGTCCGGTTATTCAGAGCATTGAATATTTGATCAATGAAAGCGTATATAGCATTTTCTGTTGAAAAGCCTTTCCAAAAACCAAACTGACATTTTGTTAGTACTTTATTTTTACAAATATGGGAGGCTACTCTTGAATACATTACTTTCTCAAAAATTTTTGATAGAGCTGTCAGAAGAAAGATTGGGCAGTAGTTGTTGACCACCAATGTGTCGCACTTTTTATGCAATGGTTTTACAATGGCATATTTCAGTCTATCGGGGAAAACATCCTGCTCCAAAGAGCTATTACATACGTGGCTGAGAATCCTACTTATCTGTGGGGAACAAGCTTTAAGTACCTCACTGGAAATGCCATCAATTCAGTAAGAGCTTTTACTTTTCAGTGAGTTTATTATTATACTGATTTCAGAGGGAGAGGTTGGTGGAATTACAGTTGTTTCAAACTGCACAGGTATGGCCTCTTCTATTAGTAGCCTTGCCTCACTTTCCATAATTACCTAGCTTCTGCAACAGAGTATTATGATTAATTACATCAAAGGCTTTACTAAGGTCAATAAATATGCCAGACACATGTTGCTCATTATCTACTGCAGTTAGAATTTCATTTAAGAAGGTATAAATAGCTGAATGTGTTGCTCTGCCAGTTCTGAATCCATGTTGCACATCACTTACTATGTTTTCTTTATTTAAAAAGGCTGTCAGCCTTCTAGGAAATAGTTGTTCAAGAATTTTACCAAAGCCTGACAATACTGATACAGGTCTGTAGTTTGCAGCTTCATGTTTGTCCCCTTTCTTGTACATTGGTGTCACTTTTACCATTTTCAGATTTTTCGGGAATATACCACTCACGAATGATGAATTGGAAATATCCGTTAATGGTTCCACAATAGATGTTACACTTGCTTTGATGATAATATCTGGCATTTCATCAGTACCTGCTGAATACTTATTGGGTAACGTATTTATAATGACAGATAATTCCTCATGTATTGTTGGAGACATGAATAGGGTTCTTGTAAGAATTTTTGGATCTGACTGCAGTGTATTGCTGTCTGGTTGTGAGTTGTAATGTTTGGTAATCAGGTGGCGTGCTAAATTAGAAAAATTGTTGTTAAATTTATTAGCCACTACTGTGGGGTTGACTATTTTATTGTTGTTTTCATGAAGTTCTATATTATTGTGTGCTAATGATGTAGTACCTGTTTCTCTTTTTATGATACTCCAGGTTGCTTTAGTCTTATTCCTGGAATTATTTATTTTTTGTCATTTTCAATTTTCTTTGCTTTTGTTATAACTTGTCTAAGTATTTGTTTATATTGTTTAAAGTAGTTGATAAATGCAGGATTTGTGGTTTGCTTTCAGTATTCATATAAATTCCTTTTATTATGGCATGAAATTTTTGTTCCTGCTTTGATCCATTTATTTGGTTTGTGAACAGAATTTATAAGTGACCTTTGTTTAGGAAAGGCTATTTCAAAAAAATATTTGTATGTGGCCATAAATTTATCAAACTTGTCATCTGTGTTGTTTGAACTGTAAACATCAGTCCAGATTCTTAAGAGAGAACAAAAGTAATATATGGTTTCATTATTAAAATTCCTCACAATAGCTCTAGTTTTCTGGGGTTTCGTGTTTCCTGGAATAGCAATTGTTAGTATTTGGGCATTGTGATCACTAAAACCAGTGTTTGCAGTCTGTGTGTTGCAGATATATTTATCTGTATTTACCAACACCTGACTGTGGTTGTTGCAGAAGTAGTGGTTATACGAGTTGGGTTGGTTATAGTTGGTTTTAGGTTAAAGGACTTCAGTAAGTCTTTGAATTCATCTTTAAATTTACTGGCTTTGGGGAAATCAACATTGAAATCTCCACATATGATAATATTTTTTTTAAGGGCGTTGAAATCCTCTGATAGCTCTTCCATATGATTAAAAAAACTTTTTTATCACCATCTGGTGACCTATATACACAGATGATTACAGAATTTGTAGTTGGCAGTTCTACTATTGAGAGTTTTATGTCTCTTTCTTTAGATAAGCTGTCAAATTTGGTTATGTTAGTGAAGTCTATATCTTCTCGTTCATATATGCAGCTACCACCATGCCAAAGCACTTCTGTACAAAATGTGCCAGCTAATTTAAACTGAGGTAGGTGTGCTAGTTCTATTATGTATATATTTAGCCAGTCCTCAGTAAATCATAAAACAGAAATAACACACATAGCATTTATCAAGATTTTATTACATTCAGTTTATTGTAAAGAGACTTAAAATTCAGACTGAACAATTTAAAGCTTGAAACAGTGACAATATTGTGTCATGCTTGACCACTTGCTTCTTTTTTACATATGTCCTTATGTAGACAAAATGTCACCATGTTTGCTGCTAATGGATAAAATAATGCCTTTTCTTCATATACTAAATAGTGTTAATGACAATATTCTCCTGTCTACATTTATAATGTCATATAGCCTGTTTTTAGTTGTGGGTGCAGGATGACTTTCTTGATGACATGTTTGCCTGCCCACATTTCCTTTTACAGGGTCCTCTGTCTCATGCTATCTATAGCCCAGCAATTGTGACCAGCCTACAGTTGCTTTCCTTCCATGCATTCCATTACAAAATATTGTGTCAAAAGCTTTATCCCTTCATTGACATATTGAATGCAACACATAATTACTGTGGTTTTCCTCACTGTTTGTCAGTTTCCTGCCTTTAAGCTGTACTTCTATGTCCTTATTCAGACAATGTGTCACCATGTTTGCTGCTAGCGGATAAAATAGTACCTATAACTTCATACACTAAATAGTTTTCATCACAATATTCTCCTGTCTACATTTAAACTGCAAAATACACAGTTTTTAATTGTGGGTGATGAATGGCCATCCTGATGACATGTTCAACTGAGCACACTTCCTTTCACAGGGTCCTCTGTTTGATGGTATTTGTAGCCCAGCAATTGTGACCAAATAAATGTTACTTTCCTTCCATGCATTCCATTACAAAACTTAGTGTCCAAAGCTTTATCCTCTGATTCTTATATTTTATGTGACACGTAAGTACTGTTGCTTTCCTTACTGTTTGAAAATCCTGTTTTAAGCTGTACGTCTACACCCTTATGTAGAAAAAATACCAACATTTTTGCAGCCAATGGATGAAATAATGCCTTTCACTTAATATCTTAAATAGTATACAACACAGTATTCTACTGGCTATATTTAAAGTTTTAAGTAGCCTGTTTTTATTTTCAGCTGCAGGATGGCCTTCTTTGTAGCATGTTCACTCGCACACACTTCCTTGCATGGAGTCCTAGGTCTGATGCAATCTGTAGCTCAGTAATTGTGACAAGCAAACAGTTGCCTTCCTCCCATGCACTCCATTATAAAATTTTGTGTCTAATGATTTATTCTTTGATTCTTATATTTTATGTGACATATAAGTACTGTGGCTTTCCTTACCCTCTGCAGTTACCTGCATGAATGCTGTACTATTATGCCCTTATGTAGATTATATGTCACCAAATTTGCTCCTAGAGGATAAAATAAAGCCTATAGCTTCATACACTAAATAGTGTTCATCAAAATATACTTCTGCTTACATTTATAATGTCAAATAGCTTGTTTTTAATTGCGGGTGACGGATAGCCTTCTTCATGACATGTTCACCTGCCCACACTTACTTTCACAGGGTCATCTGTCTGATGCTATTTATAGCCCAGCAATTGTGGCCAGCCAATAGTTGCTTTCCTTCCATGTATTTCATTGTAAAACATTGCGTACAAAGTTTTCTACCTTGATTGATATATTTTATGTGACACATGAATATTGTTGCTCTCAGTACTGTTTGTCAGCTCCGTACCTTTAAGCTGTAATTC